>NC_056741.1:225597376-225794876 GCF_019279795.1 Protopterus annectens
AAAAAAATGCATTTAGAAATTCAATCACACAGGAGGTCAAACATCCTAAATATTGAAAGTGCATAAGATTGAGGAAAAGTATTTCCTCTCTTAATCTTCACAACAACCCCCCACAGAATTAGGTTTAGGGTTAGCACATATTACTAAGCTGGGTCCCCCCTGCACCACCTTAGTAATGGGTGCTAACCCTAACCCTACACCTTACCTTAATAAAACCTTCCTGTAACACTGCCACTGTACAAGACACAGTCAGACACAAAAACACGTACTAACAAAACTACAGCTACCGCCTTACCTAACCCTGACTCACACACACACACACACACACACACACACACACACACACACACACACACACACACACACACACACACACACACACAAAGACTCTCTCACTCCGTTCGACACCACTGACATTTCTTTTTGAAATACTCCCTTGACATTTTAACTGTTTGGCTATCCATAAGTTCAATATTAAGCACCACCCTTCACATAATGGTTAAGGTGTTTTACCTCATATACACAAGGTAAAGGGTTGGATTTTTATCTTTGAAGGGAAATGGGCTAGGCTTAAAATGGCCTGCAAGGGCAGCTAGTATACTACTTACCTGTGAACCTATGAACATAAATGGACATTTGATGAAATGACAGGAGCTCACACACAAGCACGTAGATAGATACATAGATATCTATAATATATATATATATATATATTTTTTATATATATATATATATATATATATATATATATATATAAATATATATATATATATATGTATATATACACATATATATATGTTTATATATATATAATGTATATATATATATATATATATATATATATATATATATATATATATATATAAATAAGATATATTATATATATATATATATATATATATATATATATATAAGTACCTACACAAACTCCATGGCCACCATATACTAGAGAAAAGTGTAAAACATAATGTCTGATTTCCCTTAAGCTATAGCCCATCAGAGAAATTACTTTTGAAAACTTGTCATGTTCCCTTTTAACCTGTGCATGTCTTCCCTCACCTTTCCATTCAGCTTATTTTATTTTTGTCCTGTCTTCTTTAATAACTTTGTCACACATATATAAATCTGTGCAGATATAAAACTTTTCATTTACTAGAATAAAAACTATTCTAAAAGATAGTGTGCCAAAATCATTCTGAAAACAATGTTTCTATAGAAAAATAAACGATTTAATAGTCCTAGAATTTAAAGGAGGGTCAAACTGTATTTATGCTTCTCAAGATCCATGGTGGATGTTTAGTTATCCTGTGCAGGAGTTTTTTATTGTACTTAGAGATACTGAGCCAGATTTTATAATACCAGGATAAAACAGAATGCATCTACCGCCAATACTTGAGTATCTTAAATATCCCAGCTTCATATCCTATCTTGTCATGTACTAATTGCACAAACCACTTTATCCTTAATGTTGTAATCTAATAATGTATCAAGATTTTTACCTTTATCATTCAACTGTCTACTGCAAGTCTTGCATAGCTATGTACTTATCATGTTTATATATTCTATTGTGTGTATTGTCTGTGTATTGCATAACTGATTATGGATTTTTTCTCCTTGGGCCTCCACTGAAAATGGGCTTACCATGGCCCAGTGGACCATCCCAATAAACAAATGCAAATAAATACATAAATATATAAATAAGAACAGAAGTTAAATAGCAGTGAGCTCAGGCATAATGATGAACTGAACGGAGAGTGCTGGTTGCCAAATTAAGCCATGGTGGCACATATGCTGAAGACAATGCAGTCCAAACACCTGTTTATTGCATGGCACAAAATAGATCCTGCCCCCAAGCCTTCAAGGTACACCAAAGCAAGTCAGTATGATTCCTTACGTGCCCTATAAATTAATTGCATTATTTATGTGAGGCACATCATCCTATGTTTAGTGCCTGGATAGCAACAGTGGATATTGAGTGGGGTTGGAACTGCTAGCAGAGGTTCATGTGATCTTTTTTCTTGCTCTCCTACCATACTTGATCAATAGCTCCACTGTCTTTACCCAGCTGGCCCATTTTCCAATGGGTCAAGAGTCCTGCAACCCACTCATTCCTGTCCAAGGTGCCTAATCAGCACATGCATTTCCCCTGACATGCTGAGAACCAGGTATTAAGGAGTAGGCTGTTTTTCAGGTCTATTAGCATGGCTTACCTCCTCACTGATGACATCTGCCCTCCCTGACATGGCACTCTTGAGTTTTATGCAGTGCTACCTGGTGCAAGAAGTGTACTGCTGCATGCTAACTTCTATGGGTGGAGCGTTTGTACAGGAGTGGCTCGTGCTCAACAGACCCTTGTTCTGTGGGAATATCTCTCAGTGCCAGGAGTTGCTGTTCATTTCCACCCCTCCCAGCTCTTCGAACACTTGAGTCACTAGTCAGACTTAAGTTATGACAGTCATAGCCAGGATTTTACCTCTCTGCCACAGAGCTGGTGTTTTTGAAGGAAATTTGCTGATGGACTCTCATCATATCCAGATATGGTGGATATAGCATGTACATGTCACTGTGCAACCCACAGGCATATGTACAACTAACACAATTGTCATCCATATTACAGAAACACCCACAGATGTCTACAGCAAGGTGTATGATGCACACAGTCAATTGGAGGCACTAACATCCTATGAGCTAAGTATTACAATAGTTTATGTGGTTAAAGGTACTGACCATGAAGTTAACAGCTCTATACCAGCATAGAGTCACTTGTTCCAGTCACCCAAATTTTAAGTAGTAGTTGCACAAGCATTATAGATTGCACTGGCCTTGATTTGTGCTTCATTCCTCACTAGATAATGCAGTGAAATCATAAGTTCCACGTGATAATAAGCTGTATTCAGACAAGGGTGCTAAACTTCAGAGAAAGATTTACTCTGACATTACACTGACTGTTAGTGATTTCATTTTCCCCCAAGGAGCTGCAATCTTGGAATGAAAATAATAGTGCAGTTTGTATATGCTGTATATAGTACAGTTTGTATATGCTGTATATAGTACAGTTGTATATGCTGTATATAGTACAGTTTGTATATGCTGTATATAGTACAGTTGTATATGCTGTATATAGTACAGTTGTATATGCTGTATATAGCACAGTTGTATATGCTGTATATAGTACAGTTTGTATATGCTGTATATAGTACAGTTGTATATGCTGTATATAGTACAGTTGTATATGCTGTATATAGTACAGTTTGTATATGCTGTATATAGTACAGTTGTATATGCTGTATATAGTACAGTTTGTATATGCTGTATATAGTACAGTTGTATATGCTGTATATAGTACAGTTTGTATATGCTGTATATAGTACAGTTGTATATGCTGTATATAGTACAGTTTGTATATGCTGTATATAGTACAGTTTGTATATGCTGTATATAGTACAGTTTGTATATGCTGTATATAGTACAGTTGTATATGCTGTATATAGTACAGTTTGTATATGCTGTATATAGTACAGTTGTATATGCTGTATATAGTACAGTTTGTATATGCTGTATATAGTACAGTTGTATATGCTGTATATAGTACAGTTTGTATATGCTGTATATAGTACAGTTGTATATGCTGTATATAGTACAGTTTGTATATGCTGTATATAGTACAGTTGTATATGCTGTATATAGTACAGTTGTATATGCTGTATATAGTACAGTTGTATATGCTGTATATAGTACAGTTGTATATGCTGTATATAGTACAGTTTGTATATGCTGTATATAGTACAGTTGTATATGCTGTATATAGTACAGTTTGTATATGCTGTATATAGTACAGTTTGTATATGCTGTATATAGTACAGTTGTATATGCTGTATATAGTACAGTTTGTATATGCTGTATATAGTACAGTTTGTATATGCTGTATATAGTACAGTTGTATATGCTGTATATAGTACAGTTTGTATATGCTGTATATAGTACAGTTTGTATATGCTGTATATAGTACAGTTGTATATGCTGTATATAGTACAGTTTGTATATGCTGTATATAGTACAGTTTGTATATGCTGTATATAGTACAGTTGTATATGCTGTATATAGTACAGTTTGTATATGCTGTATATAGTACAGTTTGTATATGCTGTATATAGTACAGTTTGTATATGCTGTATATAGTACAGTTTGTATATGCTGTATATAGTACAGTTTGTATATGCTGTATATAGTACAGTTGTATATGCTGTATATAGTACAGTTTGTATATGCTGTATATAGTACAGTTTGTATATGCTGTATATAGTACAGTTGTATATGCTGTATATAGTACAGTTTGTATATGCTGTATATAGTACAGTTGTATATGCTGTATATAGTACAGTTGTATATGCTGTATATAGTACAGTTTGTATATGCTGTATATAGTACAGTTGTATATGCTGTATATAGTACAGTTTGTATATGCTGTATATAGTACAGTTGTATATGCTGTATATAGTACAGTTTGTATATGCTGTATATAGTACAGTTGTATATGCTGTATATAGTACAGTTGTATATGCTGTATATAGTACAGTTTGTATATGCATTAAACTTGGATTTATTTTACCTGCTGCTTGCTGTTTGTTGCTGCCTATTTTACCTGTGAATGTTTTGAAATGTGACTGCTGTGCTTCCACACTGCTGCTTCTCTCTGCACTTAGTTGTGGCTTCTTATATAGTTAAAACTCTTTTAAATAAAAAAAAATGAAAAAATGAGAGCAGGACAAGATCTTTTGGGCAACAGTAAAATATACTATACATAAACAATGCTGCTGTTGTTAATATATGCATCTAAGTAAATTTTTTGTTTCAGTCTTTGAGGATTTACCTGATGTAAGCATGCTTTACAATGTAGTGTCCATTTGTGTCTGTCAGACAGAAAAAGGATGCTTCAGATTAGCATGCCTTGAATGTTTGCTAAACCATTTTATAGTATTTTAAAGTCCTTCATCTTATGTTGACATATAATGACAAAAAAATCTATATTGCCAACTTTCTTTTAGATTTAAGGACTTTCTTAAAGACAGTGAATACAATATTGTTAACAGTTCAGAGAATAAAGCTCTACAAGATACTTTAAGACAGTAGTCCAAATCTGATGACACTGGATTGGCCGGTCCCTATTATTAAAAAATGAAGCTTATTCTCTTTGCATAAATGTCAGTGGCCTACACCCATGATGGTTTATCTTCCATTCACGTGCCTACACTTGTTTACATTGGTGATGGCTGAAGTGCCCAGGTCCCTTTCCTTGCATTGCACTAATGGCACAGACGTTTCCAAGCCAAGTGATTAAACATTTTGCTTGCCTTCACCCCCAGCTCAAAGATTGAAGAAGATTGGTTGCTGCCATGAGTAACCCCTTCCAAACCTCGTAATACTGACTCACCAGACACACTGCCTACCAGGATTCTAGCTAGCCATGCACATTATAATTATCTGAGTGTATTTTTTTATTTACCTTTGAAACATTGTAACTCATAAAGGCTAGAACATTTAGGATAAGATTCATAGACAGGCTGCATAGTACACACGTGTATTTGTGCCAGAATTTACCATATGCAGACTACTGCTGCATTGTAACAGAAATTCATAGTCCCATGTTCTGCTCCAATGTAGTGAGTAAGAACAAAGATATTATGAAAAGGATCGTATAATGGCATGCAAGTTAAATGGGATAGGGAAATGAAGCTTTGATGATATTCATATCTATGCAGTGTGAACACAGTCATACTTCATAGTTGTATTAGGAGGAACTTGCACATCAGAGTGTGCCCGACTATAAAAGGTAAGCATGCCAAGAATTTCAGAGTTGCACAAATACTTGTGATGGCCCTCCCAGTATTGCAGTGGCAGAAGACTGCAGTTGTTAGTACCATCAGCATGCATAAACTGTTGTCTATCATCAACAGCAACTGTACTGTTATCAGATGCCATCACCAGTCAAGAGATAAGTAGTCAGTTTAGAGTAAGTCTAGGTATTGTACTGGTATTGGCTGATATACCTCCCACACAGAGAATCTATACAAATACATGGCTTTTCTATGCCTGTAGTATGTATAGTTCTTTATGTTCTAATTATGGGGACTTTTTGAAGACTATGTGAGGACACTGTGGACATTTCATAGACCACTGCCATTCGAATATTTAACAAATTCTTCATCATAATGCTTCTACATGTGGAGCAGTATTTGTGGATTATTAGCATGCCACAAAGGAGAAGTAGGACTGTCCATGCCTTCTGCAACATCACCCACCTCCCTTAGGGCCTGAGTGTGGACCCTGAATGCCTTTTACAATAGCACCCATCTCCCTCAGGGCCTGGGTGTGGACCCTGAATGCCTTTTACAATATCACCCATCTCCCTCAGGGTCTGGGTGTGGATCCTGAATGCCTTTTACAATATCACCCATCTCTCTCAGGGCCTGGGTGTGGACCCTGAATGCCTTTTACAATATCACCCATCTCTCTCAGGGACTGGGTGCCACAGTTTACACATTAATAGCTATGAAGGCCCCACTTGGCCCACAGTCACAAATTTGTAAACAGGTACCTTTGGAGTCTGGTGGGATCATAATCAATGTTTCCGCAATGTACACAAGATGGCAGGCTATCATATATGTCCAGACACAAGTCAGAACTGTGTACCCTGCATGATTCAAATACATAATACACATCTCAGTTATATCCCCACTTTCTGCATAGTGAACTTCACAAGTTCAACTAATTGTTAAGTGCGGTTTCAATGACTAGTGCACAGAACTAGGATACTGGTGCAATCAAACTGTGCCCACAAATGCAAAAAAGGAACAGAATATCAACACCCTCACTCAATGAGAATGTGGTAGAACAGACTCAATAGATAGCTACACAAGCACTGCTGTTCAATGACGGGCATCAGACATAGCAACGCAGACAAATCAGTGATGTCTAGTCATGACTTATGGGCCTTGAGGAGCACACAGTGACAGTGAAGTGCTGTACAGCACAAGCAAAATAAATGTTTTGTTAATATTAGGCTACTCTTGTTATCTTGTTGAGATGACACTGCATTAGGATTAGTGGGTTTTCCTCTAATGAAGCATCCCGCCAAAGGAGGCTGAATGCCATGGCCGCCCAGAATGAAAGGTGACAGAGTATCATACATGTCTAGACACAAGTGGGAACTGAGCAACCTGTAATCTACTACCCACTATCACCCCTTGTACTTACCCTGCCCTGGCCTTGGACAACACTGCATACATGGGAGGTGATGGTGCATATGATATTCCTGCTCATGAAGGTGGAAAAACTGCAAGAAAAAAAACAGCTAAGCCAGAGTTTTCATTGTATGATACCTTAAACTTCCTGTAATGGAGTCCCATGTGATATATGGAATTGACTTCTTAAGAACATCAACTGTTCCATTACATAACTTCTTAATGTCCATGACTTTTTTTTGACTTTTTAAAAGTCTTTATGGTTACATTCAGGTCATTAAAGTCAGACCCAACCTCATGAAGGTGGAAATGGAAGGAGACTGTCATCTCATCATGAGACAAATTAGTAATATGTCTCTGGGCTACATACCCTTACTGACTCCACACAACACAGCAATCAGCTCCATGCTAGACTGGCTTGCAGCAGATAGTGCCTGGACAATATTGCATTACATCTGATGACTAATCCTGAGTGCTATCCCCATATCAGTGGCAAACTGTGACACCTGATGGTGCCAGCCATTCCTGAGAGGCTTTGAAATGGTAGGCATAACCACCTCAAATCAGTGTACTCATCCACTGCTGACACTGCAGGGAGAGCATTATTGATGGTCAGGGGCATAGGGGACACTTCCCCCACAGGGGATGGTGAGCACTCATTGTACAGCTTTAGGTTCCCCTGTGGGTAAGGCCACAAGCTCTCCCAGTACTGCAGATATTTGCCCACCTTGGATGAGCACTGGCAGTTCTGCTATAAGGGTACTAACACCAGCCTTTTGTCCTGCCTCAGCCTCTAGAAGTGTCAACATAGCAGTTTTCTGCCCTGTGAATTTTTAAATTTATTTTGTATTTTTTAGCTGATTAGATGGACCAGTCCAAGAAACCATTTCAGCCAAGACACAAGCCAGACTGGTAGCACTGCAATTATAATATAACATAAATCAACCTTTATATACAAGCACCTGTGCATTTTGCACATTGTCGAACACACACATATACCATAAATGCATTTTAAGCATTCTCTGGTGAAGTAAACATATATACAAGACATATACCTTCAGCAAGCATATATACTTTCTTAGAATTTTTTCTCTCCCACAATCAAACTTAGCAGAGTGGAAAACACAATGGTATTGCCGTGGTGGTGCAGCGGTAGCGTTGTCGCCTCACATCAAGAGGTTCTCCCGTTCGATTCTCTGCTGGAGCACCTTCTGTGTGGAGTCTGCATGTCCTCCCCACAGTTGAGTGGCATTCGAAAGACATGCGTGAATGGGCGTGCCTTCGTTGAAGGTTGGGCATCAGGATGGCACCTCGTAACCGTAAAAATCTACTGCCAATCATTAGCGAACTTGAGTTCCGCTGTGGCAAACCCTAACCGGGAAAAGCCAAAAGAAGAAGATTGCATTTTTTTCTTGTGACAGAAATAGTATTTGTAGTTAGAGCAACTAAGACATACCTGTTTAAATAGCCATTACTACTTTGAAAATATCCACAAGCTCTGTTTAAATGAACTGCTAACATTAAAACTGCATGAACAATTTATACTTGCGTTATTGCAAATCTGTTGAATGGAAAGCAAATTAAATTAATGCTCATAACCATCCTTCAATACAATCATAAGATTACATTTTACATATTTTGCAGAGGCAAGCATATATGCTTCTGCCATGGATATACAGCAATTACATTCATGCATACAGTGCAATATAAATACTAACAGGTGGTCAGGTCAAGAGTATTACTGTAAATATAGACCCCTATAATAACAGATTTGGAATGTGTTAAGTGAACTTTGGTTAGCCTGTGTCTAAAACACTGCAATTATTTTATTTATGCCTTATGATTTTTTTCTTAATGATAGTTACATCATCAAGTTTCCTAATGCTAATCTGATGTATTATTCCAACTATCTGGGTTCAGTTTAGAGGATGTTTTCTCAGTGGTGTTTAATTTTGCATGATGGCTTCAGTGTTTACATTGGGATGTGGAGTTGCTCATGATGAAACAGTTTATTATATAAAGGTAGGTAGACTGCCGAGTTCACAAGTGTGTAATTTTGGTTATTTAAGAGTACTGAGACACTGGATAAGATAGAAAACCATTTAGCTTTCCTAAGGGTAGTTTAGTGACATTGTATATTATTTCTCTGATGTATAAAATGGGATGTTTTATTTTTAGTAGCTTGTAAGGTAGAGGTATTCTCTGCAGAGAATGTAGCTGTTATATGTAGGTTGCAATTTGATTACGTTCATGGCTATGGAATATCTAGCCAGCAGGGCTAGCAGATTAATACGTTTATCTGTGGCAGCACTTTGCTGACCTGTGTCTCTAAGTGTGGGGTAAAGGGCAGATTCTGATACATTCATGCATTGTGACAGTTTACAAGATATCCTACCTACAGGAATACATCACAACTGTCACAACTATTTTAACAGAGCAAACTCGTTGATTTACTGGTATACCTAGGTTTGGATCTTCTATACTAGAAGGAAGGTGTATTAAGAAAACATTGCAACCATCAATGATATTACCACATTATGCACATTTCCCGCATTTACAGATTATTTTATTCATGTAAATAACATCTCCTATAATGTCTTTCTAGACTCATTCTCAAATTCATGTCTTTCTTATAAGTAAAATGATGGGTTGTACCTGAAAAATGTCTGTACTGCCTTTTAAAATCTTCCAGCTAGACTAATAACTTTTCTAGTGAAATGACTGCCTGACCTATAATGTAAAACCATAGCTTATGTTCTTTCAGTTTTATGTTCCCCCTTTTCTGATATTCTGTCAGTCACTGTCATATCACTATCTTTTAAAAAATGAATAAAATTCTGTGTCCCTCTTGTCTGTAATCTCGCTTATGAAAGAATGTAAAAGTTCTACCTTGTAAACTCTATCTTTAAGGAAGTTAATAAATACTGAATGTTCTTGCAAATCTTTTCCATTGAAATAAAACCTGGCTATCCTGATTGTTTGCCTCTTCACTATATTTTTCTTGACACAGTCTGGATGTGCACAGCTGGCATGCAAATAGGAATGTATGAATGTCTCTTTCCTATAAATACTTGATTGCATTATCGACAGTCATCACTAAATGCAATCTTAGGTATTGTGTAGTACCTCTACGGTATTACATTGGGATGAAACTGCTTGGCTTAAAATGACCTCTGGGTCGATAGCCTAGTAATTTCCTATGATCTCCTATGATCCTACGCCTGGTGACCATAACATTCAACATTGATATCCAAAAACGTAATATTAGTTCTAGAAGTTGGAGCAATAATATACTAACAAGTGTGTGGTACTGTTTAAATATGCAACCAAAGCATCAAACTGTTCGGGTCTGGCAGATGAAAAGACAGAAAATGAGGCATCCATAAAAATGTCAACCATTGCTCAAACCCTCACTCCTAACCACAGCTTCTCTTCCATTCAGTAAAGACCAGGCTAGCAAATACAGTGGTTATAGAAACTCCCAATGCTGCTCGTTCTACATGATAAAAATATCTGTCTTGAAATATGTATAAAAAAATTGTCAAAATTATTTCTAATGGGCAGTAAACTAGTCATATCAACATCAACAGTAGCTAGCATTAATTATTTTGGTAACATTACACTTTTCATGCTAAGAATTGCTTTTGGTTTACTCAAGTGAGACTAGAAGAGGCAATGTAACCTCTGGCCATTTATTGCTCTAGAACCTTAAAATACCATTTGCTATTGGCCACTGTGCTAGTTTGAGATTTACCAGCTTTTGTCATTGTTGATATAAACTGCCCACATTTGCACATTGCCACTGTTATAATGGTGTTTCAGTGTGCACTGTATACATGCAGCTGTTTTGATCCATATATGTCTTAATACTACTTATAACTCCCAAGTCTTATTACTTAGTATGACTAGTGCTACCTAAAAGTGTAGCCCGATAGCTGCAGTTGTACAATTAGCCTCACTAGGCACTGTGTTCTTCAGACAAACTGTAGCAGCTCACAGATGCTGTATATTTCCTAAGGTATCTCGCATCTGCTGTTTGTTGTCCTAGTTATCCCACAGCTGTTCAGACTTTACAGCTGCTTACTGATTCTTATGCTATCCATTGTCACATTTGTAACTTAACATTCATTACTTTATTTACTTCACTGAGTCAGACAGTGCACTCCTACCAGCAAAACCTAATGTATCTCATTTACTTCATATGCTGTCTGTTGGCAGTGTATCCCTCCTTAAGAAAACCCACATGGCTACACTCCTCCCCATTGTAACTCAATAGCTACCTCTTTTAACTACGTATTATGCTCTTTGTAATCCTAAATATTTTTTCATATCTGACGTCTTAAATGAAATGTACCTGTTTCTCTTCTGCTGCCGGCCTCATAGCACTTGGTATTTGCAGGAAGTGAAGTAACTGCCCTATGCTCACAAATAATTAACTCTTACTCACCACAAACAGTTCCCTTTGTGAGAGATGCATATTTTCTAATAACATCTCACAATAATTATATTAACATTATTATTTTTTCCAAAAACATTTTTACTGTGTTTTCATTATAAACATGTGCAAATGTGCATATAGCAAATACAATAAAACAATAACAAAACTATTTACAATATTTACATTATATCCATGATTAAAAATCATTTTATCCATGAGAAGTTATCAGTATTTGTTCAAATGGTTTTCCAATTTTTGCCATGCTATTTTTTATGAGTAATGTTATGAGTAATATAACAAATGGTTTGCAATTCTTTTTTACAAATAAATTTTGCTAAATTAATAAAATCTTTAAACATCAAATCTTGTTTACTTTTCCAGTTCAAAGTAATAACTTTTTTGGCAATTGCAAGAATTGACCAGAGTAACTGAATCTGAGATTTAGGTATTACATTAGGTATAGGAGCATTGAATAGGATTAGTGAATTAGAAATATGACAGTTATCAGACCCTAAAGCCTTTACAAAATATCTAAAGTCTTTTTAGTATTGAACAACATTTCTCCATTCAATGAACATGTGAACCCAGTTGGCCTCTAATAATTCATCACATTTCCAACATTTACTTTCACTGTTTTTGAGTATAAGATTCATTTTATGTGGAGTATAGAAACTCCTATTCATACATTTCCATGTATACAATCTCCAATATAATGAAGAAGAGGTACCATACATAGATTTCAATAACAGTTTTTTGGATTCATCATATATTTGTTCTCCATTAATCTTTACATAGTAATTCCAAAAATCTGAGTCAAACTTTAGAGTGTCTTCTCTTAGTATCTTATAGATAGGTGAGATACTTAATTTTTGATCATCTGTCTTTTCAAGACACCTAATAAAAAGCTGGACCAAACTAGGTATAGATTCAGTCTCTAGGTTGATTGATACTCTCATTTTGTTTTCTATAAACTGCCATAATGAGTGTATCAATAACCAACTGTCTTGACTATTATCAAAACTACATAGAAGAGAGTTTAGTGGTTTAATACTCTTATTTTCAATAAACTGATGCCAGAATATCAAGTTATTCTCCTTTAATTTTTGCATCACACTGATGTTGATAGAATCTAGGCAATCAGGGGAGTATGCTATAGGGAATATAAGAAATATGAATTGTTTAATGTTGTAATTACAATCAATTATATTTTTAAAGTTATTAAATATTTGATTAATGCCATAAGAAAAATGATCAAACCTCTTATTAAATAAAGAAAATTCACGTAAAAGTCAATGAACTCTACTTATTCTGTATTGTCCCTTATATTGATTTTCTATAGTTCTGACATCAGTTATAGTAATCTCATGTATTATTTTCCAGCCAGATATATAGGTAGGTGAGATCCAATGTAATATTACATTAATTATAACTGATTTGGAATAAAGATCTAAGCTAGGGAATGCTATCCCATTACTGTTTCAAGCTGTAATGTGCCATTTATATGCAATCCTAGGTTTTAAGGGCTACCATAAAAACTTAAGTAGCATGGAATCTAATTTTTTAAATAAGGTTTTGGGGGGTAGTATCAATGACTGTATATAAAACAAAAGTTTAGGTAAAATTATCATTTTAATTAAAGAGAGCCTAGCCTCCATTATGAAGAACATTTTATTCCATCTTTTGATTAGTTCACTAATGGTGGTTATTTAATTATTGTAGTTTGGTTTAACATACTCTTTCCATGTACTCCTTATACTGACACCCAAATATTCTAATACATCATTCTCCCATGCTATGTTGATCTTTTTGTTAATTAGTAATGTTTTGGATTTATTATGATTAAATTTAAGCCCTGAAATTCTTTCAAACCTGCTTAAGGTGTTTGTAACATCATGCAAAGAACCATCAATATAACCCAACGTTAATAACATATTATCAGCAAATAACTGTATCTTAGGACAATAGTCCTTAATAATTTGAAAGCCTTTTATATTTTGCTTGTTTCTAATATGCTGCAAAAGCCAAAAAACTCAACCAGAAACAAGCAGCTGAACAGGCAAGGAGAGCAGCAAATACCGCCAACACACAATAAGAACAGTATTCCTCCGGAGACAAAGCACGTTCAGGCAAAAAAATGTTTTATTTAACGTATATCCACTGTAGCAACGTTTTCGTTGTTAAAACAACTTCATCAGAATAAAAACCACACCTCAACCCATTCTTTTTATATACAACTGCTCAATGAATAATAGGAAATCTAATAAAGATTTAAAGCAGTACATACTTAAAAAAGGTTTGTATGTGTGTATGCCAAACCATATAAACTGATGGTGTTGTTGTCTTTTAAAAATTTTTAAAACAACTTTTTCAATGGGATTATGGTTTGGCATACACACATACAAACCTTTTTTAAGTATGTACTGCTTTAAATCTTTATTAGATTTCCTATTATTCATTGAGCAGTTGTATATAAAAAGAATGGGTTGAGGTGTGGTTTTTATTCTGATGAAGTTGTTTTAACAATGAAAACGTTGCTACAGTGGATATACGTTAAATAAAACATTTTTTTGCCTGAACGTGCTTTGTCTCCGGAGGAATACTGTTCTTATTGTGTGTTGGCGGTATTTGCTGCTCTCCTTGCCTGTTCAGCTGCTTGTTTCTGGTTGAGTTGTTTCTAATATATGTAGCAAAAGGTTCCATTGAAAGAGCAAACAATAATGGTGACAAAGGACAACCTTGCCTAGTCCCCTTCAGGATTTGTAGTGGTGAGGATGGAATGATCTGATTTTCACATAAGCTTGTGCCTCACTATAAATTTTCATTAATACGTTGACAAAATCTGAGGAGAATTCAAAACCAATCAGAATTATTTGTAGATAAGGCCAACTAATAGAGTCAAAAGCCTTTTGTATGTCTAGGCTGATAATAGTTGTTTTTTTGTATTTGTATGCTATGTCTATTAATGATAATAATTTAATACTATTATCTTGCACTTTTTTATGAAGAATGAACCCTGTCTGATCATTATGTATTAGATTAGGTAACATTTTCTTTGTCCTGTTAGCTAATATTCTCATGAAAATTTTGCAATCAGTGTTTAGTAATGAGATTGGCCTATATGAATCACAAGATTTGGGGTCCTTACCTTGTTTTAATATGGGGGAGATAATTGACTATTTCCATGATGGGGGTGTTATACATTTTTTTCTTAATCATAATAAAGGCACTCATCATTTTCTTTATTATATATTCAGGACAAATCTTATACAGCTCAGGAATTATTCCATCCAGTCCTGGAGCCTTATTATCTTTCAATTTTTTTTATTTGCTCTTTCACTTCTGTTAGTGTTATTTGTTTATTTAACATGTTATTTTGTTGCATTGACACCTTAGTAGTTATATTTTCTTGAATAAAAGTATTTATAACATTATGTGTCTCCAAAAGTGGTGTGTTATTATATATATCTTTATAGCAGTTTTTGAGCACTTCTAATATGCCCATTAAGTCAGATATACTCAACTGAACCATCACTTTTATATTAATCTCATTAATAAGATTTTGATTGTTTATTTTTTTGATATTACCGCTATTTTATGTAGATATTTAGGATTTACAGCATAAGATTGTAATTTCAATTTTTTCAGGTTTATGGCTACCTTATGATTCAGAACTTCTAAGTATTTTTGATTTAACTTAGTAATTTTATGTGCTGCTTTGTTATTTGGTTTTGCATCCATTTTTATCTTGTCTGTTTTTTTTGGAAGTCTAAAAGTTATTTGCCCCCTCTCTTCTTTTTTTAAAGTACAAAGATTTTATTCTACCATGTATATAAACTTTAAACATGTCCCATAGTATAGTATCAGTCACTTCACCATTATCATTTGTTTCCATAAACATGTATATTTCTTTCATTATTCATTCCCTAAAGTCTTTTAACTTAATTATGTAAGCAGGAATTCTCTTAAGTCATCTGTATGCGTAGTTAATGTAAAGTTTATAGCATTATGGTCTGAAAGTGGACAAGTCATTATAGATACATCACTTATGTTTGAGTATATATTATTTGATACAAAGACCTTATCAGTGTTTATTTGTGTACCAAACCGATATGAATAGTGAGTACACTTCTCTTAGACTGTGTATATCTTTAAGGTTCATCTGGTTTGTAAAGTCATTTGACTTCTTGGCTTTAGATGTTAGTTTTATTTTACCATTTTTAAAAGTATCATTGCCTGATAATATGCAGTTAAAATCACCCGTTGCTCTAATTTCCCCTTTTGCATTTAAAATAATCAGGTCCAGATATTTCTCAGCATATTTAGTACTTAGCCCTGGTATCCAGTATGTATTAATCAAAATATAATACTTATACAATCGTGTCACCACACAGGTTGCAAGTCCATAAAACATTTATTGTATAAATTCCACAAGCGCTTTCACGGGGACTCATTTGTAGGGCTTTTTCAAGTGTAAAAACAGTGTAACTGTTCAATCAGCCATCTTTAAATAACTTAATTTAAAAAAAGGCGCCAAAACCAGTCTGACCTAAATTTAAAGTAACCACGCACATTTTTACAACTGTCAAGTTTAAAAACACAAATAAATTCACTTTGTTTATCAAACATTAATAAACTTGATAAAACTTTGAATCAAAGTAATACTTTAAAATTATGTTAAACAATACAATCAAAATGTTACTTTAATAATTGTTTCAGTGGTTGTTTTAAGTAATTATTTAGATAAATCTTCTGCTTTTTTAATCAAATAAGGCTTAATAGAAATATGCTCATTTAGTCCTGGGGGGTGGGTGGCATTCAATCTAATTTGCCAATAGGTCTCCCTACAGCGTAGCCAATTCTCCCAATCTCCCCCTTTAGGGTCAATAGGTACTTGTTCAAGAATCCCAAAACGAAAGCCAGTGTGTTTAGGCTCCATTTGTAAATGTTTACTTAAAGCATTATTAATATTCCCTTCTTTTATGTTATATAAATGTTCATAAATTTGTTTGTTCAACGCTCTCTTTTATATTAATCTCATTAATAAGATTTTGATTGTTTATTTTTTTGATATTACCGCTATTTTATGTAGATATTTAGGATTTACAGCATAAGATTGTAATTTCAATTTTTTCAGGTTTATGGCTACCTTATGATTCAGAACTTCTAAGTATTTTTGATTTAACTTAGTAATTTTATGTGCTGCTTTGTTATTTGGTTTTGCATCCATTTTTATCTTGTCTGTTTTTTTTGTAAGTCTAAAAGTTATTTGCCCCCTCTCTTCTTTTTTTAAGGTACAAAGATTTTATTCTACCATGTATATAAACTTTAAACATGTCCCATAGTATAGTATCAGTCACTTCACCATTATCATTTGTTTCCATAAACATGTATATTTCTTTCATTATCCATTCCCTAAAGTCTTTTAACTTAATTATGTAAGCAGGAATTCTCTTAAGTCATCTGTATGTGTAGTTAATGTAAAGTTTATAGCATTATGGTCTGAAAGTGGACAAGTCATTATAGATACATCACTTATGTTTGAGTATATATTATTTGATACAAAGACCTTATCAGTGTTTATTTGTGTACCAAACCGATATGAATAGTGAGTACACTTCTCTTAGACTGTGTATATCTTTAAGGTTCATCTGGTTTGTAAAGTCATTTGACTTCTTGGCTTTAGATGTTAGTTTTATTTTACCATTTTTAAAAGTATCATTGCCTGATAATATGCAGTTAAAATCACCCGTTGCTCTAATTTCCCCTTTTGCATTTAAAATAATCAGGTCCAGATATTTCTCAGCATATTTAGTACTTAGCCCTGGTATCCAGTACGTATTAATCAAAATATAATACTTATACAATCGTGTCACCACACAGGTTGCAAGTCCGTAAAACATTTATTGTATAAATTCCACAAGCGCTTTCACGGGGACTCATTTGTAGGGCTTTTTCAAGTGTAAAAACAGTGTAACTGTTCAATCAGCCATCTTTAAATAACTTAATTTAAAAAAAGGCGCCAAAACCAGTCTGACCTAAATTTAAAGTAACCACGCACATTTTTACAACTGTCAAGTTTAAAAACACAAATAAATTCACTTTGTTTATCAAACATTAATAAACTTGATAAAACTTTGAATCAAAGTAATATAAAATAACAGTTCTATCTAAAAAAGAAGAAGAAAAGGATGACAAAAATTTAAAATACTTTAAAATTATGTTAAACAATACAATCAAAATGTTACTTTAATAATTGTTTCAGTGGTTGTTTTAAGTAATTATTTAGATAATTCTTCTGCTTTTTTAATCAAATAAGGCTTAATAGAAATATGCTCATTTAGTCCTGGGGGGTGGGTGGCATTCAATCTAATTTGCCAATAGGTCTCCCTACAGCGTAGCCAATTCTCCCAATCTCCCCCTTTAGGGTCAATAGGTACTTGTTCAAGAATCCCAAAACGAAAGCCAGTGTGTTTAGGCTCCATTTGTAAATGTTTACTTAATGCATTATTAATATTCCCTTCTTTTATGTTATATAAATGTTCATAAATTCATTTGTTCAACGCTCTCTCTGACTTCCCTATGTCAAAATAGGACAGTCTCTACACAGGGTTAAGTACACAATATCCTTAGTATGACAGTTACCCTTCTTTAAGTAAATCCTACTGTTGCCATAATTTTTTAAGGTGATGGGTACTTCATCCAAAATGTATCTACAATACCCACACCTACCACACCTACTAGTTTCCTTGTCCAAAGTAGTTGTACATCTATAATTGTTACTTTCGAATACCCTTTTCAGATTTGTTCCTGTTTTATAAACAAAGTTAGGATGATCACCTACTCCGTGTACTAAGTCCTTATTGTGCTTTAACATCTTCCAATTTCTCTGAATGAGGTCCTTAACTTCCCTTGTAATGTTACTGTGTTGAAGAACCATAGCTCTTTTAAATGCTTGTTCATTATCCACTTCATGACCTTTTACAGTTTCCAATGGTTTCCCCAAAATAGGAGAGTATCTAGTTGCACGACCATTTATAATTTCTTCCGACACTTCCTTTATTAACCTATCAGGGTAACCCCTTGAACTAAACAAATCAGAAATAAAATCAATTTCCACTAAAAAATCATCCCACTCTGATGTCATCCTGGCTGCTCTGACCATTTGGCCCTTGACTATACTCCTTTTTTGTTTCCAGGGGTGGTCACTGTTGTAGGGAAGGTAGGAATTACTGAAAGTATTTTTGCTATAAATTCTTGATTTCAGTCCCTCATTAGTTTTATCTAACCTCACATCTAAATAATCAATTCCACCCTGGTCAAAATTAAAAGTAAATTTAAGAATCCAGTGGTGGAATTTAAAAATTTAACAAACTCCACAACAGTGTTCACAGAATTTCAAGAGAAAAGAATTCTAAATACAGACATTTAACAAGTTCAAAAGGTCATGTGATGTCATCATTGTTGTTTCCTCAAGCTGCAGCTTCATAAACTTGTTAAAAAGTATCTAAATAGGCTCATGCACAGCAGAGGTTGTCTCTAGTGAGGGAAAAAAAGCATTTTCAGTGGGAAATCAAATATTGAAGCTTTTAGAGTTTACAGAAAGCAAAACAAAAAAAAAAGAAAAACCACTCAAGCTGCCTTGTCAGTGCATGTCATGAATCTCCACAATGAGAACAGTCACACAGACCACCAGTTTCCTCGCAAAACATCAACATCATGAAAAAAGTAACTCATTCATATAAAAAACAGCTATTTAGAAGTAACAACAGCTGCCTCAAATCAGAAATCATTTTATAACATTTCATTTACCCACCAATTAACCAGACCAGAGGAAAAAAAGAACACCATTAATGTACTGTATTAATGTTTATATGTCTCTAAACAAAGAGTCTGAACCATCTAATTAGAAACACTAATCAGAAACACATTTTTACCTCACCACAGACCCACTAGAAAAACTGCACTTTGGTATTAAGTCAAATTATACTGTTACTGAAGAATTAGAAGACATATATCATTTGTAGTTATTTAAAAGGGAAAAGTATGTAAAGTACTTATAGTGGGGAAAGGAGAGAAAGGGAACATTAGTAGCAAAAAGGAATAGGAAGAAAGAAGAGAAAGAGAAAGAGAGAAAATGTTATTTAAATACTTAGTACTATATGTAATTAGAAGATACAGATATAGATAGGAAAAGAGAAAGTTAATAATAAAGATGATTCACATTACCTTACAGTACAGAGATTTTCCAGAATCAAATATATTATGATTCATAAAACAAAGCATTTAAAATTAGAAGGAATGTACTCATTTGTCCTTTAGTTTCTTAGTTTTGTTTGCTCCTTCCTTCACAGACCATCCATTTTTTGTTGCCTGTCTCTTCAAACTCTGGGATGACCATTCCATTTCTTTTATGTCCGACATTATTTTGTTCTTTTGGATAAATTCTACTGCTTCTTGTAGAGAATCAAAGATCTTCACTCCTTCTGACAAGGTAATTTTTATTCTTGCAGGAAAAGAATTTGACCTTTAATATTGGCTTTTTTCAAGGACTTAATTAGAGGAACACATTCCTTTATTCTGCATATGACTGTAAAGGTGTAGTCATTGTCAAAACAAATATCTTTTTCACCCATCTTGACAGGGGAATTAGTCCAAGCTTATTTTAGCACTAAGTCCTTGTCTTGTGAGGAAAGAAATCTAACTATTATAGAACTGGGGTTAGATGAACTCAGAGACAAAGCTGGATTTGCAAGGGGCCAATGAGCCCTCTCAATTCCAAAAGAGAGGGATTCAGGCATGTTTAGTGCTGATGAAAACCAGTTATTGAGGAAATGAATCACATTAGCACCCTCTTCTTTCTCAGTAATTCCATATATTCTTATGTTATTCCTCCTTGATCTACTTTCAAGGTCTTCCAGTTTCTCAATCAGCCTGGTGTTTTGTTTCAGAAGAAATTCATTGTGATGTTCATTTTCTGTCACTCTAGTATCCAGGTCAGTTACTGTTTCCTCTAAGGCAAGAATCTGTTCAGATTTCTTTTTTTACTATTTCATTTAAAAGTTCCAGTTGTTTACTGCATTCTTGTTTGATAATACCCATTTTGTTTTCGAATTTGTCCATTTTTAGTGACAGTTCTTGGATGTTTGTTATTATAAGACGTAGTTCTTTCTTCACTGCACTCTCCTGGTGCGGGCTCTTCACGTTGCTCATTTTTAGTGACAGTTCTTGGATGTTTGTTATTATAAGATGTAGTTCTTTCTTCACTGCACTCTCCTGGTGTGGGTTCTTCACGTTGCTCATTTGTAGTGACAGTTCTTGGATGTTTGTTATTATAAGATGTAGTTCTTTCTTCACTGCACTCTCCTGGTGTGGGTTCTTCACGTTGCTCATGTTTTTAGTGACAGTTCTTGGATGTTTGTTATTATAAGATGTAGTTCTTTCTTCACTGCACTCTCCTGGTGTGGGTTCTTCACGTTGCTCATGCTTTAGTGACAGTTCTTGGATGTTTATTATAAGATGTAGTTCTTTCTTCACTGAACTCTCCTGGTGTGGGTTCTTCACGTTGCTCATGTTTTTAGTGACAGTTCCTGGATGTTTGTTATTTTAAGATGTAGTTCTTTCTTCACTGCACTCTCCTGGTGTGGGCTCTTTGAGTTGCTCATGTTTTTAGTGACAGTTCCTGGATGTTTGTTATTTTAAGATGTAGTTCTTTCTTCACTGAACTCTCCTGGTGTGGGTTCTTCACGTTGCTCATGTTTTTAGTGACAGTTCTTGGATGTTTGTTATTATAAGATGTAGTTCTTTCTTCACTGCACTCTCCTGGTGTGGGTTCTTCACGTTGCTCATGTTTTTAGTGACAGTTCTTGGATGTTTGTTATCATAAGATGTAGTTCTTTCTTCACTGCACTCTCCTGGTGTGGGTTCTTCACGTTGCTCATGTTTTTAGTGACAGTTCTTGGATGTTTGTTATTATAAGATGTAGTTCTTTCTTCACTGCACTCTCCTGGTGTGGGTTCTTCACGTTGCTCATGTTTTAGTGACAGTTCTTGGATGTTTGTTATTATAAGATGTAGCTCTTTCTTCACTGCACTCTCCTGGTGTGGGTTCTTCACGTTGCTCATGTTTTAGTGACAGTTCTTGGATGTTTGTTATTATAAGATGCAGTTCTTTCTTCACTGCACTCTCCTGGTGTGGGTTCTTCACGTTGCTCATGTTTTTAGTGACAGTTCTTGGATGTTTGTTATTATAAGATGTAGCTCTTTCTTCACTGCACTCTCCTGGTGTGGGTTCTTCACGTTGCTCATGTTTTTAGTGACAGTTCTTGGATGTTTGTTATAAGATGTAGTTCTTTCTTCACTGCACTCTCCTGGTGTGGGTTCTTCACGTTGCTCATGTTTTTAGTGACAGTTCTTGGATGTTTGTTATTATAAGATGTAGTTCTTTCTTCACTGCACTCTCCTGGTCTGGGTTCTTCACGTTGCTCATGTTTTTAGTGACAGTTCTTGGATGTTTGTTATTATAAGATGTAGTTCTTTCTTCACTGCACTCTCCTGGTGTGGGTTCTTCACGTTGCTCATGTTTTAGTGACAGTTCTTGGATGTTTGTTATTATAAGATGTAGTTCTTTCTTCACTGCACTCTCCTGGTGTGGGTTCTTCACGTTGCTCATGTTTTTAGTGACAGTTCTTGGATGTTTGTTATTATAAGATGTAGTTCTTTCTTCACTGCACTCTCCTGGTGTGGGTTCTTCACGTTGCTCATGTTTTTAGTGACAGTTCTTGGATGTTTGTTATTATAAGATGTAGTTCTTTCTTCACTGCACTCTCCTGGTGTGGGTTCTTCACGTTGCTCATGTTTTTAGTGACAGTTCTTGGATGTTTGTTATTATAAGATGTAGTTCTTTCTTCACTGCACTCTCCTGGTGTGGGTTCTTCACGTTGCTCATGTTTTTAGTGACAGTTCTTGGATGTTTGTTATTATAAGATGTAGTTCTTTCTTCACTGCACTCTCCTGGTGTGGGTTCTTCACGTTGCTCATGTTTTTAGTGACAGTTCTTGGATGTTTGTTATTATAAGATGTAGTTCTTTCTTCACTGCACTCTCCTGGTGTGGGTTCTTCACGTTGCTCATGTTTTAGTGACAGTTCTTGGATGTTTGTTATTATAAGATGTAGTTCTTTCTTCACTGCACTCTCCTGGTGTGGGTTCTTCACGTTGCTCATGTTTTAGTGACAGTTCTTGGATGTTTGTTATTATAAGATGTAGTTCTTTCTTCACTGCACTCTCCTGGTGTGGGTTCTTCACGTTGCTCATGTTTTTAGTGACAGTTCTTGGATGTTTGTTATTATAAGATGTAGTTCTTTCTTCACTGCACTCTCCTGGTGTGGGTTCTTCACGTTGCTCATGTTTTAGTGACAGTTCTTGGATGTTTGTTATTATAAGATGTAGTTCTTTCTTCACTGCACTCTCCTGGTGTGGGTTCTTCACGTTGCTCATGTTTTTAGTGACAGTTCTTGGATGTTTGTTATTATAAGATGTAGTTCTTTCTTCACTGCACTCTCCTGGTGTGGGTTCTTCACGTTGCTCATGTTTTTAGTGACAGTTCTTGGATGTTTGTTATTATAAGATGTAGTTCTTTCTTCACTGCACTCTCCTGGTGTGGGTTCTTCACGTTGCTCATGTTTTAGTGACAGTTCTTGGATGTTTGTTATTGTAAGATGTAGTTCTTTCTTCACTGCACTCTCCTGGTGTGGGTTCTTCACGTTGCTCATGTTTTTAGTGACAGTTCTTGGATGTTTGTTATTATAAGATGTAGTTCTTTCTTCACTGCACTCTCCTGGTGTGGGTTCTTCACGTTGCTCATGTTTTAGTGACAGTTCTTGGATGTTTGTTATTGTAAGATGTAGTTCTTTCTTCACTGCACTCTCCTGGTGTGGGTTCTTCACGTTGCTCATGTTTTAGTGACAGTTCTTGGATGTTTGTTATTATAAGATGCAGTTCTTTCTTCACTGCACTCTCCTGGTGTGGGTTCTTCACATTGCTCATGTTTTTAGTGACAGTTCTTGGATGTTTGTTATTATAAGATGTAGTTCTTTCTTCACTGCACTCTCCTGGTGTGGGTTCTTCACGTTGCTCATGTTTTTAGTGACAGTTCTTGGATGTTTGCTATTTTAAGATGTAGTTCTTTCTTCACTGCACTCTCCTGGTGTGGGCTCTTTGAGTTGCTCATGTTTTTAGTGACAGTTCTTGGATGTTTGTTATTATAAGATGTAGTTCTTTCTTCACTGCACTCTCCTGGTGTGGGTTCTTCACGTTGCTCATGTTTTTAGTGACAGTTCTAGGATGTTTGTTATTATAAGATGTAGTTCTTTCTTCACTGCACTCTCCTGGTGTGGGCTCTTCACGTTGCTCATGTTTTCAGTGACAGTTCTTGGATGTTTGTTATTGTAAGATGCAGTTCTTTCTTCACTGCACTCTCCTGGTGTGGGTTCTTCACGTTGCTCATTTTTAGTGACAGTTCTTGGATGTTTGTTATTATAAGATGTAGTTCTTTCTTCACTGCACTCTCCTGGTGTGGGTTCTTCACGTTGCTCATGTTTGTAGTGACAGTTCTTGGATGTTTGTTATTATAAGATGCAGTTCTTTCTTCACTGCACTCTCCTGGTGTGGGTTCTTCACGTTGCTCATGCTTTTAGTGACAGTTCTTGGATGTTTGTTATTATAAGATGTAGTTCTTTCTTCACAGCACTCTCCTGGTGTGGGTTCTTCACGTTGCTCATGTTTTTAGTGACAGTTCCTGGATGTTTGATATTATAAGATGTAGTTCTTTCTTCACTGCATTCTCCTGGTGTGGGTTCTTCACGTTGCTCATTTTTAGTGACAG
Source organism: Protopterus annectens (assembly GCF_019279795.1). NCBI lineage: Eukaryota > Metazoa > Chordata > Ceratodontiformes > Protopteridae > Protopterus > Protopterus annectens. The sequence goes on from NC_056741.1 coordinate 225,621,936, forward strand.
TTCTTGGATGTTTGTTATTATAAGATGTAGTTCTTTCTTCACTGCACTCTCCTGGTGTGGGTTCTTCACGTTGCTCATGTTTTAGTGACAGTTCTTGGATGTTTGTTATTGTAAGATGTAGTTCTTTCTTCACTGCACTCTCCTGGTGTGGGTTCTTCACGTTGCTCATGTTTTAGTGACAGTTCTTGGATGTTTGTTATTGTAAGATGTAGTTCTTTCTTCACTGCACTCTCCTGGTCTGGGTTCTTCACGTTGCTCATGTTTTTAGTGACAGTTCTTGGATGTTTGTTATTATAAGATGTAGTTCTTTCTTCACTGCACTCTCCTGGTGCGGGCTCTTCGAGTTGATCATCTTGAGATCTCCAGTAGAAAACTTCTTGACAGGAATAATTAAAAAATTCTATTGACTATGTATTAATTTTTAGAAAATAATAAAGAGTGTATGTTAATCTATCTTTTAGTATACATTTAGTTAGATTTTTCTAAAAATTAAAGTATATTTCCTGTCAGGATATTAAACTCTAAGCAGAGCTATGGATTTCTGCTGCTATCAGACTGGCATCTTGACCACGCCCCCACATTATTAATTTTTGATTTCCATTTTTCTTTGGAAATCAGATGTAGTTAGTTAGTTAGTTAGCCTTTGTTAACTAGATTATTCCTACTTGGGTAGTAGCCTGTTTTCAGAGCAGACTGAAGATGGTATTTGTACTACTAGGGGAAATTTGGTGAGGGGCAGCAGTAAACTTGCCCCCCTTTTTTTTTTTTTTTTGATAAGAGCCATGGGCTCCTATACATCCACCTAAGCCTCCTCCAAATCAAGCAGTTGGGACCCAGATTTAACATATCATCTAAAGCATGGTGCACTTAGGACTGCAGCACCCCTTACTGCCAGAATATGAAAATTAACTTACTCATCTGGTACAGCCTAGAGATCTCTACTCTTCTAGCACTAAAGGTGAATATACTATCTGTTGCGACACTGACACTGAGAATATGACTATAATCATTTTCTGCATTTTAGTATTTTTTATATTTGTTTCCCAAAACCTTTTATTTCACATCTCTCTTTAAAAAGATGATTTAAAATTTCACATAATTGCATCTTTTATTTTAACAGTTCATCTGTACATTGGTATTTTGCTATTTTTTTATTCCACCTATGCCAATTGACTAATGTAATTTAGTCAGTTAGTATGACAGGCAGAAACAATTTCCAATTCAGTGACACAGTAAAGCTGCACAGAGAAACCCCTCATTAATGACTTACTACTATGTCTATGAATTTAACTCTCTGCTGTCAGACTTGACTGCATAAGTGTTCTCCTTAACCAGACCTCATACCTTTGTTGCATACTCTCCCAAAACACATACGTACATACACGTGCGCACACACACACACACACACACACACACACACACACACACACACACACACACACACATGCACAAAGAGACATATACAAAAGACCCCACTATACTTACTTATTTGCAGTGTGAGCTTCAAATGGTCCCACTGAGGTGAATGGGTAAATGCTGAAAAAGACAGTGCTCACTTTTTTCTGCTGGAGAAAAAAATGAACTAAGTAGAGAATTCTCTGAATTTCTCTGCTGAATTAATTCCATGCTAGAACCACTTTTGGAGGCGACTACAGGACTAATTTGTAATAGCTACCTCCCTGGATAGCTGTATTTTCATACAGCTTCTCAAAAGAGACTTGTTTCTGTACTATGGCACCAATAGGAGAAAACCATAGCAGGAGGGTAGTCTCTAAAACAGAAAGGCTTACCATGGTGCATAAACCTTTTGAGTTAAGGCTTTCACATCATTTTATATACTTCTAAATCCCAGGGAATATCTCATTCAGGACAAGCTCCATTCAAAAAGTCTCCAGATATATTAATTTTCTGTCACAGATATTCTTTAATATATAGCTTTTCTAATTGCATTGTCAAAATTCTTCTAGAAAACACATAGACATACAATTTTCTTGTTTTCTTTGGATAATTTACGTCTATCTTGCAAACATAAAAGTGTCAAACATTCTTGAGTAATTTTGTTTTTCACAGTTTCACAAAGAAACATACTTTATTTGAAATGCTCTTAACCATTTAGTCTTTATGTGCTAATAGAACTTGTAAATTTATAGGTAGGCACTAGGCTATCAGCCCAAGGGCCTAAGTAAGCCTAGCCAACAAGGTTCCCTGGCTTTCCCCACCCAAGAAGGTTATTTTCTTGTGCCCCTGGGAATATAATCAGCCCTGCCAAGGCTTGAACCCAGGACCCCATATACTATACTTAGAGCAATTTACCACTACATCATCTGAGATACACGAGATTGTAGTAAAAAGTGCATGCACAAACTAACAAAACAAAAAGTATACAATCAAAAGATGGGATTATTATTATGAGCACATGATAATTAAGTTAAGTAGTTAAAGAAAATTTGTCCCATGATGCTTTGTAAGAGAGGTGAGGTTTAAGGTATTGTCTAAAACAATTTTAGGAATCAGAGTCACAAAGCCACATGTTGGATGCACAAAAGAAAAACAACTCAGGACTAAACCTGTGGATCACCTGTAGCCATGATGCATCTAAGCAGAGTGCCCAATAAAGACAATAGGGTATAAAAAGCACTTTTCAAACAAGTGTGATCTTGGCCACATAAGGCTTAAAATTGAGCCACAAGAACATTAAAGGGAGTTTGATTTTCGACTGGGTGCCAGTGCAACAAATGCTGAGTCAGTGTAATATGGTAATACATGCTGAGTCAGTATAATATGGTAATACCTGCCGGGTCAGTGTAATATGGCAATACATTCTGAGTCAGCGTAATACAGCAATACATGCTAAGTAGAATATGGTAATACATGCTGACTCATTGGAATATGGCAATACATGCTGAGTCAGTGTAATACTGCAATACATGCTGAGTCAATGTAATATGGCAGTGCATGTATTGCCGAGTCAGTCTAATATGGCAGTACATGCCGACTCAGTGTAATATGGCAGTACGTGCTGAGTCAGTGTAATATGACAATACATGCTGAGTCAGTATATTATGGCAGTACATTCTGAGTCAGTGTAATATGGCAATAAATGCAGAATCAGTGTAATATGGCAATATGCGCTGACTCAGTGTAATATGGCAATACGTGCTGAGTCAGTGTAATATGGCAATACCTAGAGGTCTCTTCACTGCATCTGCATTCTTAACTCCTTGTAGCTTGTTGAGCTTGGGGATTGAAAGCTCTTGATATAGAACATTTTTGCCATATGTAGCCCAACCACAGTGTCTTCAAACCTTCCATGTTTTTATCCCCACAAAGTTCCTGTCTCTCCCCCAACCTGCCATGCACAATCTACCCCACAGATTCACCAATTGCTCCTTGCTGGGCACCTCTGGATGTAGTAACTCTTTCCCAGGAGTGACCCCCAATTCTTTGATGACTTCACTTGTAGCCTTGGGGGTAAGGAATTCACTGGAAGAATCATGTACATTGAACCAGGATCCGTCATGCAGACAGAGACTGGTCAGAATCCCTAACAATGGTAGTGGATACTGCAGTAACATCATGATGTCATATCCACCCTCTGCCTCATACTTTCAAGTAATAATATGTGAGTATCCTGGACTCCATTAGGGGTACATAGGCATCAGATTTCTTAAATTTCACCCTGCTGAGGAAGGTTACCTTGCTATCTGGCTGGCTGCTGCTTTACTGTATCCCTTCCTGACCTACCCTATTAGTAGTCTAAGTCAGTTCCTGAACTTGCATCTCTGGTGGTAGATTAGGCCTACCTTATTAGTAGTCTAAGTCAGTTCCTGAACTTGCATCTCTGGTGGAATAGATTGATGTTCTGCTTCAGTATCATTGGATGGCTTAAGACTTACATAACTGTTCTAACTGAGAAGGCACTTAATATGAGTAATATTCCACAATTGGTGGTGGATGTGAGAACAGGTAACACCTGACATCTGGTGATGGAATGACAGTTCATCATTAAGGAAAATTCTTAGGATTGCACACCTTAGAAAAATACTTTGACATATAACTCCCATCAAGAACATAAGAGGTAAGTATAGGAGTTGTTGAGGACCTTGAAGTGGTATGCATAATTTTGCATGAATGACTTTGAGCCCTTTAACAATCATCTAAGAATGCATGTCCTCAGGACAGTCCTTATTGGGTCATAGTAACTTGTGTGGTCCTGCAGAAAAGAAGAGTACAGCTTTGTACAGATGGATGCTGTTACTTGTCAACTCAGCTGTGACATGTAAAATTGTTAACTGAACCAAATCACAGAGTAACTCAGCTGTGATATGTAAAATTGTTAACTGAACCAAATCACAGAGTGGAAGCATATACATAATAAAAAGGGTCTACTACAATTGTTTACATGCTAGTAACTCATGACACATTAGCTGGCTGCCACTTGCTGGAAATGGCAAGTGCCCTGTCTCCCACTAGTCAAATTGTACTTAATAACCTAGCCCTCCAATCCTACTGAACTGCTTAACCCTACCAGAGCCCAAATTCTAACACAACTAATCCCTAACTCGACTTGTAGCACTCCCTTCCCACACACTAACCCTAAAGTCCCTGATCTTTCCATAAACCTGAAACTTTACTGCCACTCCCTAACCATAAACTCCCCTCCTACTTCCTAAACCTAAAACTTCACCCTCCCACCCAAACCTAAATTTCATCCCAGATCACTGCCTGAAAACCTGACATGCACTCTCTCCCCCTCCCACTACCTTCTCATGGTTGACATACTTACCTTGCTCAAACTTGCTTAGTGAGTTTGCAGAAGGTGTGATGGCTCATGATCAAATAGATGAGTTTAAGCATAAGCAGAAGTCTGTGCATGCTGCCAGGCCTCCGATTCCCTGGCTACAAGATGGTGGTCTTTGAGCATCTAGGATTTGAGTACTTGTAGTAGGTCTAAATAAAAATAAGTGAATCCAAGGTGTAGGCCTATGGGACGTTACAACAGAGTGGTTAGGCACAGGAAGGAGTCACAGATACTGCACAATGAGTACTCCTTCAGAAGTAGGAGGCAAACCAATTAAGGCCTAAACTGTTGACTCACAATATGACTTCAAATATTCCAACAGGATGAGATGGTTGACCAACTCATGTTCAGTATGGCAGATTAAGGAGGAGCACTAGAGAATAAAATCTTTTATCCCTTGCCATTAAAACATCATTTACACTAAGGTGAGAAGCATCTTATTTAGTTATCTATCTATCTATCTATCTATCTATCTATCTATCTATCTATCTATCTATCTATCTGCCTATCTATCTAAAGACAGTTGACTTTAATAACTTTTCAAAACATCATTTAAAAAAGATTACCATTTCAGTTATATTTCAAACAATATTTACATTCAGATTACATTATAAACAATATTTACAGTTCTATACTTACAACAGTTGTGCTTTTTACATGTATATTTACACAAATCACTGCCTTCTGTACAATAGTACTAACACTAATATACTTCAGTAGCTACTCTAGCTGTCTATTATATGCATTCCGTTACAAAAATCACTGCATTACATCACTGCACTAGTTATATAACCATCTCTATATATCATTATGGCTATATATTGCAGCATGGAGTGTGAAATTCAATTGAATAACTTAAATATCAGTGCTCAGTTATATTACCTGTGTTGTAAGCTTTCAAGAACTCTTGAAGAAGACTTAATTTGCTAGTGTTTTATATTTTGCCTAGTAATTTTCCATCCTACAAAGATGGTTTTGTAGATGGCTCATTCTGTTGTTGCCATGATATATGGAGGTGTTTGTAGCTGTTGTTTCTTTTTCTTTCTTCACAATCCTGTTCCACTAACTCCCCTAACTGAACTCAGTCAAGATGTTTGTTCTGTGTTGCAAGAGTAAAGAAACTTTTGTCTAGCTGAGAGCCCTGTATCTCATTCATTCCTGCCCAGATAACTAGATCATTGTTTTCATTTCTTAGTTTAATTTCTCCATATCTTTTGTGTTTCTAATACCATGACATGAATGGACCCCATTCCTAAGTAAGGATATAATTAAAGTTCATGAAATTAGTATTGTTTCAATCTCTGATGTAAACCAGAATTGCTCTTTGCAACATCCACAACGTGCCCAGAATTTATTTCTTCTGTAATTCATAGCGAATTTTCATGTATTGGTGGCATATCTAACTATGACTATAGAATATTTTATATTATACCATGACCCCCTATTAATATTCCAAAACGTGCATGCTGATTGGCCAGCGTGCACGTTGTAAATCGACTTATACTAATGGAAAAAGGTCTGGTCGCCCGGACTTTTTCCATTAGTATAAGTCTTTTTTTAAAACACTGTCTCGCTATGTTAAAAGAGTTTTACATAGCGACACAGGTTTAAAAAAAGCAACGGAGATCTCCGTTGCTTATTTTAAAGCTGTCTCGCTATGTTAAACCCATTTAACATAGCAAGACAGGTTTAAAAAAGCAACGGAGAAAGCAAGATCTCCGTTGCTTTTTACTGTTTCGCTATGTTAAATGGGTTTAACATAGCGAGACAGCTTTAAAATAAGCAACGGACATCTCCGTTGCTTATTTTAAAGCTGTCTCGCTATGTTAAACCCATTTAACATAGCTAAAAGCAACAGAGATCTTGCTTTCTCCGTTGCTTTGGCCACAACTCTGATGTACTGTGTAGGCATGTGCAGTACATCAGAACTGCCGCGGATGCCAGACAGCTGCGGAAGGGCAGCAAAGAGGCATTATACAATGCCATTATTTAAGAAAAGTAATTGTTTCTTTTCTTAAATAATGTCATAGTATAATAGCAATAACCCACTTCTGGGTGTGGGTAATGCGGGATTTAACCACTGTTGCCTTTGTTTGGTCCCTCGGGCTTTGCCCTTGGGACCAAACCATGCCAACCGTGGTTAAATTCCGCATTACCCACACCCAGGCATGGGTTATTGCTATATTAGACCCATTGCTCCTACTACTGTTGGAACTGTCTTGGTGATTTTCTTCCACATTGCTGATGTTTCTGCCTGCAAATACTAATATTTTATGACTTTGCATTTCTCTATATATAAGTCACCATAATATTTGGGTGTAGCAATTTCAATGATCAATGCTACATTTGCCTTTTTTTTGTGAACTACTGTATATGGCTTTCTCAAATCTATTTTTTGAATTGTTGGTAATGGGTGATCTGTATACTTTATCATTCTCTATAACACTTTCTGGTTCATGCTTTCAGTGCTTCTCAGCTACTTCTGTATTGCAGTGTTTGCACAATTCCCACTTCAACAATCTTGCCATAATATTATACCTTTCAGTGTGCAGACCCTTTGCCATGAGTATATCACACCTAGCAAGAAGATGTCCATGCATCCATCCATCCATTCACAACCCCTATTTTTCTCATTTTGCACATGGGGTTGGGGTGTCACTTCAACAGTGACAATCATCTACAGCCAAGGTTTACACCACTTGGTGGCTAGCGCTGCTGCAATAATTCTTCCACACCATACACCCACTTGCAGACTCACACCTATGGCCAATTTAAAGTGCCCAGTCCACCTACTGCATGTCTTTGGAATGCAGGAGGAAACTGGAGCACCTGGAGGAAAACCACACTAGCAGAGGGAAGACATGCAGACTCTGCATAGAAGGCATCCTAGCTGAGAACTGAAACCGGAAACCTCTTTCTGTGAGGTGACAACACTATCTGCTGTGCCACTTTATTGTAAAGGAAGATGTCCAACTATTTCCAGTTCTTTATACAAAACCTACATTCATCTGTTTCTCCCACATATTTAAAGGACTTCGTAAACTAATGTGCACACAGGCCACTATCCTGGATTGCTATTATTAACCTTTCATCTTTTGGTTTCAATTCAGCTCTCCTTAACTATAAATGCATCAAATAGTGATCAACATGAGTTTGTTAAGCAAATTCTATACTTGCCACTATATTTATGACTTTTTCACATTTATTTCCTTCTCATCTGATACTGCTCCCTATATCCTTTCTTGTAAGGTGCCTTCTTTTGGCACATTCAATTGCTGTCGGATTTTTACTACTTCTGGTTTGGTTTCCATTCCTGCTTGATAGCAGAATGCTTCTGCTATGCTAATCAGTGAGGTCATCTTATACTTCCTCTCCTCATGTTTTAAAACTTTCACTATATTTGGATCTCATAAAGTCAGTAGATACCATTTGATAAGCACAAAGTATTTTTCTTGTTTTCCTATCCAGCTGATCCAGTACCATTTGGGGCCAGTCAATTGCTCCAAAACTGTAAGTTAGGACAGGAAGACCAAATTGGTTTATAGCAGACTTTATTCCTAGATGTCAAGGCTGTTTTCAGTATTAGTTTTAGTCTTCTGAAGTATTCCTTGCTGAGTTTTATTCACATTTAGTAAACAAAAATGAGCGATCCAACAAATAAAATAAGCACGTCCAGGAAGGCAGGAAGAAACTGCTGAACACAATACCACTAGAAAAATAGCGTATACTGTTTAATTAGCCGCTTTCGTACAAAAACTTCATCAGAATGATAACATTAAGACAACTGACCTCTTAAATACCATAAAATAGTCGTGTGATTAATAAAGCAATTAAGACCAAAATTAGTACAAATCAAACATAATACTTTAAAACTCCTGTGTAAGCTTAACTGTTCGTAAAAATCTAGTGGAAATGGGAAAATATTGAATGTCCTGTTTTGTTTACATTTAACCTACGTTGATTCAAATAACATTTAATATTAATAGTCTCGTTGAGTCCAGGGGGAATGTCTGACTTTAATTTTATTTGCCAGTAAGATTCTCTTTGTAAGAGAAAATTCTTAAAATCCCCTTCTCTCATATCCTTCCTCCCCACTTCTAATATAGAAAATAAAAATTTTTTAAAAAGTACACAGATCAATGAATGCTTGAACAGGGCATTCCTTTCGTCCCTGGACTTAATACTATAAATGTGCTCCCTTACACGAACTCTTAATTCCCTGGTGGTCATCCCGATGTAAAAGGCGTCACAGGAGGAGCACTGGGCGATATAAATAACTCCTCTGGTTCCACAATTAACAAAACCTGGGACCTCCAGGGTTCTATTAAAAGTACTAATAGAAATATAAGGTCCCATGCTGATGAAACGACAAAAATTACAATGGTTACAAGGAAACATTCCCCTTTTCTGGGTAACTGGCTTGACAACACTATTTTGCTGTTTCTCAAAAATCCTTTTTAAGTTTAAACCACTCTTTTGAACAAAAACTGGTTTCTCACCTAGAACCTGAAAAATGTCCATATTACCTTTAATAATGCCCCAATTTCTCCTTAAAATATTTTGAATCTCCCTACAATCGGAACTCATTTCCAATGAACATATCAGGTTTGAATCCACTTTGTTACCTGTCCCTTTACTACAAACAATGTCCACATCATTGTTAATAAGATTTAGCAATGGGAAATAATTACTTTCCCTTTTAGACCAGACCTCCTTCTTGGTTCGATCCAAAAAATTGGCTTCATAGCCTCTGTTACTAAATAAGGATGAAATGAATGTAAATTCAGCAACCAAGTCGGAATCCTTGGAGGTCATACGGCTCGCCCGTATGAATTGACCCCTTGGGATGTTGTTGGTAATGAATTTAGGGTGACCACTTTTGTAATGCAGGTAACCATTATTAAAAGTTTTTTTACGAAAAATGGAACTATGCATTCTATTATCTAAGTAATCCCATTTTAGGGTCACATCCAAAAAATTCACCACTAATCCCCGACATCCCATGGTAAATTTCAAATAATCAGACATGGTGTTAACTTCCGTAAAAAATTGATCAATTATGGTACTGTCACCGTCAATAATAAAAAACAGGTCATCCATAAAACGACAAAAAAGACGGATGTTGTATTTTTCCGTCAACGTGGGTAAAAATTGGTTTTCCCACCAAGCCATTACCAGGTTAGCAAATGCTGGGGCTGCTGAGGAACCCATAGCCACCCCTCTTTTCTGACGGTAGTAAGATTTTCCAAAAAGAAAAAAGTTGTTTTCTAAAGTAACCTCCAATAACCGGCATAAAATGGAGATTAGGTCATTGCTAAAATTGGAACAACTGGTAGACAGAAAACCCCGAATGGCTTCAATGCCCTCATAATGGGGGATACAAGTAAATAGTGAAACTACATCCAGGGTAAACATGGTCTGTAGTTCAGGATTAAACCCGTGGGTACAAATGAACTGGTTTATTCTCTTAAGGAAATGCCAGGAATCCAAGGTGAAGGAATTAAGAGTTCGTGTAAGGGAGCACATTTATATTTATAGTATTAAGTCCAGGGACGAAAGGAATGCCCTGTTCAAGCATTCATTGATCTGTGTACTTTTTAAAAAAATTTTATTTTCTATATTAGAAGTGGGGAGGAAGGATATGAGAGAAGGGGATTTTAAGAATTTTCTCTTACAAAGAGAATCTTACTGGCAAATAAAATTAAAGTCAGACATTCCCCCTGGACTCAACGAGACTATTAATATTAAATGTTATTTGAATCAACGTAGGTTAAATGTAAACAAAACAGGACATTCAATATTTTCCCATTTCCACTAGATTTTTACGAACAGTTAAGCTTACACAGGAGTTTTAAAGTATTATGTTTGATTTGTACTAATTTTGGTCTTAATTGCTTTATTAATCACACGACTATTTTATGGTATTTAAGAGGTCAGTTGTCTTAATGTTATCATTCTGATGAAGTTTTTTGTCTGAAAGCGGCTAATTAAACAGTATACGCTATTTTTCTAGTGGTATTGTGTTCAGCAGTTTCTTCCTGCCTTCCTGGACGTGCTTATTTTATTTATTCACATTTGTTCATTTTTTATTGATGATTCTTCATCAGTTTTCAAACATTGTTATACTCTTTTCTGCTCAGTTCCTTTATATCACAATCCTGACCCAGATTGACATGTTCTTGGTACCACAGCTTTCCTGCTTTAAACATTGCTTTTGCACATTTATTAAGACCAAATGATATTCTTATATCATCTAAGAAAGTTTAATCACATGTAGTTGTGTTTTCTGTTGTAATGAAATATAGTTTTAAGTAATCCACAAAAAGTAGATGAGAAGGCTTTAAACAAGATTGTTTTCTGGAAGCCAAATTGTAACCATCACATAAACTGTTAAGTAAGCAGCTTAATGGGTTAAAGGCAAGACAAAAAAGCAGTGGTGACAGAGTTATCCCGGACTATCCCCCTTTGTACTCTGTATTCTGTATAAATATTAGTGATCACTGTCTGCATTTATTTGGAATTAACGTTTTTTCATTTAAGGCTTGGTTACTTCATTTTTTATCTATTTCTTATATTACATTTGTTTTAGTTTATGTTTTCTGTTCTGTTGGAGTTTTAAGAGGTCTTGTCTCAGGTCAGTTAGAAAAGTTAGCTAAGAATTTATTGCAAACAGTGAATAGCATCAGTTAATTAGTGGAAGGAGCTGAGAAATAGCATTCCTCATTTAGCTAGAAATATTTGGAGGCATCTCTGCTTAGCTGGAGTACTTGTTTAGCTTGCTTGCTGTACTCTGCCTCAGTATTGCTGATCTGTGTCTGCATTTTATTTTTCCCAACGGCCCATCCAACTGTTGTTGTATTCTTACACTTGGTGGCTTTTGAGTTCCCTGACCCTACTATAAATTTGATTTTGGGTACTCCTCCCAGTCCCATCTCATCAGCTCATTCTATCGAGTAGAGAAAGATGAGTTGGAAAGGCTAACCCCCTTAGTTTCTTAACCTTGAAATATCTTCTAGGTTGTCCATTGCCACTTAACTTTAAAAATGCACTTTATTCAGTTCCTTTTACTGTATTTGGTTTCTTCCTACTTTATTACGTGACTTTGTTTTTGGCAGGCCAGTTATTTTACATTAAGAAGGTTTGTGATCTACACTCTTGTGGGAGGAGAGGGCAGCCTCTACCCTTCTGAGCTTTGAATTGCTGGTTGAAGGCTTATTGTATCTGTTATTCTGAAAGTGTCTTAGTTCTGGTTTAAGCATTTGGGCTGCAAACCAGCTATATTACATTAGGAAGGTTTGTGGTCTAGACTCTTGTGGCAGGAGACTGTAACCTACACCCTTCTAAGCTGGGAGTTGCTGGTGAAGGTTTATTGTGCCTGTTATTCTAAGTGCCTTTGTTATGGTTTAAGCACTTGGGTTCCAAATCAATTATTTTACATTAGGAATATTTGTGATTTAAACTCTTGTGGCAGGAGAGTGTACCCTACACCTGTCTAAGCTTGAAACTGCTGGTGAAGGCTTATTATGCCTGTTATTCTAAGTGTCTTTGTTCTGGTTTAAACACATGGGTTCCAGACCAGTTATTTCAAATTTGGAAGTTTTTTGGCCTGCACTCCTGTGGGAGCATTCTACTGAATTGCTCCTATATTTAAACTGCTTTATATGCTGTTGTGACTGAGATTTTCTGACTTTGAATTTCTAATACTTCTGCATTTTATAGCATATGCTAGATTGCTGAATCTAGACTGTTTGGTATCATTTGAGCACTAAAATCAGCCATCTTACATTAAGAGTGCTCCCCTGCACCCTTGAGGCAGAAGTGTGCAGCCAAGGACCCATCTGAGTTGGGGATTGCTAAAATATGGTTCAGTCTTGGGCTTCCCCTTTAGTTACTTTGTTTTAAATTGTTTAACATCATTTGTATTTAAGAGTCAGGATTGAAAGGGTTTGCTCTCAGTTTATCAGAGATTGATGACTTTAGGCAGAGATCTTGAACGAACTGGTACTAAATCCAAGGAATACATTGAAATCTGCTGAAAAATAAATATTTTAAAGCCTACATTGTACTTTGAGAACAGTATTCTACTGAATTGCTACTTTATTTAAACTGTTCTTGCTGTTGTGACTGTGATTTTCTTCACTTTGAATTTCTAGTACTTCTGCATTTTACAGCATAGGCTAAATTCAGACTTGCTGAATCTGGATGTTTGGTATCACTTGAGCACTAAAACCAGCTGTCTTACATTAAGAAGGCCCCCTGCCCCCTTGTGGCAGAGGTGTGCAGCTTAAGACCCATCTGAGTTGGGATTGCTGGAATAAGGCTCAGTGTTGGGCTTTCCCATTGGTTACTTTGTTTAAAATCATTTAACTTCATATGCAAATAGCTGTGCATCGCATCATGCAATGGGGTTAAGCACAGCTGTGTATAGCCGTGCATAGAAGCAACCACCTGGAAAGACAATTTTCCACAGATATCTGTTAGGGAACCCTCCTAAGCTACCTGCCTTACTGAGTGCAAGATTGTTGCACACTGCTGCCCTGCAAGTAACTCTGTTGTGCATTGTGAAACATTGACACAGTTTTCTACCCCATCCCTCCACAGAATACCTGCTTTTTGTTAGTCTTACAGCAAAACCTGGTCCATCTAGCCCACTCCCCACTAGTTACTACAGTATATGCTTGCCATAGTGGGCAGACAGTTTCCAACCATTTCTCCAGCCAGCCTAATTGACATAGACATCCTGAGGCAATGTAGCAATTGCATCTTGTAAACTGACAATCAATTACTCTTAAAACAAACAAATGCAACATGTGAGACCTGTATCCATTCTATGAATTTGGAATCAATTCTCTCATGTAACAACAAACCAGGTATCAAACAGGTTGCCAGCATACACACTTAACCGCTTGCACACAATAAGCTCACAACACATAAACCCATATACGTGGAGGTACTCACTAGAAGCCTAAAAACCTAAAAATTGGAGGCCTCCCAAGAGCAAATCTACTGCACACACTGCAGGGCATATAGAATCTACTACACATAATAATACACACAACAGAGTCTCAGCCAATAAGCCCCTAAGGCAAAACACCTCAAAACCAATTGTCTTGGTCATAGGCGATTCTATAGTGAGACACAGAGATGTCCCCCTTACCAAGGATGGACAAGGAGAAGGTTACGTTCAGCTGCCTGTCAGGTGCCAGGATCCATCAGATCATACACACACTGAAGTCTCTCAACAATAAGTACCGTTATGACTATGTCATAGTCCATGTTGGAGTGAATGACTTGAGACATACCTCACTGGACTATAAGAAGAAAGACATGACTGAGCTCTCAGATTATATGTCCCAGGCAGGTATGTCCCTAGCCCTAAGCAGCATTCTACCTTTGCCCAGGATAATGCCTCAATACAAAAAAAAATGATTGACCTAAACAACTGGCTTAGCTTCTGGTATCAATCCAAGGGGATCCAGTATCTGTCAGCCGGGGAAGATATGGTCAACAAACGATGCTGCCTTGCCAGAGAGGGTGTTCACCTATCACTTCTTGACTTTTGGTTACTGGCAAAGGTACTTACCTCCCTCATAGTGTATTTTTTAGACTATGTCATAATAACAAAGTTCCCAATGTAAAAAAAAAAATCCAATAGAGATAAATTCAAGGTTATGCTGCTTAATGCTAGGAGTTTAAATCAGAAGCTGTACTCACTGGAAGCACTCCTTACCTTGGAAGATGCTGATGTCTGTGCAGTCACAGAGACATGGTTCAAGGCCACAGAAAGTACCCCGGCCATGCAAGGCTCCAGTGCCTTCGACACGTGCAGACCTCAAAACGAACATGAAAGGACCAAAGGATTAGGTGTGTCCATCTTCACTGAAGACAGATACATCTCAAGACTGGTCTAACAGTACGACTCCCTAGAACTACTCCAAGTCCAACTAGCTGTAGGTAAAACCCCCTTCCATATCATTGTTAGCTATAGGTCCCCCACTATGAACCACAAGAACCAGTCTGCCTACCTGGACCTACTTGAGTCACTCACTATGCAACCAAGCATGTTGGTCATGTGTGATTTCAACTATCCTTCCATCAATTGAAAGTCATATATGAGCACAAACACACTCATCTTAAGGTTCCTGGACTTTGTTAGTACAAGTTCTCTTGAACAGATAGTCTTCACTCCCACAAGGGGCTCGAATGTCCTAGACTTAGTACTCATGAACATAGGGGGTCTCTGCACTACCCCCTTTGTGTTGCCCTTCCTGATAAGATCTGATCATAAATCAGTCTCGTATGAAGTAATGATCATACCTGCCCCCCCCCACGAAGAGCAAAAAGGATGAAAATTTTCTCCAAAGCAAACTATAGCCTCCTAATCAATGGCATAAATAGTTTCAAACCCCCTGCTACCATTGTCAACAATGACTCCTATACAGAGTGTACACAAATGCCCTGTACAAACACCTATACAAATGTATGGACTTGTCTGTATCTGAAAGGATCAAAATAAGGTTCTCACAGAAAAACAAGCCACCCTTGGTGGACATCAAGCATAAAATGGTAATGCAAAAGGAATAAATTAATATCTAAGAACAAGAGGGAACTGGTTCAGCAGAGGAAGGACACCCTCCACAGCTTGAACAAGCAAATCAGATATCTTGTAAAGTTCTCTAAAGCCAACTACAAAGCTAAACTAGCATCCCTAGCTAAGGATAATCACAAGGCATTCTTTAGCTATGTCAGAAATCTGAAAGGGAAGGCTCAGCTTTGTGATGAAATAGTAGTGGACGGTATGAATCATACTGACACTGAGGACATTGCCAACCTGCTAGCAGACAGATTTGGTGCAAACATCACTCCCACCTGTCCATACCAGACATACCACAAAGCATAACTGTCACCAGTCCTCTACCGAGTATCTCCAAAGAGCAGGTTCTAATTGCACTCTCCATGCCCAAAACCACAGCCTCTGTGGGACCACATAACATCCCAGACTGCCTACTAAATGGTAAAATAAGACCTAGCTGAACCACTTGTCACTCTTTTCAAACACAGTCTAAGTACTGGCTTTGTCCCAGCAGAGTGGACAACAGCAACCGTAATTCCCTTGCACAAAGGGGGGGGGTCCATAAAACGACCCTGGGAACAATAGACCCATAAGCCTAAGCAGCTCATGGAGGTGACCTTCAGAGTGTTGACCCTATCCAATTTGGCTTTGTTAAGTGTAGATCATGTTTATTAAACCTGGTTGACTTTTTCAGGAATGTCTTTCTATATATTTTTATTGATTTATTCCCTCTATATTCTAACAGTGACAGTTTTTGTCTTTATTGCTTTATAGTTTTCACTTCTTGATGCTTCCATGATGGCATTTTATTTCTTCCCTTCTTTCCCCTTATTGCACTGTGTTTTAGTGGTAAGACTTTATCTCTTATTAAGTTAGCTTCACAGCACTATATCCTATTTACTTTATATTATATCAAATTAATTTCTTTATATTGTCTTGATTACTATGATCATTGGTTTTACCAGACTTCTTGCATTTTGGGTCTTATTTACTTTCTGTAATATATATTTTCCATAGATCTTAATATGTCTATCCATCTCTATTAAATCAAGCAACTCTTCCCTTAGATCATTTTCTTCTAAACTGAGAGCAAATTCTTTGTTCTCTATATCCTGTGGACATTCTACAGAAAGTTCTGGAATATCTTCCTATGATATATCCTCTTCACCTGTATCCTGTGACATTTGCTGCTGTTTCATATGGGAACTCATTGTCCCATCACTCCACAACATTGCCTGCATTAGGGTTGCCACTTTTTCCTGATCCTTCCCTTGCTGTACAACTCCAACTGAATTTTTGTACCATTTTCCTACTGAAAGCTCCAGAGCAGCATCATGTGGCATGTGATCAGACGCCTCCCAAGACACCTCCCATTTCATCTGATTCTCCTTAGTTTGGGGATTCATTGTGCCATAATGCTGTGACATTTCATGTGTTGGATTTTCTACACTAAATCCTTCACTTTACAGGTAATCCATAACTTCAGTTTCGATTTCTTTGAATTCTCAATTACTAATCTTCTTTTCTACTTCCAGCTTTCTTTTCTAATGTTTTGTATTAAGAAATTTTCCATGTCTGGGTGCCTTTGCCTGTATTTCTCTTGAAATATTTTTGATGCTGCTTTTTTGTATTGATTAGTTTTGCTTTCTCATGCACATAAATATTGTACCATATGAAATCTCTTTTTTCTTTTCCATGTCCCTATATCTTCTTCACATTTCTTCTGCTCTAGCTTTATTTCCTTAATATAATGACTGTTCCATCATTCTATGACATTACCTGTGCTGGATTTTCTACACTAAATTGTTCAATTTGCAGGTAATTGATAACTTCAGTTTCTGTTTGCTTAACTTCTATCTTACACATCATCTGTTTTACATTCCTCCTTAGTTTTCTTATTTTTTGTATTGTGAACATTTTCATATCTGAGGCTTTTGCCTCTGTTTCTCTTCAAATATCTTTGATGCTGCTTTTTTGTATTAATTAGATTGGCTTTTTCATTTGCATAAGTATTGCATCACATTAGATCTCTTTTTCTTTCCTGTGCCCATTTTTTATACCTTTCAGAAATATCTGAGTTTTGTTCTTTACATTTAAGGCACTTCCTCTGTTGCTTCTTTTTTTCCAGGCTGCCCGGTCGTTTCTTTGTCTACGTAATTTTTTTCATGGAGCTGTCAAATTAATGTACGCATATTTGTATTTGAAGCTCTTGACATTTTTTTCTTGTGCAAGTATTTTTTCTTTCCTTTAATTACTAATTTTTCTGAATATCTTTGGTCTGCAAAGTCTGGTGTTTTTGCATAAAAGTAACAATACATATTTTTTTCCTTTTCCTCACTGTCATCTGTATAGCTCTTTTTGTTCTGTCAGTTGTTTTGAGTTTTTTTTTTTTGGATGACTATTACTTCTGGCCTAACCCCATTATAGGAATGGTCACTTTTAATCCCAGGACCTGTGCACCTAGATGTCTTTTTATTTTTAACCTATATCTCTCCATGAACTATGCAACATTCTATGTATCAAAGTAATCTTGGTTAGTTTAGTAACAGTATCTATTACATTACTATAATTTGCTGCAATTGAGCCTTTTACAGTAGATTTAATTATAATTCCAAGATAATTAGTTTGTGAATCGTCCCAAATAAAATTCTTATAGTTTCTTAAATAAGTATTAACTTTTTTGTTAATATGCAAAGTTTCTGTTTTATCAGGTTTAAACATTAAACCTGATACTTTTTCAAACTAATTAATAGACTTAGTTAAATTTGCTTCAGCATCACCACTTGTTATTAAAATGTCATCTGCAATTTACTGAATTTTACAGGAATAATTTTAATCTATCGAGAATCCCTGAATTTTGCTATTAGATCTAATAAAGTTTGCAAAAGGTTCAGCTGATAGAGCAAATGATAGAGGTGATCATGGACAACCCTTCTTTGCACTTTTTAATATTTTGAAAGAGCTAGAAAGAAAAGAGCCAGTTTTAATAAAAGAGAATGAATTACTTTATAGATTAGTTATAAGACTTATAAAATCTAGGGAAATTTCACATTGTTTAAGTACTTTGAACAAATAATTCCAGTTAATACAATCAAAAGCCTTATTTATATCTAGACTTATTATAGTTATTTTTTTTGTTTTTATTAGCCAGATCTATTAAAGTGTTAAAGTGAATTATGTTATCCTGAACCTTTCTTTGTAGTATAAAACCAGACTGATCATCTTTCATTAATCCTGGCATAATAAGGTTCAATTTTTTTGCAAGAATAGATATGAATATTTTGTAATCAACATTTAATAATGAAATAGGACAGTATAAAGAACATAAGTTAAAATCTGTATTTGGTTTCAAGATACGAGCTATCAGGAAATATTTCCAGGAGGGGGATGATTGACATATGTTTAGCTTGTTAAAAACTTTTTAATAGGGTATTTAAAATATTGTCTGGGAATAATTTGTGTAATTCTAGGATTATACCATGAAGACCAGCGGCTTTATTTGGTTTAAGATTATTAATTTGGTCTTTTCACTCCTAAAAAGAAATGACTTATCAATTTTGGATCATTGTTCTTTGGTTAATTTTAACCTTATATTGTCTTTCAAAAAGTCATTGGTTATGTTGTTGATTTCTAAGTCTGTGTCTTTATTAATTTCTTCATAATATTTCCTAAAGCATTATATTATGTCTTTTAAATCAGTCACTTTTTTATTTTTATCATCTGGTTTGGAAGTTATTTCTTTAATATGATTAGTATTTATTTTTCTCTTAGATCTAACAGCCAACCTGTGTAAGCTTTTTGGGTTTATAGAGTAAGTTTGTAATTTTTATTTTTCCAGATTTATTGACATTGTATGGTGAAGTACATCAAGATAGTTCTGATTTAATATTTTCAACTCAGCATTTGCTGATTTGTCTCAAGGTTTTAAATTGGATTTCAATTTATTTATATTAGACTGCAAAGATATCAACTCATTATTCCACTCTCTTTTACATAAGTTTTTAATTCTTCCATATCAATAAGCTTTTAAAGAATCACAGAAAATTACTTCTGAAACTTCTCCTTTATTATTAATTTTAATGCATTGATATATTTCTTTTAGTCACTAGTCCTTAAAGTCTTTTAATTTTATTATATAAGCAGGATTCTCTGATAGTAAATCAACTTACTTGTCTTTAAAGTTAACGTAAATGTAATAGCATTGTGGTCAGATAAAGGACATGAAGTTATCAATACATCTTCAATTTTAGTAGCTTAACTACTAGAAGTAAAAACATTATCAGTGTCTGGGTGCCAATCTATAAGAATAATGTGTAAAGTTAAGAGAGTTACCTGATTTAATATCATGGGTATCTCTCAAATGTTATTTATTTATTTATTATTATTATTTATTTATTTAGTTACATTTGTTGACCGGGAAAATCCAACTGGACACAGGTCCTTTTTCAGCGGAGGCCCGGGGAAAAAAGCTCCACAATAAAAACAACAATTAAAAACAACAATTAATTACAAGTTACAAGAAGTATACATAGGTTTTGTTTAACAATAGTAGTAAACAGTTATAGTCCAAATTGAATTAATAAAATGATCTAAGTCAAAGCAAACTTTGTCATTCAGAAATCACACAAGTGCAAAAACTGAATGAAATTCCATGTTTCCAGACTCAATGTGCAGACAACATATAGACTATTTTCACAGACATTTGCACATGTACCACCTGGCTAGTACATTATGGACATGCAGATAGACTAATATTTCACATAATTAAAAACACATTTTAACACTTTTCGACCTGAACAATTACTTTAGTATTGCTCAGGTACTTGGTTAAGACATTGCATTGATCCTTGTACAGAAAGAAACATTTGAGTATTGCACTGTGAACACTGAAGTATTGCACTATGGAGCTTAGAGTATTACACTATGGATAACTTTTGATTTTGCATGTACTGCACTAAAAGAAGAGATATTTTACTGTATTGCTATTGCCCTAGATGGCCTATAAGTTACAGTCATCTTGAATATTGCACTATTAGGTGAGTCTGGTAACCAGGTTTTTGCATAATTTGAGACAGCTTCAACTAACCCAGTTGGACATCATGGAGTGTAGTGGTTATTAGAGTTCAGCAGCCTAATGACATTAGGGAAGAAGCTGTTCCTGAATCTCGTAGTTCTGCAACATATGCTTCAGAAGCACTTTCCAGATGATAGATGCAGGAACAGTCTGTAAGCAGGGTGATTGCAGTATTTAATTATTCCTCTGGCCCTGCTGAGACATCTGGATATGTACAAGTCACAGATAGGTGGTAAGATGGTCTTAATGAAACTCTTGGCTGTCTTCAGCCCTCTCTGGAGGGATTTGTGCTCAGAGGTAGAGCAGCTTCCATACCATACTACGTGGTTGTTCATCAGGATGCTTTCTATCGTACCTCTGCAGAAGATAGTGAGAACTGTCAATGGGAGATTCGTTCTCAGCCTTCTTAAAAGGTGCAATCTCTGGTGCACTTTCTTGACTATGGAATTTGTATTTGTGTTCCAAGACAAGTCCTCATCAATGTGCACTCCCACAAACGTCATGCTTCTCACTCTTTCAACTGTTTCCCCATTGATGGTGAGGGGGAGAATGTTCCTTGTGATTTTTCCTGTAGTCCACAATTATCTCTTTTCTCTTGTTCCATTTAGTGCTAAGTTGTTATTTCCACACCAGGTAATCAGTTGTTCCACCTCATCTCTATACACTTTTTCATCATTATTACTGATGAGGCCCACCACCATTGTGTCATCAGCAAACTTGATGATGTGATTTGTATTGTACCTGGCTGTAAAATCATCTGTTAACAGGGTGAACTGCAAGGGACTTAGTACACATCCTCGTGGAACTCCAGTGTTAAGCACAATGCTATCTGAGGAGTTATTTCCTATGCGCACTTTCTGAGGTCTGTGTGTGAGAAAGTCAAGAATCCAGTTACAAAGTGGAGTGTTGATGCCCAGTTGGAGTAGCTTCATTTCCAAAACTAAGTGTTTATCTACTGAGGATAGCTTAGGAACCTTATCAGCAGTTGTGTCTTTACTAGAAAGAATACAGTTAAACTCTCCTGCAATAATCAATTCACCTTTTGTATATAAGGTTATAATATCTAAATATCTTTTAACAGCTTTGGCTCCAGTTCCAGGTATCCAGTAAGAATTCATAAAAGTTTAACTTTTTTTGTCAGTTTCTACCACTGCTAAACACAGCATGCAGTTTTATCTGAATAGGTATTTAATATGTTAGGCATAGGTAATGAATTTCTCCAAAGATAATTGTGCTTCTCATTTTCGATTTAAAATGAGAGTTCACAAGAGTTGAATAATCTTTTAACATCAATCTGTCTACATTTTCAGATAACAAATGTGTTTCTTGTGCGAAAATTATGTGAGCTTTATGCAGTTTTAAATATTTGTTTAAGCCACTCCTTTTCAATGGATTATTAAGTCCATTGATGTTTAATGAGAGACAATTAGAACATGTAAATGCACTGATTTAAGATGACTTAGCTTAAAATATAATAATCAAGTACTAATTATTGTTATGGACAGATACATTTCAAACGTATATACATTCAAACTGCACATCATGGAACGAAAATTACCTGATTTGATGATATAATCATACAAATAAAATATCAATCAACCCATCCCAATGTCACCAAGCTAAACAGCTGCTCCTGCTTCTTAGTTTAAAAGCAATATTATTAATTACATCTGTTTAGAGCACACTGAAGTCATGTTAAAAGGAAAACAATTTAAATTATGAATCTGAGAAATATTAATATTTAAGATCATAGAAATATAAAGTTGGAAATGTTAATAAAGAATGATATTATGCATTTCTGAATATATCAAAAATATCCAACAAATAATACATTTCGGATTTCTCTATTTAATCAAGACATTTTGTATCAGAATTTCTTCTAATTAATCCTGCTGTAGCAGCTACTATAAATAGCCTAGTATTTAAGAATGTATACGGAGGAAATAAATAAAACTGACCACACCTAGAACACATTAGACTATAGACACCACAACATCAATGCATATCAAGATCAAGCATCATAACACTTTTAAAATTCATTTAATAGCAGGGGTGAAAATGTGAAAGTAAAAGTCAACATATGGAAGTAGAATTAAAAGGTGCTACAATTTAAAAATGCATATTTGGGTATATTTTATGTGCTTATATATGCATAATATATTTACAGGGATGTGTATACATATAATTTTGTGTATGTGTTTGTGAATTATGAGTAGATGTTTGATATACATATTAACAGTTAAGAGAATAAATATTTATTTATTTATTTTACATTTGGTAACCGGGAAAGTCTAACTGGACTGGACACAAGCTCTTTTTTTCAGCAGAGACCTGGGGAGAAAAGCTCCACTAGAAGTAATTACAAATACTTGACACTATACAAGCATATAAAATATACAATTAGAAATGCAGAATTTAAATTGGGTGTTAGATAACCTATAATAAAATATAAAATGAAACTAAAGTTACATAAATAACACCTCAGCATGCTTGTGCTAGGCAGTATTTTGGAAACTATTAAAAATAGTATGACAGACAACTGAAGCATAGTGAACTCATTGGATTCTAATATTTGTTAGAAATGTAAAGCTATATATGGATGTTAAAAGAGCAAGAAAGAGAAATCAGAGCTGCCAATACTGTACGAAGTAAGTTGGTAATAGAGATAACAGAGAAATTGAGAATGGGGTAGATTAGGTTGGGAGATTGTGTTGGATTAACCAGGAGTTGGAGTTGTGTGGGTGCAGATTCAAGTGTTAGCTAGGTGTGTTTTTAATGTTTTTTTTTTAATTGTAGTAAGGAAGTTTCATAGGTTCATAAGTTGGTACTAAGCTATAGGCCCTAGGGCCTATACAAGCCTAGCCATAACCATTCCATGGCTATTTCTTCCCACAGTATTTACATCCTTGGACCCCTGTCTAGCAGGGTGACTGACATGATCCCCGGGGTGAATTTCCTATCTCCCATCCAATCATCAAGGTTCCTTTTGAAGAGGGCCAAAGAGGCGCTCTGCTTGACATGTATGGGCAGTCTATTCCAGAGTCTGGGGAGTCTCTGGGTCAGGAACCTATCCCTCCAGCAGGTTAGGATGTTAAGTCATTGGGAAGTGAGTTCCATACTTTTGGTATGAAGTTAGAAAAGAGGGATTCACCTGCTGAGTTGCTGGCTTTATTGTTACAGCAGAGGGATCTGTTGTTGCTGTGTAGCAGTAGTAGCTTTTGTACAGGGTTTTCTCTGGTTGATACAGAATTTTGTGGGCAAAAGTAAGTTGGTTGTAGAGTAAGAATTTGGGGAGTTCTAGCCAACTGAGTTGCTTGAGAGCTGTAAAGTGATGTGATTTGTAGGGTGAATTAGTGGCAAACCTGACTATTTTGTTGTAACAGGAGGAGAGTTTAACTATGTCAGTCCTTCTAAGGTTTGTAAGAATTTGGACGCATAAAAAAGAATTTTGATGAGATGTGTGCGCGCAATGGTGGACTTTGCTTGTGTTGTAAGAAATTGCTTATTTTGGTAAAGAACACCTAATTTATGTGCACTTTCTTTATGGTCTGGGAGATGTGAATATCAAGCTTCATACTCTTGTCAATCTCTACTCCTAGGAGTTTAGTGTCAGTAGCATGAGAGATTATGGTTTTATTAATAGACATTATGGTAAATAAGGAGCTTAATGTGGAAGATCTTGTAGGGTGGAAAAGAAGTTTAGTTTTATTTGGATTTAGGATTAGCTGGGAATTAGTAAGCCATGTTTCCATTGAAAGAGAGGAGTCCTGAGTAATAGCATGGACTTCTTGTAGGGAAGGTATAATACAGATTAGTGTGTAGTCATCTGCGTATTGTATGACAGTACCATGTTAGAGTACAAGTATGGAGATTGTTAGTTTAAAGTGAGAAAAGCAGGGGACCTACGATGGAACCTTGGGGAACTCATAGAATAACTGTAAGGAGGGTGAGAGGTCCTGATGCCAATGGACTGCCTGTTGTCTGCCTGATAACTTCAGAACCAAGTAATTGAGGATTGACTAAGATTTAGTTCAGAGAGCACTTTAATTAGTTTACTGTGAGTGACCACGTCAAGGCCTTAGAAAGATCAAGAAAGATAGCAGACATGAATTTTTCATTGTTCCTATGGTGGTTAACTGTATTGGTAAAGGACATTAGAGCAGTGATAGTGCTATGAGATGGTGTGTTGTGTGTTGGACATGTGTTTCTGAGTGTGAAGATATTGTATTATTTGGGCATATATACACACCTCTCTATGATTTTGGATAAGGGGGAAAGTGTAGCAGTTGGGTGATAGTTGGTCAATTCTGTGGAATTCTTCTTTTGTGTAGAGGTATAATCTAGGATATTATCCAGATTTCAGGAATAACATTTTTAGAAATAGATCTGTTAACTAGGATGGCTACTGGGTAGGCTATTGCCTTGGAGGCAATTTTCAGAAAATTGGCTAGGAATTTATCAGAAGCTAGCATTGTTAGTTTTAGTTTTTTAAGAATTGTTTATGGTATCTATGGAGACAGGTTGAAATCTGGAGGTGGTGGTGTTATTATATGATTTAGGTGATTCAGTAGAGGCTGAGTAGCTTTGACAAGTAGCTGCACCAGAATGATTTCTGTGAAGTATTTATTGAATTGAGTATTTATATTTTCATTGTTCTTTGTTTTAGTTGGGAGGGTGTGCTGAATTTACCAGGAAGGAGTATGTTGTTAATGGTAGTCCAGACCTTTTGTGGGTTGTTTTGATGCTTTATTTGTATATTGTGGTAGTAATTAATCTTGTCCAGTTTAACTGATTTCTTTGCTTTGTTTCTTTGTTGTAGGTATGTTTGTTTTGATGCTTTAGACTTAGTTCTATGCCACTTTTTCCATGCTTTATTTCTAGTTTTGAGCAGTGACCTGGTTTCTTTATTTAACCACTGTGCAAAATTACTTTTGATTCTAATAGTTCTGGAAGGGCATGTGAGTTCAAAATATGTAAGCAGGTGGTGTAAAAGAACTGTACTTCCACTAGGGTTAGTGACTTAAGTGGTGTCCACTTACAACTTTTTAGAGTAGCTATGAAGTTGATGGGATTAATGTTCCTTTTGTTTCATATTAGACAGTATGCAGTATTTTTTGTTTGGTAAATATGATGTCTTAGTAGGAACATTGGATGGCAGTCAGACCTCCTGGGAGGCAGCCAGACTGGTAGGAAAGGGTTGGTCTATTTGTCACTATTGTCAATATCCAGGCACAAATTGATTGCTTCTTAGATGATTTGTCAATTCTTGTGGGTTATTGGATGACTTGTGTAAATCCATGGAGGTTGATTTGATTTGTGGGATTTTCAGAGAAGCATGTAAGCCAATCAATGTTGAAGTCTTCCATGATGATAGTTTCCTGTGGTAGTGCATTTGAGGTTCAGTGCAGTATGTCCTCAAGTGTGGATATATTATAGCCGGGTGGGATATAGCATCCAATTATGTTAACTAATTTGTTGGAGTTAGTTTTTAATTTGGTACAGATTAGTACAGAGTTGGCAAAGTTGGGGATGGTTAGATCCCAAGTTTCAACTTTAAGGTGTTTTTTATACAAAATTGCTACATCACATTCCCTTTTGAGTTTTCTGACCTGTTGTGGGATTTTATTATCATTATTGTCTGGTTTTAGCCATGTTTTGGTTACTAGTTCAATATCTGGTGAGCATAGAGACAGATTGGCACGAGGCAGCTACAGTGGTGCAGCAGTTAGCGTTGCCACCTCACAGCAAGAGGTTCTCCAGTTCGATCCTTGACTGGGTGCCTTCTGTGTGGAGTCTGCACATCCTCCCTGTGGTCACGTGGGTTTCTTCCATGTGCTCCAGTTTCTTCCCACATCCGAAATACATGCTTTAGGTGGATTGGACACTCTAAATTGGCCCTAGGCATGAGTGCATGTATGTGTTTGCCTTCTGTGAATGGTTGGGCGCCGGGCTGACTACTCGACACTGTAAAACTCCACTGCCAATCATGAGTGGACAGGTGATCTGCTGTGGTGACCCCTAACTGGGAAAAGCCAAAAGAAGAAGAAGAAGAAGAAGAAGAAGAAGAAGATAGAGACAGATTGGCATGCAGTTGGTGTACTTTGTTCAGTATGCTTCTGGCATTCATGTTAAGGAGGAGAAGGTTAGAATTACTATGGCAGGTTAATAATGAGTTTTTGGGAGATGCAGTGGAAGGACTTTTAGATTTCTGTTCTGTATGCATGGGATCTGGGTTGGGATAAACATCCCCAGCCTGTTTTAGTTGTGTGTTAATATGGAAAAGAAGTTTGTCTACTTTAGTTATAAGTTTTGCATATTTAATAGAGTTTTGAGAGTTTAAGCTAGCTGGCAAGAATTTAAATGAATAGTACCCAAAGGCTGTGGTGTTATAGAGGTTGGGATCAATCTTAAAGTTAGGAGGCATGGAGTTGTGGGTTTGAGAAATTGCTTGTGAAGGTGGGGGGAAGGTCTATTGTAGTTGAGTTTCATATGAAGTTAAGTAATAGTAGATTATTTGAATAGTGGTGGCAAAAGTTTGTAGGGTAAATTTGTGTAGGTGTTTAAGTGGAGGCATGTTTAGTTGGGTGTGGAGTGGGTGTGAACTACCTGTACTAATGACTGGTTTTAATGGAGGAGGTTGGTTAGATGGGGTATATCTTTGGATGAGGTGGGGGTGGGTGGGAATTGAGGGTAGAGCAGAGGAACAGACCATGCTGGCCAGACCAGTTGATGTCATCACAATGCCAGAATCAATCAGCCGGGTTGATTTACAGTGTTGTCTAGTAAGTCAAAGTTAGAGTATGGCCAAACTGAAGAGGAGAGTAAAATTGACAGTGCTAGTTGTACTGTCTGAGCAGAAATGAACTGAAGGAGTCTATGCATGAGAGTAAATATATAAATGAGTGAGTGTTTTTAAGTAAACATTTGTTTGCATTATAAATGTATATATGTTACAATCAATTCCTCTAGTACTTGGAATATACATTTAACATCTACCTTCTGTATAAGAAGCATTCTTTTATGATTATATTTTACATTTTGTCTACGTATACAATTTCTTATAATAATTTTCATTGACATATTCTGAAATGTGCAGTATTCATCATACCAATGGGAGATGGAAAATACTTGAAATGATTTAAGAGTCAGTTTAGTATAAAATAAAATTATATTTCACTAACAAATGCAAAACATTTCAAAGAGTTAAATCTGCTCATTAATATTATTTTCCAATTATTAGTGAAGTAACTCTGAGTAATTAAGGCAACAGACATTGAGCAGACTGAGGTGTTTTAAGCATCTTCTCCTCTAAACTGCTTCATATAGCACAAAAAATCAGCTTATATTAAATTTTAAGTACAGTAATGTATATAAATGCTGTTATATGCAAATAAATATCTATATAGAAGTCAAATAAATATATTTCTCTCAGAGCAAGTTTATAATCACTGTTAGTAGTTCCCAGTCAAATGTTTGTAAAACTCATTTTGTATAAAAAAAATAATTTTATAGCAACCAGTGTGCAGAGGTGTGTTATTCCATATAAGATATGCTAGCTTCCTGTATTCCTTTTTTCATTTGCATTGTAGTAATAAAACATTCCCCGTGTTTAACCTCACAGTTTTGTTGCATTGCACAACTCTTTTGGATATCACATCAGGTGTTAGATTTCACAATTGCATTTCAAAGAAAGCATTGGGTCATCTGTATACTGACGTAGTACCAAAAGGTTATGGGGTATTTAGTTTTTGTAGACAGTTGGTTATACCTTGTGTGAATACATCTGTAGAATCCTTACTTATGATTAGACAAGTGTGGTCTGTGTAAATATATATATTTCAATTTGAGTGTGTTTTTGCATGTGGATGCCCTTATGTATATAATATTGCAATGTAGCATCATTTACTTAAGTACAGATGCTTAAGCTATATCTTACCAACTTTCAGGTTAATAGCTCTCTATAACAATATTTTAATACACTGTCAGATGATATGTATGACACATGTCATTCTCTGTTTACTATGCTATCAACTTCATTCATGCTATGCATTTGTAAGTGTTCTGTATTCCACCAATAGCCTTGATGCATAACTACCTCTTTGTATTATATCAAAGGTCTTCCATTATCTATGGATCACCCATGGTCAATGTGTTTATTGTATTTTTTATGAGATTAAACCTTTAGGTGTGCCACTGTATGTTGCAAGAAGCAGATCAGTTACTTTATTTATTAGATCTTATTTAATGGAACTAGCTATTCGTGTGAAGAATTGGTATTCTGAGGGAGCCCAGGTAGAAAATATCAGATAGCCCTTGAACAATGCAAAAGTTAGAAAATATCAGAAACATAAGACATAGCTAGCAAAGAAGTTAATGGTTTGTACCTGCATAAATGAAATGTGGATAGGAAACAATATATTAGGTCAGTGACAGTGATGGATCAGTTAAGGAAAGTAACCTTTTAAAATATCAGGACTCACAATGCCAAGTGCTGAAATGTTTCCACTGAATAATCAAAAATCCAGTCTGACAGTGTGTAAATACTTGTGTGTCTGACAGTATATAAATATTTGTGTGTACAATATAGCAAGTAGTCCGTTACAGAACCAGAGAAACTGTAGAGGAAATTCCATTATAGTAATAAGTACTTATTTGTTTATCAGAAGTATTCTGCATAGCAGTAACTGTGTAATTCGTTATTATTAAAGTTATATTCATTTTTCATATTCTTTCATGGCACATTAAACCATTAATATTGTTTTAAACAAACATTTTCCTCACTATAAATGACATATTCCTCTGTACTGTAGTGATTTACTGCATGAGTATATTATATTTACACTGTACTCATATAAGGAATACAATTTTCACTGAACTATAGTTAGGATGGCCACAAGATGTCACTGAAAAGAGATTAGTGCCAGGTGCCTTTAAGTCTGCAGATGTCTTGTTTTTCTTTCTTTCTTTCTTTCTTTCTTTCTTTCTTTCTTTCTCTCTTTCTTTCTTTCCCACTTTTCTTCTTTCATTATTCCACATTTTAAAAGATAATGAGCTTGAGTTCAAGATGGCCACTGTTCTGTGAGCACTGCAAGCACCTAGCTCTCTGAAATACCCCGGATTATAATAAACCCAGAAGACAGCACAGACTAAAAATCAAATAAATACGACTGAATATCTATTCCAGACAACAAACAGCATTCAAAAGAAGGGAAAAAAGCAACAGCTTCCATTTAAAACAAAAGGATTAACTAAGATTCTAGAAATCATCTGTAGCCGTGTGGTGCTGTGGCCCTGCAGTCATACATAAAGTCTGCAAAACTTGGCTAAAAGCAAGATGTCAAAAGAAGAAAATAATATGGAGACTTTAACAACTGAAATCAAGTTTTTGATACTAGCCTCACCAGACAAAGACACAATTCCAAAAAGACAGAGGACAAATAAGCAATCTGACAATACCAAGCCTGCAAATAAAACCAAGTCAGAGCAGCCAGCTAGCCTGGACGATATAAAAACAGCTTTATTGCCCATTTAACAAGCAATAAAGGACTTATCCACACAGTTTCAAACATTTGGAGACTCATTTAATCAAATCCTAACCAGAATTGAAAAATCTGAAGCAAAAATACTAGAAAATGAAATAAAATTAAACTCTATATCTCAGATAACTGATTCCCATGACAAACAGCTGCAAAGTCTACAAGCAAAAATAATAGATTTAGAAGCAAGAGCTTGGAGAAACAATATTATCATAAGGGGAATCCCTGAAACTGTGTCACACATTGATCTAATACCAGCTATCAAACTCATACTAAAATCTTTACTAAATGATTCTGAAGCAACACAACAAATAATAATAGAGAGCCCACAGAGCTCTGAGAGAAGCTCAATCATCCTTCAGACCAAGACCTGTGTATGCCAAAATCTTAAACTATCAAGATGTAAATAAAATACTCTTTGCAGCAAAGACGAAAGGGACACTCACCTGGAATAATAATAAAATTTCCTTTGCTCAAGATCTGCCCATTCAGATAAGGCAAGCAAGGCAACTTCTAACTCCATACTGCAAGTTTCTGATAGAAAAGAAAATAAAGTTCCAGATGAAATACCCAAACCTTCTAATTTTCAATGTAAAAGATGTTAAATACATGATTTCTAACCCCAAGGAAGCAAAAGAGACTTTCCTGTCAGTTTTCAAGCAGATTCCACCTCCAGAAACAAAATAAAATAGCTGGAAATTAAAAACGACCCTTGAGTAAAAATTGGACCGAATTGTGAGTGTTTTTGATGGGATCCACACCCTGAGAGATTCCCCTTGCTGCCTAGGTCCTTAAATGAACAATTGGAGCCATGAGGAACACAGGAAAAGGAAATGAAAACCGGGTAGGAACTAAAATTCAACTACCATTTCCGATGCATGTAATATAAGATGACACCATTTCCCAGGAATCTGGTATGTTAAAATAGTCTCCATTTGAGCTCAAAAGCTCCACTATGAAACCAAAACAACCTGAAAGGAAGGTGCAGCAAGACCAAGAAGGGATTTATGACTCAAAATCACAAAAATTGACATAAAACAATTAATAAGACAACAACTGACTGAAAGATGACTAGTAAATCCTACAAAAATGACTTTGAAGAATGAGAAGAATAAGGTACTGTTTTACCAAAACAAAATTGTGATTTTGATTCTCCAATACAAGCTTATTATAAAGAATCCAATCTTAATTTCTGGATGTGAGTCTGGCAGAACCAGACTAAGTAAATGGTTCATGATTGAAATAATGATGTTTAACTGGAATAACTGCAGGAATGAGAGTTTAAGCAGTTTAGAGGAGAGGAATTATATGACAATATGAATACAACCTAGCTGACTGCAGAAGATATAAATATAATCTAAACAAGCAAGTCTTAACAGTATATATACCTGCCTAAGCTTGCAAACCTTTTTTTCCCCTCATATACCCACTTCTATTTAGATGCCAATAATGCATTCTGAGTTTGTTATAGATTGCTACAGAAGAATGCCTGAACACAGAAGCTAGGTAATTTATATATATATATATATATATATATATATATATATATATATATATATATATATATATATATATATGAAGAGGGAAGGTAAGAGAAATATATGGAGAAGGATCATTTAAATATGACATGTCTGGCTTAAAATATAGGTTACATTGTTGTATATTTTGCCTTATCAAATTGAGAATTTGATCATTAACATGTTGTTTAAAAACACACTTTTAGGAGGAATAGATCATAAACTTATAAGCTGTATGTTTTGTACTTTAACTGCAGTACTCTAATGGTATAATAGTTTAAAGTTGAGACTAGGGATATGACTCAGCAGTGCTTTTGTAGAGAACTAGTCTGTTAAGCTTTGTCCGTATTGTATATAGTATCATAAGGGGAATACCATGTCACAAACTTACATGTAAAGAAAAAACACAATTTAATATTAGTGGGAATCTTATGGTACATATTAAAATCACATTCTGTTCCCCTGTTTATTCCTGGTCCCTGGTTATAGTGGGTAGGCACTGTGTAGGGACGGGAATGGACAGAGGCACAGGGAACTAATCTAAGGGGAGGTGAAAGCCAACACATTCTGGCTAGGCTTATAAATGCCTTCGGGCAGATAGCCTAGTACCTACCTATGAACCTATGAATACTTAGATGCTTTCCAGTGACACACTATAACAACACATACAAAGACCATAAATCCAAATTAATATACAGATCAGTTAAAACAAGCATATCTATCACATAAATGTGGGAAATTGAAATGTGGAACATTAAAGGACTACAAAATAAAGAAAAAAGGAAACTATTTTTGCATTTAGCCCTGAAAACCAAAGCCAATCTCATTTTAATACAAGAAACCCATTTAACTTCAGAGAAATGGACAGATATTGGGGAAAAAAAGTGGATAAGACAAATTATAGCTACTGGGGACAAAACTAACAGTGCTGGGGTAGCCATAATAATTAAAAAAACATTTTCAGGATAAAATACTTGAAACTAAGGATGACAAAGAGGGAAGGTGGTGCTATGTAACATTAACTAACATGGTATTTCCAAAACCCATAATGGTGTTAAATGTATATGCACCTTGTAGCAACCGACATCTCTTTTTCATGTCACTGTACCCAATTCTAAACCAACTGGAAGATCATTATCTAATGATTGGTGGTGACTGGAACACATATCAAAACCCAGAAAAGGATAAATCAAACCTGACCAAACTACATAATAAACAAGCTACAATAGCTTTAAATGAACTTAAACGAGACTTCAAACTATATGACCCCTTTAAATATGAGACTAAAGATAACAAAACTGGGAATTACACATTCTACTCCCGATGCCATAAAATGTGGGCGAGAATAGACTTCTTTTTACTCTCAGACATACTCATTAACATGGACCCTACAATAGTCATACACACTAGATTTCTGTCGGATCATTCCAAAGTTACACTGAGTATCAACTGGGACAAAAAAAGGTTTTTAAGCAATAGAGCTAATAACTGGTCATTAAATCCTAATCTGCTCTTCAAAACAGATGTAGTAAAAGAGATTGAGGATATATTAAAAACATCCCTTGTAAATATCTTCAATTCCCAAACACCAATGGATATAGAATGGGCAAGGACCAAAACACAAATCAGAGGAACTTTCATTAAAAAAGCAGCATATAATAAAAAAAAATCCAACTGAAAGAGGAACATAAAATAAAGGAGAAAATAGAACAACGTGAGAGAGAATTGAAACCCTAATAATCAAATGGAAATGGACTGCCTAAAACTACAAAGAGACCTATATATGTTCGAGAACAAAAATTTATCTTTTTATGAGACAAGACAGTTGGCCAATTACGCAGAAGACCAAATTCCTTCCAGAGACATTGGCCATAATTATCGCTCAACAAAAATCCACCTCAATTATAGCAGAAGTAAATTACAGAGGGAAAAACTATATAACAAATGAGGAAATTATCAAAGTATTTGAGCAAATATATACTCAAACATATGGAGAACAAATTCTACAAGCCTCGAAGGAGGATAGGGATCTTTTTCTTCAAAAACTAACATTCCCTAAACTAGACTTAGATCAACAAAAAAAACTAACAGAGCCCATTTCCATTAATGAGATAACCACAACAATTAAACATCTAAAACCACACAAGGACCCAGGACCAGATGGTCTTACCTCAGAATTTTATAAATCCTTCAGTCCACTAGTTGCCAAATTATTATACCACGTGCTGAACTATATAAGTAACAACATACATGATATTCACTTTAAAGCCTCTAAAACTATTTTTATATTAAAAGACCAAGCTGACTCTAAAATCTAGATAGCTATAGACCCATCTCTCTTCTAAATATAGACACCAAGATCCTGACCTCAATACTCGCAAATAGAGTTAAAAATCTGATAGAGAAAATCATTTCTCCAGAACAATCTGGGTTTACACCACGTAGACAGACCAGTGACAACAAGCTAACATTAGAAGCGTTAATATCCTTTGCAAATCAGAGAAATACCAACATCTTCACAATGGTAGTAGATGCCCACAAGGCTTTTGATAGGGTCAGTCTTGAATTCTTGCTGCAAACGTTACCTCACTTTGACATACCTAAAAATTTTATACAGATCATTCAAATTCTCTATAGTAATCCATATACATCCCTATATATAAAGAAAACATGGTCAAAGAATTTAGATAAAAAATGGAACAAGACAAGGCTGCCCGCTATCATAGGTTCATAGATTCATAGGTTAGTATTAAGCTAACTGTCCTTGCGAGCCATTTTAAGCTTAGCCAATTATCCCTTGTGAGACTCAAACCCTGCACCTTGTGTTTGTAAGGCAAACACCTTAACCATTAGGCCACCCTCCCAACCCTTTCTTTTCAACCTATACCTAGAACCCATATTTCTATATATTAAACAAAATACATATCATAATCCCCCCTCAATACATAACTTCAAAGTTCATCTTTCAGCATTTGCAGACGATTTAAACATATTCTTTACTACACCAAGCTCAGTTATGACCAAAATAATGAACACAATTGAACAATTCTCGTACATGTCTAACTACAAATTAAACCTTAATAAAACTAATATATTCTCCTTAAGGCCACCTAGGCTCATCTCCCTAATACCTCTCTTAGACAAAATAAAAATAAAAGAAGAAACCAAATACCTGGGGATTACTTTCTTCCAGAATAACAAGGAATTCTACCAACATAACATAACATAACTCTTAAATGGCAAAACATAACACAAGATTGCACAAGATGGAATAACCTTAAGCTACCGTTTTTGTCTAAAGTATCAATAATTAAAATGAACATACTACCTAGATTAATATATCTATTTATGACATCTCAGATAACTATACATAATAAATTCTTCAAACAAATTCATACCTTTCTAGCAAAATTTGTATGGGAACCTAAAAAGACCAGAATCTCCTATCAAAAACTAACACTTCCCAGGAACAAAGGGGGTCTGAACTTGCCAGATTTCAAAACCTACTACTCTATTATCAACACTAATAGAATACTGAGAATAGCAGAATATGACCCCTCGGGAAAGATTGGTTCACCAGCCTGGGTAACAATATACTATAGGTATATAAAAACACTAGACATCAATCTCAATCTCAAAGCGATTCCCTTCTTAAATAAAAAAGATTTACAAGCCTTTAACATAATAGAGCTGCTAAAACATTCTATAAATATAACACAAAAACGTTTTCACTCCTTAAACCTTGGACAAGCTATGTTAATACGACAACCCCTCCATAAAAATCCTAACTTAAAAATAAATAACAAGATGCTATACCTAGACTCCTTCCCTCGGTTAAAGCATAAGAGAATCCAAGATATCTACCCATTCCTCAATAGCACAATTCATGAATTAAGAAGTAATCTAAACTAACCTAAAGCATATATAATCATTTTAAGACAAATTAAAGAGGTGTGTTCCAGTTACCTCCAAAACCTTACCATACTTGAAAGTGACATTGAAAACTGTACCCTACTTTGGAAGACTATGTTAATGTCAAGGAAAACAATAACAAACTCATACAAAATGATAGGGGAAATCAAATTCCATAAAGAACTTCTCTTCTCTAATTACTGGAGAAAATTAAAACCTGATATGGATGACCAGCAAATAGAAAAGGCAATCAACTTAACATTGAAAACTATTCCACTTAAAAAACTCTCTTACACGCAACTCATGATTAATAATTATGCTTATTTCACCCCAGCAATTCTTCACAAATTCAATGCAACTAAGTCCCTATACCGTCCACACTGTAAAGACCAAATTGCAGACCAAATACATATATTCTGGAGTTGTAAATGCATTTTCAAGCTTTGGAATTTCTTTAAGTTACAACTAGAAAAAAATGGGGTATCAAGCATCAACACTAATATGGGAATTTACTCTTTTACACATCCTTCTGGTCAACATCTCAGGAAAACAAGCTAACCCACTTATAGCGATTTTCTTATTAATGAAGCTATATATAGCTTGCAAATGGTTAGATCCTGTAAGTATCTCTTGGGAGGAATTCAAGAAATCTGCTATTAAACATCTACTAGCACATAAAATAGTACTGGACAAAAGAAACAAAAATATGAAAGCCCGAGCAATCTGGGAACAGTCCTATAACATCTTAGCACAAAGCATCAGGTACACCATATCTTAAATGAACTGGAAGTATTCCCATGAGTACACAGCTTAACTATGGACGTAGAATCATTTTTGTATGTGCTGTTTTTAGACTAACGAAATTAATTGGGAAAGCATCTTTGTATATATTGTAATTAGGGATGTTGTATGACCTACATGTTTCTACTTTATCCACAATATATAACATGCAAATATGGTCATTTTGTAAATATAGAATGGTTATGGTTTTTGCAAATGTAAAACAAAAATAAAAATTATTGAAAAAAAAAAGATAATGAGCTTAAAAACTATATGGATATGTTTTAAAAGTAACTAGATTAATTGTAAGTGTTCTATTTTTGTGTTTCTGCTGCTTATTCTAACATTCTAAAAGTTCACTTCCTGTAAATTAGTGTTAAAGTTCAAAATGTATTTCCTACAGCACAAGCAGCTTGAACATGGAATCTAGAATATTATAAGTTGAACAACAGCTCTAGGTATGTGGAAAAAACATTCTAAAGCAATTTAACTAACCCTAGATGGGAAAAGGGACAGAAAAGTAGCAGTTACTTAAAAAAACAGTCAATAGCATCTCCAATTCTTTGAATAAGAGAGTGAAGTAATGCATATAAATGATTTTCATGCAGCAAAAAACACTCAACACAACACACACTGCACATAGATAAAGCTTATCACATACAACTACATTCACCAGATAGAATAACAAAAAAAAAACCCCAGATTACTTGAAATTATGTATAGAAAGTATATGTATAAATTACTTGGATTACTTAAACATGTTAATATATAGCCCCCGCACACACATACACACTGCTCTCTAAGTTAGAAAATAATGTTTGAGAGGATTTAAATAAAATAATAAAGAGACTTATAAGTAATAGTAATATTAATATAAATATACACTGTCTCAGATACTGTCAAAATACCCCCCCATCACATGCACATTACTCTCTATGTTTAAAAATAATGTTAGACAGAATTAAAATAAAATAATAAAGGGACTTATAAGTAATAGTAATAATAACATATATACACTATTTCAGATACTGTAGAAAAGATTTTTGATAAACTATTTTTGTTTGTTTGTTTTACCTTGTATTTGGTGATGAATTGTAATAGATGACAAAATTGAATACCTGTGACAAATCTATTTAGGCAAAATAGAAGATGAAAGCAACATTACTTTTCTTTAATTTCTTTTTTTTTACTATTTTTGTTCTTTAAAGACTGACCATTTCTTGTTGTCTCTTTAAGTTGTCAAGAGTTCAATCCATATTTTCTGATTTATCAAAATTTTTCTTTTTCTGAGAGAAAGTGCACTGGATCTTTTTGATAATTAAATGTTTTCTGACCTTCTGGTAAAAAGATCCTAATTCTGGCTGGAAAAAATAGTTGAGCCTTAATGTTTAGCTTCTTTAAGTCTTTTATGAATGGAATACATGCTTTCCTTTTGGTCATAACAGATGCAGTATAGTCATTGTCAAACATGATAGTGTTGTTATTTACATTTATTGGAGAATTATCCAAAACAGTCTTCAGTACCAGGTCCTTCTCTTGGCTGGAGAGAAATTTTGCAATAATACAGCTAAGCACTGGAGGATTTTTCTTTAAAGAAGTTGAAAGAGATTTATGGGCTCTCTCAATACCAAAAGAGAGAGCTTCTGGTAGATTTAGAATTTTAGGCATCCACTTAGTTAAAAACTGCAACATATTGTCTTCTTCTTCCTTTTTTGGTATTCCATATATCCTAATATTATTTCTTCTAGATCTACCTTCTAGGTCCTCTAGTTTTTCCATAAGCAAAGTATTATGTTTTAACAAGAATTCTGTGCGATTCTCACTCTCTGTCGTTTTCCTATCCAGGTCATTTAATGTGTCTTCTATTCTTGAGATCTGACCAGATTTTTTTGTGATGTCTTTTACCATTTCTGTTTTTTTTTTTAATCTTCTCTTATATTGTCCGTTTTGATCTCGAGTTTATCAAATTTAATAGAAACCTCCCGGATACTGCCTATTATAGACTATAGTTAATTTTTCACTGAGTCATCTTGTGAGTTCACTGTTGAGTGGCTCATTCTGCCATAACATTTATTAAAACCTCTGAGAGGAAAACATCAAAGAAAGACCATAAAAACTTGATTGTTCTTTCAAACAAGTGTCCACATTTGCTTAAAATACTCAAAATGTATAAGAAAATAAGTTTTTGTTAATTTGTATAATAAAATCTTGTCAGAAAAAAAAATAAAGCAGAGCGAAGACTTTGTGCTGATAGCAGTTTGCCATCATGGCCACGCCCCCAAAGGTGGATAATTCTGAGGACAAGGATCTCCAGGTAAAAGATAAGCAGCTTAGATAGACTAGAGTATATCTCATAAGAAGTTAGGCACAGACTTGAAAGTATCTGCAAAAACACAACAATATTAAGGTCGTCAGTTCTATCCCATGTCTCATCTTAATTATTGTCAAGAACAAATACAAGTACAACCTGATGAAGTCCACCTTGCCTGCAAACAATTGAGTAACTAATTTACAATCCTGTAAGGTAAAGGATGAGCTATACAATCTGTCATCGACTCTGTAGTGCTTAGCTAGTTAACTCATAAAAGCAAGATGTGCTTATATAAATCTATGCTCCCATTTGGGAGATCTTAGGGTCACTAAGAGTAATACAGACCGAGCACAAATTTGTCCTTCAAGAACCAGGCTTTTCTCCATTGGTGTGCTACCATTCTCCCTGCACTAACTGTCAATCCACTTATCTACCTTAAATATAAGTAAAACATAAAATAAGTTTAATTATGAATCATGTACCATCAGATAATCAGTTATAATCCCACTATTCTATCATTATATATACAATACCTTGACTAATCCAGTTTAAATTTCACCCCTGAATAATCCAAAATAAATAAACATACACAAACAAACAAGCATAATTAAATAAATAAGCTACTCTTTTCTTTTTTATTCTATACTCTTGCAATATTGGGTTTCTTTTTTATTTTATTCAGAAATCCTATACCCTTGCAATATTACTGTGCTTACCTAATAACACTGAATTCAACAAGCACATTTTTTCTGTAAATATATAAGTTTTTAATTAAATTACTACATCTCTAGTTTTACTCATTACTCTGCCCCGCTCCTGCAAAATAAGGTGTCTTACCCCATATATTGCAACAAGTTCCTGTATTTCTTTCTTGCAAAAGTGAATTTTGTAATTTCTGAATCATTATGCTTAAGCCTTTTCACCCTCTCCAACTACCAACTTATCCTCAACCCCAATAAGATTAAACTCATGCTCTTCACTGACAAAAAACACACCGTCTACATTCAACCTTGATAATCTGCTCCACTAATAACACTAAAATAGAACTTGTTGAATACATCAAACTCCTTGGCATTACTATCGACAACAATCTTACATTTGATAAGCATCTAGCTACTACCATCAAAAAGGTACACATCAAACTAGGCTTACTCTATAGAGTCAAACCTTTCCTCACTAATACCACCAGAAAAGCCATAGCCAATGCACACGCACACTCCTCCCTTCTTTATGCCTCACCTATATTCACTAATCTTAAGAAATCAGACCTAAATAAGCTGGAATCATGCTACAACAAAATAGCAAAATTTGCCACTGGCCTCCCAAAGAAATCACATTACTGCAACTGACTGAACCAACTAAAATGGTTGGAACTACCAAACCTACTAACTTTCAACCAACTAAGTTTTACACACAATCTCTTTCATCATCCTAGCAACTGTCCAGCCCTAAAAGACCTTATTCGTCCCTATAATAGCAAAAGATCCTGAAGAACAACCAACAAACTTCTTTTAGAAGTAACCAAATCAAACAAGATCCACAGAGAATCCCTTATATCAAACAAGATATCCAATATCTGGAACTCCATACCCCAAACTATCATCAATACCAACAACATGCTAAAGTTTAAAACACCACTGAAAGAACACCTCACCAACAATTGACTCTGCTCTTGTACCAACCCCTGGATATCTATCCCTCCTCTCTTAGCTACATTTTTCACCCACTTTGTCATGCATAAGCCCTTATTAATTTTTCTTACATCTTTGCACTCTCTCTGTCCTCTTACTAGCCCATCCCCTGTTCCATTACTATACCCCTCCCCTCTCCATTTTTCCAACAAGCGTTCACAGTTTCACTACACCTGTTCTACAGTACTTTTTGTCTATCACTAGACAACACTACTGTATTACTCTAAGCTCTCTATTTGTCAGTAATGCCTGAGTAGTTTCACTACACCTGCTCTACTGTTCTGTTTCTAATCGATTAAGAAGACTCTACTGCTGTAGAACTCTGAGCTCATAATGTCTGTCACTTAGACTCACCCTGACATTTTTTCCTCCCTATCAGTTTATATTGCCTGCCTCCTCTACTTTCTGTTTTACTAATATTTACTAGCTTTTACCTCACCACCTATTTGCTAGACTCAAATGGAAAGAAAATGTTTCACTCCTTATCTACTCGACCCCCCCCC
Organism: Protopterus annectens; assembly: GCF_019279795.1. Taxonomy (NCBI): domain Eukaryota; kingdom Metazoa; phylum Chordata; order Ceratodontiformes; family Protopteridae; genus Protopterus; species Protopterus annectens. The sequence continues at coordinate 225,662,634 of NC_056741.1, forward strand.
CCTTTTTTTACCTACTCATCAGAATTCTCAATATGCTAATTTAAGATTTAAACTCTTCCAATTTTTGTTATTGACATTCTCCCAATGCAGTATCTACTTGTTACATTCCTGATTTAAAGTTTTTGGGGATATGGAGCATGCCTCCATAAGTTGTAAATATACTTGACTCTCTTACTAGAAGTTTTATGTTTATAGACATGTGTACCTATGCAGTTTTTGATTGTAATGTTATTGTTTGTTCTTCTTAATGTAGAGCTTTTCTCCCTGGGCCTCCGCTGAAAAGGGACTTTTTCCACCCCATTGGACCACCCCAGTATACAAATGTGAAATAAATAAATAAATATTTAGCCTTCTTTCCACTTTCCATTAACTCCTTGCACCTATTTTCATTGTACTTTCTTTTAACTCCTTTACACCTATTTTCATTGTACACACAGATTTTTCATTCTTTACAAAATAAATAAGTTATGAAGTTATTCTGCTCTTCAGTAACTTGAACTAAAGCTAGTGTTGGCTGAATTTTGTTATTTGCTAGTAATTACAGGTGTGGGGGTAGCCACATTCTTTGACTTCCTGTCCTTGCATATTTAAACTGGTGCATGTGAAATAATTCCTGCTTTAAAACTTCAGCTTGGACAGCTAAAAACTTGGTTATATTCAACTGGACGTATAAGAGAATTTAAGTACCTTTTTCTGCACTTTTTTTTTTGAAAAATACAGTATTTAAATTGATTTAAACTGTGTATGAAGGAGTGTTGAAGGAATTTTTATCTGAAGTTATTCTGCTCTTCAGTTATTCCCACCCACCTGCCCTGTTTTTGTTTTGGTGTTAATCTTAGTGGCATTGAAACTGCCCGCCCCTCAGCCTGCCTCTGGGCCCATCTCATTTGCTCACTCAACTGAGTGCAGTGAGATCATATTCTGATTTCAGGCACTCCTACTGTGTACAAAGAGAGCATCTGGGAAATAGAAAAAAAAAAAAAATTAAGCTTATTTCCTGCCTTCCTTGTTAAGTGGTACAGACTATTTGTAGGCTTCTGAGCCCCCAAGTCCTTCTGTGTTTGAGGGAAGCCTTCTAGCTTGTTTATTTCTTATAACTAGCCAGTTTTCTAGTTTCAGCACTCAAATCTGTTTCTTTGATCTCAGCACTTGTTCAGAAAAAAAAAAAAAAAAAAAAAAAAAATTTCATCTGCTTTTACTGTACTTGTGTTTTTACCTACTTCTTTTTACTTTTGCATCATCTTAAAATACTCAATTGTATTTATTACTGCTTGGTGTAACTCATTCTAAGCCTTTTGGTTTAAACACTTGGGCTTCGGACCAGTTAGTTGTTTTGCACTGAGAGGGTTTGTGGTCTGCACTGTTGTGGCAGAACAGGTAGCTTACATCCTTCTAGGTTGAGAACTGCTGATTGAGGGCTCAGTGTCTGTTATTCTAAAAGTGTATTAATTCTGGTTTAAGCACTTGGGCTTTCAAGCCAGTTATTTTACATTAAGAGGGTTCGTGGTCTGCACTCTTGTGGGAGGAGAGGCTGGACTCTGCCCTTCTGAGCTGGGAATTTCTGGTTAAAGGCTTATAGTGCATGCATATCTGAACTGTTCCTTACTGAAGTTGGTGCGCCTTGTTTGCTGTGGCATAGACTGGATTCGGGCCTGCTGGATCTAGCTTTGTTTGTGTAACTTGAGCACTAATCCAGACATTCTCTAAAGTATTCAATGGTATTTATTACTGCTTGGTTGTAACTTGATTAAAGTGTAGCTATCATTCAAGTCTTTTGGATTAAGCACTTGGGCTTCAGAACAGTTGTTTTACATTAGGAAGGTTTGTGGCAAGCACTGTGGTGGCAGGACAGGTAGCTTTCATCCTTCTAAGTTGGGAACTGCTGATTGAGAGCCCAGTGTCCAAGTGTATTAGTTCTGGTTTAGGCACTTGGGCTTCAGGCCAGTTATTTTACATTAAGAAGGTTCGTGGTCTGCACTCTTGTAGGAGAAGAGGCTGGACTCTGCCCTTCTGAGCTGGGAATTTTCTGGTTAAAGGTTTATAGTGCCTGAATATTTGAACTGTATCTTACTGAAATTGGTTCACCTTGTTTGCTCTAGCATAGACTAGATCCAGGCCTACTGAATCTAGCTTTGTTTATATGCTTGTTGTTTGTTTGCTTGTTATTTCCCTGGAAGCTAATTCCACCTAATACGCAACTTCTCAGCGCTTCTGTGGATCACTGGTGATATCTGCATTGCTTACTGTACTTATTTCCTTGTTTCACTTGAAAGAAAGTTACTGTTTGTCGTTTTTGCATTTAGTTACTTGTAAACCATTGCACTCAAGTTACCTAGCACTTGCTCACTAAAGCAATTATATAAGTCAGCACTAAAAATTAAAAGCACTACACCCTCACTCCCCACTGGCCCTTGTTTTCAATTAAGGATTTCCCAATATTATTCTAGCATGTCCAAAGGTCAGTTGTCAAAATCTCCTCTCCGGTCCAGCTGGTGAATCTGGGAATCTTGAGGCAATGTTATAACTGCCTCATGTACACAGACAACCCTCTCCTCCTCCCACATAACACAAATACTTGCGAGAGATGCAGCTATTTAGCCAAACTGGAGGCTGAGCTCTCTCAACTCAGGACTGGCAAGACCAGACAGGAGAAGAAGGCAACTACACACACCACAAAACCAGCCTCACATAATGCTACCACTCCACTGAATCAAACACATAAACACACAAAGACATACTCGGAGGCTCTGAGTAAAAATTTACCTAAACAGCAGAGGCCTCCAAAGCAGACACCCAAACAACTGCTACCTCAAGACACCCCACAAGCAACACATAAACCACAAAAGCAGTGTGCAAAGCAGTCACAGCCCTTAAGGCCAAATACAACACCAAACATACTTGTCATAGGTGACTCTATAGTCAGACACACTGACGTCCCACTCACCAGGCTGAACAAGGAGAGGGTCACAGTAAGCTGCCTATCGGGCGCTAGAATCCGCCACATAACACAAGCACTCGGGTCACTCCATGGCAAGTACAAATATGACACAGGCATTGTCCATGCTGGTGTGAACGACCTGAGACGTACCTCCCTGGACTACATGAAAAGAGACATAGAGGAGCTCTCTGATTATGTAGCCCAGGCAGGTATGACCCTAACCCTGAGCAGTATCCTTCCTTCACCAAGAATGATGCCACAATATAGAGACAAGATGATCAGCTTTAACAATTGGCTTAATGTCTGGTGTCATTCAAAGGGGATCCAGTGTCTGTCTGCCTGGGATGACATGCTTGACAAGCCACGCTGCTTCGCAAGGGACGGCTTGCACCTGTCACCCTGGGATTCCGGATATTGGCTAAGGCTCTTGCCACCCCCATAGTGCCTTTTTAGGCAAGGCTCAAATTCTAAACCTACCACCCTAGAAAACAAAAATGGGAAGAAACTGAGGGTAATGCTGCTCAATGCCAGAAGTCTAAATCTCAAAATGCACGCACTCGAGGCCCTTCTCAGTATGGAGAACATCGATGTCTGTGCTGTAACTGAAACCTGGTTCAAGGCTCCTGAGAGCACCCGGCACTATTAGGTTTTACCTCATATCATGCGTTCCGGCCCCAAAACCCGGACCACACCACAAAAGGAGGGGTGTATCCATATTCATAAAGGATACTCACACCTCCAGGTTGGTGGCAACGCATAAGCTTCGAAACCATCCAGGTGCAACTAACCATAGGCAAAACTGCTCTACAAATTGTAGCATGCTACAGGCCACCCTCTCAAACTCAGGAACCCCACACAGCCTTCCTGAAGACACTGGAGGGTATAAATGTATCTCCAAACACCATCATATTGGGTGACTTCAACTACCCGAATATAGACTGGGAACATTACTCAAGCCCTAACTTTCTAGCCCAACGGTTCCTGGAGTTCATAAATTCAAATGCCATGGAACAGCTAGTCACTGTTCCCACGAGAGGAGAAAATATACTAGATCTCATTGTCACAAACATGGGGACAAAATGCTCCACACCGGAAGTATATCCCTCATTGGTGAGATCTGATCATAAACTAATCTCACTGGAAATCCACATCCGCCCCCACCCCAAGCAAAAGACCATAGTGAAGAACTTCTCTAAAGCAAACTTCACACTACTCAAGACTGGTGTGGTATCCTTCAAGGCCCCTGAGCCAGAGGAAACCACAACCCAAGCTGCGGAAGCCCTTACAAATGCCTTCTATGAACACCTCCAGGACTGCATGGATCAGGCAATCCCAAATAAAACCAAGACTCTTTCCACAAAGGGCAAACGTCCAGTCTGGTGGACCCCAGCCATTAACAAACTTTACAATAAGAGGAGAAAGCTATTACATGATAGAACAAAATCCATAAAAGGGAAGTCACCCCTGATCATTATTAGTAAAAAATACGAGCACTCATAAAATCAACTAAGGCCAATTTTGAGAGAAAAATTGCCATGGATTCAAAGGACAATCATAAGGCCTTTTTCAGCTATGTTAGGAACCTGGGTGGAAACTCCCAGATATGCTCAGAATTAGTCCAAAATGATACAAAAATCACTGAACCCACAGACATTGCCAACATACTGGCAGACAGGTTCAGTGCAAACTTCACCCCTCTCCCCCTAAAGGAGAGATAACTATCCCAGCCGAGTGTAGCCTCCCGGACATCTCAAATGCGCAGGTGAAAGCTGCTCTCTCTAAAGCTAAAAACACAGCATCAATGGGACGGATGGTATCCCCGGCTGTGTGCTACACGAGCTAAATGAGGAATTAAACCCGCACATAAGGCAGCTGTTTAATCTCAGCCTTACCACAGGATACGTGCCCAAGGAGTGGCGACGGCAACTGTGGTCCCACTCCACAAAGGCGGTGCCTCTACGGACCCTGGTAATTACCGCCCCATAAGCTTAACAAGTCTAGTCTGCAAAGCTATGGAGAGGATCATAATGGAGCTCATAAACAAAGATATAGGGGACTTGCAGACATTGGACCCGACCCAGTTTGGCTTTGTCAAGGGAAGATCATGCCTTTTGAACTTGGTTGACTTCTTCGAAACAGTCACCAAGGCCATTGATGAGGGAAAGGCAGTCCATACAGCTTACCTTGACCTTGCAAAGGCTTTCGACACAATACCCCACTCGGGTATTGTAGAAAAACTTACCAGCTTAAATGTAAACCCATATGTCACAAGATGGGTTGCAAACTGGCTTAAGGACAGAACCCACAGGGTTAGAGTTGCTGGCGCTGTGTCAGACTCCAAGCCGATCACAAGTGGTGTCCCACAGGGCTCGGTCCTTGGCCCCCTATTGTTTGGCATCTACTTCTCAGAAGTACAGGCCAACATGGGAGGACTTTGGCTGACAAAGTTTGCAGACGACTGCAAACTGGGCGCCATAGTGGAAAGTGCATCGGACACGGATATCCTTCAAAAGGGACTCACGGAAACAGATAGCTGGTGCCAGAGCCATGGCCTGAAGTTAAACGCCAAAAATGTATAGTCATACCCTTCGGGAAAAACAAGGTAACCCCAAGCTACCATATAGGTGGCAATCCACTAAGCACAGAAGAGGTTATCAGGGACCTGGGGACCCAGGTTGACAGTGGCCTTTCTTTTGACACTCACATTGCTAAAGTGGTTAGAAAGACCTTCTACATTGCCCACCTGATCATGAAGGGATTCACATCCAGATCTAGTGAGGTCATTGTTCCCCTGTACTCTTCACTTATCAGACCAATGATCGAGTACAATGCCCCATTCGGGATGTATCTCACCCGACATCTGCAGCAATTGGAGAGACCCCAAAAGTTCCTCACCAAAAGGATAAAGGGACTCCAAAATCTGTCATATGCTGCCAGATTGAAGAAACTCCAGCTCTATTCAGTCGCATACCGTCTGCTCAGAGGTGACATGTGCCTGACATACAAGGCCATGTCCAACCCGGAATTAATGGACATGCTCCACCTCAAAAATCCAAATCCACCAAAACCACTAGAGCAAGCGACTTAAACCTTAGCACGGATATAAATAGGATGTGCTGGAGGGATAGATTTATCACTCAGAGACTCCCTATGCTGTGGAATAAAATCCCGGTCCATGTGAGGCAGAGCACCTCGCTGACTCTGTTCAAGAGAAATCTAGACCTGTGGATGGGAGATCGTAGGTTTACCCCAGGAATCAACTCTGTGTCACTGCTGGACAGAGGCACAACAAACTAATGGGCACAGTATTTTTTCATATAAGGGGTGGCGTAAGCCACAATAATTTGGGCTAGGCTTATAAATGCCTTAGGGCAGATAGCCTAGTATAAACCTATGAACCTATGAACCTATAAGCATACCTTTAAAATGCTTGAATATATACTCCATTAAATACTTCATACTTTGAAACATCTTCATTTTTTAATAATTCCATTCTAAAACATACCTAATAAAACAGAATACAGGGCACTTCTGCCTAACTCTAGTTTAGATTTGTACCCTATATGTCTTCCCACTACTAACTAAAGGTATCCAATTTCCTACATTATATACTGATTTAACTGAATTCACTATTCTTTTACCATTGCTGTACACTTTTAAAATCTGCAAAAAAAGTTTCTCTGCTCCTGCAATTGTAGTAAGAAGCTTGCCACAGTTACTAACACATGCTCACCTCAGACAAAGTGTTTCACCTAAGTTGTAAATGCAGGATCAGCATTCATTTATGAAGCAATATCATCAGGCTCATAAATCAGTAGTACTACTGCAATCCTTCACCATTCTCATCTGCTGATCACACTTCCTGACAGCTTCTTCCACCCATTATAGCCCCTGCCCACTCCCAACCCTTTTATTTCTGCCAGGGGCACTTTTATGCCTCGATCAACTTAGTTAACTCCTCTCACTGCAATATTGCAGTGGTTCTGTTAGGAGACTATCTGAAATTTCAAGGTTCAGCAGCATGGCTGGGAGAAGAAGCCCTTTGACCCCTCATCATTACTCATTTTATGATATTTGGGTCACTTTCTACATCTCACTTGTAAGGATAAAGAATCAGTCCAAATGGTATACAGGAAGTTTTGCCCTAAGATTTTTATTCATCACCACTTGTCAGTTTTTTAGCATGCCAGTCTCATTCTCCAACAGACCATCTCTCATGAACAAGACCTCATGGTCCTTGATACATAATGTCCACTACTATGACCAGTTGCTAAGCTGTGTAGAAACAGAGTGTAGGTCACTTCTTTGAAATCTAGTTAACATGCCATCTATGAGACAGGTTGCACTTAGCTTCATCAAGAAAGAGGCTCATAAGATGTCTGCAGAATTGTGGGTAAGGGGAGAATTATTTGCAGTCACTCTGAAGGGATTGTCAAAGTGCGGGGGCAAGAGAAAAGTATTGTTTAATGCATTGCAAGTTGATTGCGATAGGTTTCAGTTTAGGAACTATTCTTGAGGTTATGAGTAGAAGTTTTTTTTTTTTTCAAATAGTTTTCATGACAAAGGTGAGTATATTTCTTGATATGGTACTTTAAAGAGATGTGTTTTCAGCAGAAAGCCGGCTCCCTATTTTACAGGGATTCAGCTGGCTTTGGATAGACAGCTGACACTGAAGCAGACTTTTTGGCAGTGGTTTGTAAAGTGCCTAAGTTTTTTTTTTTTGGAGACTACAGCAATAATGTTAAGTTCCACATAAAATAAAGCTCATCCATGTCCATATTCAAGTACAAATTGGATTTATGGATGGGAAACAAAATAAGTACACTAGGACTGTCCCCTGTACTTCTAAGTGATAATGGAAGCTCCTAAATGCTTCATTGCATGTACGAGTCCCCTCAAATTATCTATGGTATGATCCTAGTTATTCCCATTAGAGGTAACATATAAGTATCAACCATGGGATGGGTAAGGCCAATCTAACACCAAATGGTATAGGTTAATTGAAGTGCCAAAAAAGAAAAAAAAAGCCTGCAAAAGCATCAAGCCTAATTCTTAGCTATGAGCCTATATTCATGCTGGGACAAAAGGATCCCTTTTATTTCAAGTTTTCTTGCTGGTGGGCTGAGGTAGAGGGAAATTTTATTGCCACAAAAAGGAAAGAGTTGATTTTGTTTCTTGCTTCTTGTTTTTGGTTGTGTAGTTTAAACTGAAGGCTTAGTCTAACTGAATTCCAAGATATTTGAAAGTAGATGTAGATACTATATTGTTGTTGTTTAAGTCTGTGTTGTGGATGATAATTGAGGAATGTCAATGTCTTTAATGAGGCCCGGACATCATGGTTTTGGTTTTTGGAGATGCTGTGAAGTAATTTGTGGTTAATAAGCTATTCTTGGAGAGACAGTGATGATCTGCTTGGAGAAGTGATTGAATGTTTGTGAGATGAGACCTAGATCTGTATGTCATCTGGGTATAAGATTAGTGATAAGAGAGGTCAGTCACACAGTAGTATGTTGATAAAGATGGAGACTTGCAGACTGGTAAAGATTAAACTTGTGAAGCATCTTTGAGGAAGTGGGATTTATTGATAATGATGAACAATAGCAGAGGGGCAAAGATTAAACTTGTGAAACATTTATAAGAAAGTGGGATTTGTTGAGAATGATAGAGTGCAGCAGAGGGGGCAAAGATGAAACTTCATGTAAATCCTATAAGAAGTGGGCTTTGCTAAAGGTGAAGAAGGCTATTTAAACTTTGACGCATCAATCTGAAAAGAATTGTGAGCCATGGGATTGGATCTGGGCGTATGCTTGTTTCTGCTACCTTGTCAAGAAGGTAGGGGTGATCAATGATGTTGAATATCCTGCTGAAGTCCATGAAGAGAGCTCCTCTGAGATAGCTTTTGTCTGTATTCAGTGTATGATCTGTTAGAATTCACAGGGGCTGTGATTGTACTCCTCCATGGCCAAAATCCATGTTGTTTTATTGAGGGGTGATAGTATTATTTGATATATTCTGTTAATTTTAAGTAAATAATTTTTCTCTCAAAATTTTCCTGTGGTGAAAAGGATAGCAATTGGTTGGAAGTGCAAGGTATTTGAGAGGTGGGTTTGTGTGTGAAGTCGATTTATTAGTACCATTTTCCAGATCTCAAGTTTATATATTTGTTGAGACAAATGTTATAGGTGTGAGAGAGAGGAAGAGTTAAATGACCTTTCCATTAACGGATAAAACACTGGTTTAGATTTTCTTTCCTGGGTGGGTTGTCTGTGGGTATATTGTATATGTGTGAAGTGAATTCTTGTGATTTTATCCATTTAAAGTAGAATGATGGTAAGCAAAGTGGGGGAAAGGTGGTTATTTTGTATCAGATTGTTAATCTGTGGAAGGGAGCTGAATTGTTTGAGGAAATGTGAACCAGAATAGTTTTTTATTTCTCCACAGTAGATGAAATTAGCAGAAGTGATGTCTTGTGGAGACATTTAACTTGTTATTAAGTTGACTTTGTTCCATAAATGTTTCAGTTTACTTAAGAGTGAGGCTTATCTGTGCTTGTTTGTGCTTCTGATGTAAGACTTTGTGTCTATACATGAACTGTTTTGTTAAATTCTGAAAGGTAGTATAGGCACTTTACTTTTCTGTGATGGGATTCTATTTCCATGTACTCCAAAATTTGTCTCCAAGTTTGGGAAGCTGCTCAAGTTCAGAGGATAACCATTCTGTTTTGATTGGTTTGTGTAGTTTTTTTATGATTGGAAATTATCTATGTTTAAAGTCAAGAAGGGATTCACTAAGAGAATTAGTTGTCATATCACTGACCAGTCATTACATGTGAGGATGAAAGACCAATTGTAGTTGGTATGATGAGCTTTTAATGCTTTCTGGTCCCCCTTGGACCTCATCCTTTAAGCCTGGCTCCCAGTGCCCCATATCCATGCCAGGACTACCAGCCATAGTCCTGCCCCTGGATTTACTTCAGTATTGCTGGGGTCAGTCATGGATCTTAAGGGCATCCTGGGGTCTTGGACATCTGTGATTCAATCCAGGGTTTTTTCTTTATATGTCCTACCCAATCCCTTTCCCAACCACCCCCCATGCTTATTAACTAACTCTGAGAGCAACTTCCCTGTTTGGAACATGCCTCCCATTAAGGAGTGTCATGGATATGTGCCCTCTCACCCAGGACAGGAATGCACATACCTACATGATGCTCCATCAGTTGGCTGAGCCACTAATAGAACCTGGGTCATCTGGGGTTTATCCTTCTACACCACTGGAGAGACTTCTGGTCTTTTAATTTGGTGGTGTTATTGTTTGATTGCATTCTGAATTAGTGCAGAATGAGACAACATTTAATGGATTGATTTCTGATTCAGAAGTTAATTCCATAGTGTTTGTTGTTATAAATATCCCTACCTAACTAATAAATTAAATAATAAATTGGACAGCATCAAGGAGTCCTTTCTCAGTGTCAGGAATCTTAACAATACAATGACTACCTGATTTGGAAGAACTTCTGCATCTGGAACAAGTCCATGTTTGTATAGTCAGAGAGACATGATTCCAGTGAAGATACAGTGCCCTGTCCAAGCCCACTGCCAGTGGTGGTGGTGTCTCTGTACATGTCAGGAATTTTATACCTTCCAAGGTGATACTTATTATCCCCACACACACACACACACATACACACACTCAGTGAGCTAATTGAACTTCAGGTCCAACTAGGTAATTCGCAATTTCAGCTTATAGATGTTACCAATCCACTTCTATGGCCCCACATAATTGTGGAAATATCCTAGCATTCTTTTGAAAATATCACTATTAGAGATTTTTCTTTAATCTTCAGTGAATTCAACTACCCCTCCATAGACAGGAGTACTTACACTTTATATGTTGGTTATGCACAGCACGTCTTAGATTGGTTTAATGAGAATTCTCTTGATGAAAGTCTCTGAAATCCCATCAAGCCTGGTGATATCATATCCTGCACCTAGTTCTCACAAACATGGCCTCAATATATATTCTTGCCTCTGGTTGTTCCCTCATTAGTTAAGCCAGGCCATAAACTGGTTATCTTTACCCTGAGAACACCCCCCCCCCCCTCAATAAACACTACCCTTTTCAGAGTCTTTTTTTGCAGCTGTACTTCAGAATCTCTAAATTTACCATTGATAACCCCTCAGTGGTCTTGGGATACTCAGCCACCTATGCCAAGGATCTTTATGTTCATTTACATAAATACATTAACAGAGCAGAACCAAATATAACAGCAAATTTACCAACAAGACACTCTGGTGGTCAGTATTGATTAACAAACTGTACAGTAGAAGTAAAAAACTGCTTAGATTACCTTGTAAGGCAAGAACATCCCATCATAAGCATATTATGAAGCATGTCACCCAGAAAGTGAAGGCAGCTATAATGATCTGCACAGTATTCCATGAACCTAGACTGGATCTGCACAGTATTCCATGAACGTAGACTGGCTTCTGAGGTCAGCAATGATCTGTACAGTATTCCATGAACCTAGACTGGCTTCTGAGGTCAAGAATAATTAGAAAGCTGCCTTTTGCTATGTTATGAAACTAAGGAATAATTTCCATCACTGTTTCAAATTTATTTAAAATGGCACATCACATTCAAATCATAAAGACATTGCCAACATACTAGCAAATAAGATTGCTGCAGATATCTCCCCTGAAACTGTTGTCTCCATTCCAAACATTATTTGGTCACTTATGCCCCTAATATCTCCATGCAGCATATCTTTAAAGCACTGGGCAAGACAAAAAACATCTCTTTAATGGCTGCTAAAAATATACCTGGTTATCTGATAATGTTAAGCAGGCTCTTGTTGACCCCTCTTTATGTTTTTCAACCTATGGTTTGCCATACAGTATGTTCCTGAGTCATGGTGCACAGTGGTGATGGTGCCCCTCCCTAAATATGGTCAGATCACTGACAAGGGAACCTACAGGCCTATTATCCTTACTAGTTTTGTCTGTAAAGCCATGTAACAAATCATCACTGATATCATAAATCAGGATATTAAAAATTTGATCAGGCTTGACCTACAACAATTTGGATTTGTTAAGGGTAGATATTGCATGCTAAATCACACTGTTAATGGTGTCTACTTGGATCTGGTAAAGGAGTTTTTAACCATACCACATGATGGGGGAGATGAGGGTTGGTGTAATGGTTAAGGTGTTTACCTCACAAATACAAAGTGGAAGGTTTGATTCTCATCTTTTCTAAGGGGAAATTGACTTGGCTTAAAATGGCTCAAAAAGGCAGATCACCTAGTACTTACCTATCAACCTATGGGATTGTTAATAAGCTATTGGCTTTATCCTTATTGGGTAAAATTGGTTGAAAACTGTCTCAATGACAGAGCACATGTTGTAAGGATCAGTGATGCCGCCTCAATTAGAGAAAAACTGGCCAGTGGTGTTCCCAAAGGTTCTGTACTATGCCCCCCCCTTCTTTGTGGCATTTATGTATTTGACCTAATGGATAACAACAAGGATCTCTGGATGATTAAGTTTACTGATGATTGTAACCTGGGTTAAGTCAACCTATGATAGCAATATCTTTTAAATATAACTAACACGCATTAACTCCTGATGCACTAAAAAAGGGGTGCAAACGGAATGTTAAGAAATGCAGTATTATTTTCTTTATAAAACAGCAAATTCACTCCCCGGTCTCCAATAAGAGACTGTGATTAGGGACTTGGGCACCTGGGTCAATGGCTTCCTCTTCTCCAATCTCAAGGTAGCAGTTATTAGCAGTTATAGTCAGAAAATCCTTCTTTATCTCACAATTTATCATAAAGTTAATCTCATCTAAGACCAAGGAAGTTATTGTCCCCTGTAGTCTGTCCTGGTTACACCCACAATAGAACATAATGTACCCTTTGGCATGTAGAGAGATCGAAAATAAATAAATAACACAACACAGAGATTCCTACCAAAAAGATCTCAGGCCTCAAAAAATCATATTTGTCAGAAAAGGCTGTCATCACTATAATTGTGCTTTGTGTCATATAGGCTTTTGAGGGTCTTCTTTCCCCGCTGATTCTACTAAGCCCCTTCCCTTGGCTGTGGTTTCACTAGATAGTAGGTGGAGACAGTGGTAACCTCGTTCATCCATTCATGCATGTCACTAATTAGATGATGAGGCATTTGGCTACATTAAGAGAGTCATAGTTAATACTGCCGTTTACTCGTGCTTTATTGAATTATTTCACTTTGACATTCAGAGCACTGGGCAGAAATCACATCACATCAACACCCATCTCAGGCCTTCAAGATGCTTTGTTTTAATTAAACAGTTGGAGTCCCCCAGTCTGCACCAGTTCTAAGTCAGCTGGTAGCTGCCAGATGATGCAGGACGTCGGTTGGGACCAGCGCCCGCCACAGCCGGGGGCAATCCACAGGAAGGGGCTGGCAAGCATTCAGAGTTGCTGCCACCATACACCCAGCCCCTGGGGGGGACATGCCGAAGCGGCAATGCCTCATCCAGCCACAGTATGCACCCAACCCCGTTTCACTACCAAGCCTAACCAATCCAGACCTTAGAGACAATCCTTATCTTGAAGTTATTGATATGGCTTGTTGACTTCCCTTACCTACGTTGTTCTAACATGCCAGAGGCTGTTCACCTTGGAAACATGCTGTGGATATGGAGACAGGCTGGTGCAAGAATTACACCCTCTACCCTGGATTTTCAAGGGTTGGCAAGAGCTCACCTGACACTGCTGGAACTGCAACACTTTCCAGGGCACTGGCCTCTCTCTCGAGGTGAAACCATTCCAAGGAATCCTGCTCTTTACAATGAAAAGAAGACTCTCCCAAGGGCACCGCCAGCTTCTCCGGGATCATTTGCATCACCACACAGGATGCCATGAGGCACCCATCTCTGCCACTCTGGTTTCAGGGATCAGAACCTGACTCCCTTTCTATTGATTGAGGTTGATGGAGGCCATCACCCATCCCTATGGAACTGTGCTAACCTATCTCTCTGGACGAACGGACCCATGTTCATCTGCTATTCACATGGAACTATTCTCCACTTCGGCCTTCAAAGCACTTGTTTGAATATTTGCTACTACCACCAAGTTCTGTACCCACAGCAGCTCCACCCAGGCCCTCATCCTGGGCTTCAATGTGCCACTATGCTGGCCCACCTACTTGTCATGGCATAGCCCCCTCGGCTACCAGTGTCAGCGACAGAAGGATATGGGCCCAATGCTCCAGCGCCATCCATTTTCAGGGCTAATTGATTCGGCAGGTGAGTTGTTACACACGTTTTAGCATATTCTAATTTCCATGGCCACTGTTCTGCTGTTACCCAGTGCCTCCCATACTTTGGAACAGACTTTCCTGGATAGGTCCAATACCCAGTGCTTTCCCATGCTCTGGAATAGACTCGAGTTGCATGTCAAGTAATGTAACCCCATGATGACCTTTAACCATAGCTTAGACAAATGGATGGGTACCCTAAAATACATTCGGGGACTTATAGAACTTGCCCTCTTTGAAAAGGTTGGTAGAGCTTGAAAGTGGTACTTGGCAAGGCATGTATGGCCTCTGGTCAAATACCTTTGCATTTTCCCATGATTCCTTTTATTCCCTTAATTTTTATGAGTTCATATCTAGCAGAGTAACCTATAAAGTTATGCCTCCGCAGGTATTTCAGTCACGCCCAACATGAACACTGAAGTCTAACAATAACAGTACAGGGCTGGTAGGTGGCACCCAAAGAGACACCTCATCCACCATATGCAGGAAAACTGAACAGTTACTACAGCTGTTTTATGCATAAGCATGAACAAATGTCAAGAGCTACCGCCTATGACTTGGCCTACTTTTAATCAACTTCCTCATTAGTCAGGAAAGCATTAATTGCTAGATTACAGAAAATATACATATATTTAGGTTACAACAATGTACTGTTGATGGAAAGTAGTTCTTTTATGTTGTTTAGAGAGCAAATATGGATAAGATTTCTAATCTTAAAAAATATGAATTTTTAACACCTTTATTTACTTCACACATTTTGAACAATGACATTGGCATGCATACATTTTTGTTCTATAATTAAATGATTTTGATCTGTATGTTTTACACTTGTAAACCTTTACCGAGAAACTTTTGTTTTATTATGACTGTCAATAATCATGCAGCTTTGAGACAACATTAGAATCATTTTCTTCTAAGGTTTCTAGTGGACATTTATGTCCATACGATATGTTTTGAACTTTATTTTGTGAACATGTAATTAGAATAGCTTAATTTACTGATTCTACAGCCTGCTATCTTCTGTATCAATTTTATAATTTTTACCACAAATTCTATACTTTGTTTTACTTCAGTTTCTCCTTCCATTGTGTAGCTGATTAGAACAATTTTAACACATCCCATTACTTCTTATGGTCATTAAATGTTGCTCAATTTTGTAAACAATATAGTCTGCATTATTTCATTAACCATTTCATTTTCTTGGTATCATTATAATAGATGTATTTAATTGTCAGGACATGATTTCTTTTATGGGTGGTTACGTAAAAGTTCAAATAAGCATTTTCATCTAATCCTAAACCTGTGCCTACTGAAGTCATTATTTTGTCAGTTCTGGAATATATTTCACTGTAGGCCAAATCTATCATAATAATAACATATATCAGTTTAGGCTAGCTGAATTACAAATTAGTTTACTATAGATTTTAATGTAGCAAGTTCCTCCAGTGCTGTTTCTTTCTTTCTGCCCTGTTACCATGAATGCCCCTTCAGGTAAGTAGTTTGGTTCAGACATGAGAAATTAAACATCAGTTACTGTGAAACCAGGGGGGAAAATGCATCCATACTATAATTCATTTCAATGAATTAATTTTCCTTTCATGGTTACAAGTACATCTGTATGCCCTGTAAATCAGTTTTAAACAGCTTGCTGAGAGGCTTTGAAGTATTCATACAGGTTCTTCTTTTTCTTTAAGGAGAAGAAGAGGTATATATATTTCCAAAAAAAAAAAAGATTTTTATTTTAATCATCCTTTGATGTTTATTGCAATTCAAGTAAGTTTCCTGAAAATGTATGAAATGAGAATATGAATATTTGATGTACCTCAAAAGTCTGTATCTTTTCACAGACCTAGAAAGTCAATTTATACCCACTGAAAGTATGTTCATGATTATCATTTTTTCGAAAGAAACAGATACAACTGGTTCCCTACTCCACCCACATAAAAAACAATAATAAAAGAAGTAAGTAACAGAATTATTTCTGTAGCACTTTTCTTATACTAAGCCTATAACTACAGGGGAATTGTTTGACCAGGCCAATTAATACCAGTCTTATTTTAGATCAGTGTTATTATTTCAGAGTCTGTGCAGTCTACGCAATTAAAAATCATTGCAGTTTCCTTTACAAATTATTTTTCAGGTTAAAAAAATATATAAAGAAGTATACTGTGAAGATATACAATGAATAGCTTTAGAAAGACATGGATTGATAGATTTTTGAGAAGCTGTGGTTCAATAAAAAAGCCTATCTGAAGAGTTGGTTAGGTCATTCACATAGTAATTAACTGATATCACAACATGTTACATCAGAAAAACAGTGACAGCAAGGAAAGTTGACTTTTAGTAACAAAGCAAAGAAGAACATCTTTGCAGTGGGAAATCCTCTCTGCACCTCCCATGTAGGGAGTTACACTGTACACAACCACAGCTCTCTAAATATATTAAGTCAAAGATTGTTCAGCAAAGGGGGAAAACATCCTGATTTCCAGAGCTCCATGCTCCTGAAAACATCACAATATGCAGTTAATCTTAATGTAGCTATATGCATTCACCTGATTCACATGGTTGTGAGTAATATCAAGCTGTAATGTTGTTGTTGTATCTTTCGGCTTTTCCCGGTTAGGGGTCGCCACAGCGGAACTCCGGTCCGCTAATGATTGGCAGTAGATTTTCAACGAAGGTACGCCCATTCACGCATGTCTCCACACAGAAGACGCTTAAGCTGAGAATCAAACAGGACAATGTCTTACTGTGAGGCGACAACGCTACCGCAGCACCACCACCGCAGGTAATATCAAGCTGTAATGGAACAGGGGAAAACAATTCCTTTGTTAGTACAGCAAATCTGATAGCACATCCACTTGTGAAACAGAATACTTTTCTTTTTAGTCTCTTAGCTTGAATGAGGTCACACTTAAAACAGTGATAAATGTATATAGCATAAGGTGGGTGGTGTGGTGACAATGTGCATTTGTCTTTCCTTTGTAATGTCTCACTGCCCCTGTGATAATCAGTGAATGCAAGGGAACAATGTGTACAGATTGCAAAAAGAAAAGGAATTTCCTCTGTGCCTTAATCTACATTGTATAGTTTTAAAAATAACTGCATGCAATGTTCAGCCTCCCTGAAACGAATATCATTTAGATAGGCTGCTATCATACATTTTGTCTCTTCAGTACCTCGCTGTGCACTGCATATGCATATAAACCTCTGGAATACATTATTTGAAAAGCAATGTGTAAATGGAGCTTCTTCAGAGCGGAAAAATCAGCTGCTAGCTAACAAGAATGTGTTAACTCAGTTGGAGAATCTCATGGATTAGAGCAGCCCACATCTGCTTGTGGAATGTATTCATCTGTATGTCTTGTTTCGTGGTACCTATTTTGTGTCAGTTTGGAGAATTCCATACAAAAGAATTCCACTACTTAATTGACTGCTGAACCTATGCCTATCATTAAATAAATTAATGTTTATCTTTTATCAGCATTATAGAAAATATTTGTTTTGTTATCTCTGTCACATACATAGATACACCTGATGCAGACAGGCAGACACACATACATATGGGCATACAGACATGGACATATCCAGACATAGACAGACACACAAAGACACATGTGAACACGAATACTTGTGCACATAGAAATTGACATGACATACTTTGCAGACTAATAACCAGGATTTTCTTTAAATACCATGATGGGAATTTCACACACAATATAGGCAAGAAACCCTATATATATATATATATATATATATATATATATATATATATATATATATGTATATATAAAACCTGAAGGTATTATATATATATAATATATATATATATATATATATATATATATATATATATATATATAAAACCTGAAGGTATTGCTGTATTCCAACAAATTACAACATCAAGTCCAACCTCTGAAACAGGTTATTAAGACATAAACATCTACCAATGTTTCTACAACTGTAAAACTCCATAGAATAAATCATTTGAAAATGTTAAACATCAGCTACAGACTAACAGCTGGATTTTTATAGATGTTATAGTTTGTCAGAAGGAAAGCAATGTGTGCCAGTTTAGTTAACATCTGGTACAATGCCATTGCATCTATTTTTTTTCATTTGCATACTGTATTCATGAAGTCATGTGAAATGACCACATGCATGAGTAAGCATACATGATAGTGCATTAAACAGATTAAGGGAATATGTGAGGGTCTTGGTATCACAAATGAAATATATTTTGTTGCAAGATTGAGGAACTTCTTTTGTGATTTGTGGCTAAACCACTCATGATGAAACTTGGTTCTGAAACCTACATTATCAAATATTTTGTCACACACCAAACTCTCACATATTACGTGTTCATATGTCTGTATGCATGCACAAAGGCTTGAGTATGTGGGCGTGCTTGTGTGTGGGTGTGTGTGTGTGTGTGTGTGTGTGTGTGTGTGTGTGTGTGTGTGTGTGTGTGTGTGTGTATATACTCTTGTATGAAATTATATCAGTGTTACCTAACTGTGAAAAATTTTTCATCACTGTCACATTGTGTTTTTTCCACAATATGTTTTTTATAGGATATGCCTTCTATTTTTTGCAATTTTTAGTAATCATCTTTTACGGATGCTCAGTGCTAAAATAACACATGCAAATTATAATACTAAGTCACAGTCTTTGGAATATATTAATTGCTTTACCAGTTGGTTTGAGCTACATGGACACTGTTATAACATATGACTTTTAAATTATAGCTGTATAATGCCATTTATTCATATGCTATTTGTAGATTTTTCAAATGTTGTTAAGCTGTGTTTTTTTTGGGTATATACGATGAGCAGGTTTAATGCTGATTCAAGGCCATAACCCATGCACATACTTAATGGTTATATTCTATTTAGTTATAGTAATACTGCTAAATCACAGCTCTTTGCAATGGTAACTTTTTGTTGTAAAAATCTCACAATGGATAGATTGTGCATTTGTGATTATATCTAGAAGACAGAAAGACCTCAACTGATCCCAGTTCCAAACAATGAAGTATTTGCATCTAGCTATAATACCCCATGCAAAGATTATCTGAACTTTTTCATGTTTGTAGGTGATACTGATGTTTGCCTTCCTTAGTTAAAAGTAATTGTTCTTATAACTTTTAAAACTGATCAGAGTTCCTTGCAATGCTTAGCAAACATATGGTAGTGTGAATCATATAGAGCTGCATTCTAGGATGTTTGGACTAGACTGTTGAATGCCCATTATGTTGTGAAATACCTTTTACATAACTCAATCTGCTTTGCTAAATGTGTTGTAGTTGTATTTTCTCAAGGCAATTTCCATGTTAGTAACATAAAATGGAAGTTATATAAGAGCCTGATAACAACTGCGCCATCTATAAAACACACTAATACTTCTCTTCTGCAGTCATCTCCCCTCTCTGTGAAGTGTGCTCGCTGTAAGTTAAGTGTTCTTTTTCTGTTTTTTGCAACAACTGATACCACTGTACTATGGAATAATGTTACAGCCATTTTGATTGAATTAATAATCTAATAATCTCATTAACTATACTTCTACACTAAAAGACAAACAAAAGAAAAAAAACAAACAAACTAAAGCTACAAAAGAATTTGGTAGGGAATGTGTGATATACTTACACCCATTCATTTCTCATTCTCACTGTTCTGCCCAGACCCTGCATAGAGATTGGTTCCACACTCTCGTGGTCTGGTTGGCCCCGCTCCATTCGCCTATGGCTCACTCTGTTCCCTTACCCTGCCCCCAATTCCCACTCAGCCCGACTACTCCTACTTTTATTCTAACTTCACATCACCAGACCACACCTTAAACCAATCAGTTACCTGTACTCCTTTAAACAATCCACACCCACTGTCTAGCTCCTTGCCTTAAACAATCACAAAGCAGCAACTAGCCATGATTTCACATCTACCTTGACCTATAAACCATATCAACGCTTACAACAAACTACTACTCCCACAAAAAACACAAATTACCTCAGAATTTCTCTTCCTAACCCTCACATACCTAACAAACATTGCTTGTATACACACAAACACTCCACTGGAAAACACTTTATTCACATAGTTCCATAAAGACAAACTCACACATAAACTTTTCTATCAGTCCTACACTATTTAGAGACAGCTCAATACTACACATACTTAAATTCTACATAACTACATCTTATATTACTAAAATATCATTCAGATCCAACTTAGAAATAGCAGTTACAATTAAACACATACTACTAATCACAAAGCGTCTAAAAACACCAACTGGATAGCCTGTAATTCTAACAACCCGACTAATCATATTAATCTCTTTGGTTTTTCACAACTCATTCAAAATCCTACTAGAGTTGATAAAAAAAAAAAAAAAACATAAACAATCCATTCTACATTGGACACTAGTCTGTTGCCCCAAACAAAACTACCAGACAGGTTGTCTACCAGATGGTCTCAGTGACCATCTCCCCACTTTTCTCCTACACAAACGCACCAACATACCCAAGCCCATAACCTTTATACAAGTTAGAGATGACCGTAAACTAAACATATAGGAGCTAAACTCTACTCTAAAACAAACTAACTGGAAACCACTACTAATGCTACGTTTAGACCAAGCCATTGAATACTTTAATAGTACTCTCTTAAATGTCCTCAACAAAGTTGGACCCATTAGAAAAATCAGAGTCAAGCCAAACTATGCACCATCTTACTGCCAACTTGAAATTGTATAATATGTCATGTAATATGAAATATGAAAAACCTGAAGAAGCGTGTATTTTGAGCACGTGAAAGCGCTTGTTTATTAAAAGTCTATTTTATTTTACTCCATGGTGGTCTCGCGTCCATTGTTTATTTTATATTTTACCTTGTTTTACGTTGTGGAAACGGACCTTTGGTGGATAGTTGTTTCTCTGCTTTTCTGTATAATATGTCATGTCTAATCATATGATTTTTTATTCTTTTAGCCTATCTCACTAATCCAACATTAAAGCTTTGATGTATGAGACTCTCTATCTTTGTAAATTTACTCACTGCTATATTGTTTATTGTTTAGATTGGATTATAAGAGACTTTTTATGTCTGTACTTACCTCAGTTATCACTGTTATATTATTGCTTGTATTACATGCTGATGTTAATCTAATTGTGGAGCATTTCTCCCCGGACCTCAGCTGTAAATGGGCCTGTGTCCAGTCGGACTATCCCGGTAAACAAATGTAAAATAAATAAAATATGTTATGATTTATAAAAAGTAAAAAAATCACATTTCTACTTAAATATGGCATTTTTGCCAAATGTGTTTTTTCCACAATATGTTTTTTTATTATTTTTATAGCTGAATAGTTTTTTTTTACTGTGTCTTTAGTATATGGCTTTGCCTAATGCAATCTCAAGCATGCAGTATAAAATGTCAGACAGAAAAGATCAAAGACAGCTCACTAACGAGAAATCTGTGCATACATACTGAGTGCAGCACAAATGGATTTACCAGGCAGTCAGGTAATAGGACTTCAATATTTAGGTAAGCAGAGTTTCCTTTTTTGAAGCAGTTTCACTGACAGAAAAAAAAATGAATACAGGAGGTGTAGGACATACCAGGAATGTTTTATGCTAATGAATGATCTGTCAATAAATGTTCCATTGTTTTTTTTGGTTTTTTTTTTTTTGTTTTTTTTTTCTTTTTTAAGTTTTGGCAGTTAAAGCTACTGGGTGCCTAACACAGTACTACAGATGAAATAACTTGCCAGGATCTGATTGGCTTAAGGCTGAAGTAGAAATTGACTGAATAAGTCTTAACTATGAAAATTAACACATGAGGTTTGATTTGTTTACATTATGTTATTGGTGTTTTCTTTTCAGGGCAACAGTGCATGTACGAGTGAATGATGTCAATGAATTTGCTCCTGTTTTTGTGGAAAAAGTGTACCGTCTGGCTCTGAGTGAGGGAAAACTTTATGACCGCATACTGCGTGTGGAAGCTATTGATGGTGACTGCTCCCCTCAGTATAGTCAAATATGCTACTACGAGATCCTTACACCTAATGTGCCCTTCATCATTGACAATGATGGTAAGGAACAAATAATTTGTGGCTTTCACTTAATGTATTGCTACTTCTTTCTATGGTCTATTATAGAAAAAAGATGATTTAAAAAAAAGCTGACATTTTTTTACCTTTACTCCACAGGGAACATTCGCAACACAGATAAGCTGGACTACCGAACTCAGCGCTTGTACAAGTTCACAGTTACAGCGTATGACTGTGGCAAGAAGCGGGCTGCTGAAGACGCTGAAGTGGAGATTGAGGTGAAACCTATGTGCAAGCCATCTTGGCAAGGTAGGAAGTAGCCTAACATAGCAACTGTCATGCAGACTCTGCCACAGAATCAAAATAAAGACAGGCAGACAGAAACAGACATGATAATAAAGGGAATGGAAGAGCAATAGATATAGTTAAAGGGACAGAGCAATAGATAATGAAAAATATTTTCTATAAGTATGGAATATAAATAGTGTGTGTGTGTGTGTGTGTGTGTGTGTGTGTGTGTGTGTGCGTGCGTGCGTGTGTGTGTGTGTGTGTGTGTGTGTGTGTGTGTGTGTGTATGTGTTGGGTAGGCAGCTTCCATAAAGAGACTTAATCAATTACATAGAAGTGGCAATTTTATTTTATTTGTATTTTACTTGCAGAAAATGCATGGCATATCTTTCAATTGTTATTTTCTTTGAAAACTTATTGCACCTGTTAATATAGCCATCAATTTTTATCACAGATACCAAGGGACAATCCTTCAGTTTTAATAAAACGAAATCCATGTGTCACAGTCAAGTTTGATTGCATGTTAGATTGATTGACCAACTTTTTGAGGGACTGAGCTGTTAAATTATTGAGTGATTGATCTGGGTGATTCACCTACCGAAAGATTTTTGGCCATTTTATTGCAAAATGTATAAAAATCATTTAAGTTCATAGGTTCACAGGTAGTCACAAGTTTATTGATCTGTGAGGGTCTTTAGAAGTCTAGTCTTACATTCCCATGGTAGCTTTAGACCTTTTATACAAATAACCCTTAAATAGGTGGAACAAAGATATGTTGGGACATTTTCATGTTTCCCTTATCCATGAGGGATAGGGGGGCTAATCTGTTGGTGAATTTGCAGTTACCGATCCAGTTGTCCAAATTACATTTGAATAGTGTAAGATAAGTGCTTTGCTTTATAAGGAGCGGAAGATGGTTCTTTGGAAGTAGTATTCACTGTGATACAAACCTTTCCCTCCAACATATTCTATTTATTTTTGCAAAAGAGATTGAGATCACTTGACTGTGTGTTTATGATGTATTTGGACTTGCAAATGCACAGTAGATCTGACAGAATATGGTCTGTTGGAAGCTGTATATGCAAGGCAGAGGTCACTCCTCAGTAGCCTATATGATGTTGAGAAGAGGGACAAGACTTTTTTTTTTTAAGAAAAGATAATGCTAGTTGTGTAAGAGATGTAGGAGATCCAGAGTAACCCCTAATTTAGATCAGATAATGAATTAAATGGACAAGGCATTGACAGCCTGTAAAGCACTACTGGACTATTCCTTATAAATGGCCATCTCAAAACTCAGAAAATATATGAAAAAATCCATCAAAAGAAACAAATTAATATACCTCCAGCAAAGACATATTAATTTATTTAGTGGTTCATATCACTTTTAAATAGAGGCAAACAGATAACCATATATTCATGTTTCAGGGGTAATTTAAAAATAGCACTTCTACCCTAACCATTTGCACATCATTTAGCTGAAGACTTCATAGAAGAACTATCATCTTTTCCTCATATGCAAGAATTTATGTTTCTAGAAAAGTTATGTCTGCCCTCTAGTAGGAGTAGACAGTAGCCTGTTCTTTTCTTCACTGAGAATCACTGAGGAAACATTAGAGTATGCTTACTGTGATTATCCAGTGGGCTATTATAGCAATAACCCACGCCTGGGTGTGGGTAATGCTGGATTTACCCACGGTTGGTGTGGTTTTGCCCGAGTGACCAAACAAAGCCAACCGTGGGTAAATCCAGCATTACCCACACCCAGAAGTGGGTTATTGCTATTATACAATGACATTAATTATATTAATTTTCTTAAATAATGGCATTGTATAATGCCTCCTTGCTGCCCTTCTACAGCTGTCTGATATTCCGCGGCAGTTCTGATGTACTGTGCATGCGTATGCCTACGCAGTACATCAGAGCTGTGGGCAAAAGAAACGGAGAAAGCAAGATCTCCGTTGCTTTTTACAAACTGTTTCGCTATGTTAAATGGGTTTAACATAGCGAGACAGCTTTAAAAAAAGCAACGGAGAATCTCCGTTGCTTTTTTTAATGCTGTCTCGCTATGTTAAATGAGTTTAACATAGCGAGACAGTGTGAAGCAATGGAGATCTTGCGTTCTCCGTTGCTGTAAAAGTTATAGTAATGGAAAAAGTCCGGGCGACTGGACCTTTTTCCATTACTATAACTCTGATTTACAACGTGCATGCTGACCAATCAGCGTGCACGTTTTTTGAATATTAATGGGTGGTCATTGTATAATTTGCTTGTTTACTGTTTCTTTCTGTCTGTCTGCTGTTGTTGTATTTGCACAATGTTGCACATCATGCAGAGACAGTCAGCAGTGCCTTGTAGAGATGCAGATGCTTAGAATCCCAATTTTCCTATAACACTACCTCTAAGAGTTCCTGAGTATGTATTTGCTCGATGGGCACCAGTTCTGCACAAAGAGGAACACTGCTTCATGAGTTTAGAGTAAGATTGTACATCTTACCCAAACAGCACCCTAACAAATCTGTTATAAACTCCTCTGGTTCTCCCTTACAGTGTCTACACACAGGATCATAGAACCAAGACTGTTTTTTTTTCTGTCATTGATTTTAGGCTTACTACAATATCACCTTTGCTAACCCTTGTAATCCACTATAAAAATAGCGGAAACCATGGATCTGCACCTTCCCATTGTCTCTGTAGCCAGCTTGGTAGAAATAGGCAAGATAAGACAATGTAGAAATTGTCTCATATTTTCAGACAGCCTCCTTATTCTCAAACAATCACACATAACACCACATATTATGTACCACACACACTGAAGGACAAACACATATGCTGAGGGTCTTAAAAGTAATCTACCCAAATCCAAGCTGCAAACACCTGCCAGATGCAGTACAATACGTATCCTCAGCAACCTTAAAAACATACTACAAAAGCAACACCCTCTACAACACAAAACATTCATCCTCAACCCACTGTGTCTCAATTTCTAAGCATAAAAGACAGACAATCATGCAATCCAGTATTTTGGTCATAGGAGACTCTATTGTGAAGCATGCCAATGTCCGACTCACTAGGGTGAACAAGGAGAGGGACATAGTCAAGTGACCTATCAGTGACCAGAATCTGCCAGATCTGGTCATTGAACCACTAGTGCCAGCATGACTCAGTTGTGGTCTATGTGACCATAAGTAACCTGAGACATAATTTCATGGATTACATGAAGAGAGACATGATGGATTTCTCAGACTATGTGTCCCAGGCTGTTATGTGCCTAGTACTGAGCAGCACTCTACCTTCTCCATGGATGACACCACATTAAAAACAGCGAATATGATTAACAGACCTCTCTTCTTCACCAGGGATGGTCTCCACCTGTCCTTTCTAGACTTTCAAATTTTGGATAAAACTTTGTCCACCTCAATAGCACCTTTTTAGGCACTGCAAACCTTATAAATCATCTGACATAGCTAAACCAACTCAGGATAATCTATATTACTCAACACCAGGAGTCTAAACAAAAAACTCCACTTGCTGCAAGCTCTCCTCTCCCTGGGGAATGTAAACATATATGTAATTAATAAGACTTGCTTTAAAGCCAGACAGCATCCTAGCACTGCGGATCTATAATACCTTCTGCACATTTAGACCAGCAATTGCACGGGTAGGGACAAAAGATGGAGGTATATCAGTTTACATCAAAAACAAACACACCTCAAATCTGGTCAAGCAGTATGATGCACTTGAGCTTCTCCACCTACAACTCACCATGAACAAAATCCCACACCATATCCTTGTCAGCTGTAGATCCCTATCTGTGACCCAAGAAGCCCACACCACTTAATTAAATAAACTGGAGTCACACTCTATTCATCCCAGCACCATACTCATGGGCAACTTCAACTATCCCACTATAAACTGTGAATCATACACAACCCCAAACATGCAGACCCAAAGATTCCTGGACATTGCCAACAAAAATGCCCCAGACTAATTAGTCCAATAATCTGTAGGGGCACCAACATGTTTGACCTAGTCATCACCAACACGGGGTAATGCTGCACCCTCATCCCCCTCCCCCTTCGAGTATAATGTGCTCATTTGTCAGGTCTGGCAATAAAGTTGTCTCCTCAGATACCAGCCAACCCTGGAATTTTTAGGAATTATTCCAAGCCAAGCTTCCTACTATTAAGCAACACCCTTCCAAAATGTTAAGCCCCCACAAATCCAGTAAACACTGGTGCCTATACAAAAATGTTCAAAAACACCATTACAGTCATGCATACAGGTGCATCTAGGCACTGGTACCTATCCAAAATAAGCACAGGATAAACTCAAATAATAAGGCACCTTGATGGAATCCCAGTGTCATTTGTTTGTATAACAAAAGGAAGAAAATCATGGACAAAAATAGAACATTCAGTGATCTGCAAGGAAAGAACTCCCTCATCAAACTAAATCAGTTACTCAGGTGACTACTTAAGTCTAACAAAAACATATTTGGAGTAAAAGTTCCCAGGCTTATTACAATCACAAGGCATTCTTCATCTATGTCCACAGCCTCAAAGGCAATGCACAACAACATGCTAAACTATTTGTAAATGGAGCTACCTATATCGAGCCAGAGGATATAACAAATCTACTGACTGATTAGGTCAGCTCCAGTTTTAGCTCACTTTTTCCCACAGACACTTCTCAAGAAATACTTCCAACCATAACTCCCCAACTATCACTAGAAGACAGGACCTCAATGCAATCACCAAGGCCAAACTCTCTACATCAATGCATCATCATAATAGCCTAGGATGCCTACTTAATTCCATACAAAACTGACCTATTGGGCCCACTACAATCACAATTTAACCATAGACTACAAACAGGCCAAACAAATGGAGGACTGCAACTGTCATCCTTCTGCACAAGGGTGGGCAATTCACAGATGTGTGAAATTAACAGACCATAAGCCTGTCTGGTCTCATATATTAAAGCTATGGAAAAAATTATCATGAATATTATGAATAACAACATAGGAAATCTTCAGACATTGGTTTTTTCAAGCGCAGGCCATGCCTACTCAATTTGGTGGAATCCTTTGAGAAGTTCACCAAGGCAATGAACAAAGGTAAAGTGCATACTCCATACCCTGACATGGCCAAAGCATTCAATACAATAATCAAGTCTGGCATTGCATACAAGCTTGCTAAATTGAGTATAAACTCCAATATCACACACTGGGCAGTCAGTTGATTCACAGATAGGACCAAAGAAGTCAAGAAAGGGGAGTCTACATGCACAAAAAAAGCCAGTCAGTAGTGGCGTTCTTAAGGACTTGATGCTGGAGTTACTCCTTTTTGGCATCTGAAATCAAGCCAAATGTCAAATGCCTTAGGTTAAAAAAGTCCACAGACAATAGTAAACTAAGTTCAGTCATTTAATTCTCCAAAGTTACAAGTGCCCTCCAAGAAAGCCTGATGCAGACTAATGACTGGTATTAGAGTTACAGTCTAAAACTCAGTGCCAAGAAATGTATAACAGTATCTTTTGGAAAGATGGCCACCTCTGGAAATTACTACATTGGTATTACACTACTAAGAGAAGCTGCAATCCCTGATAAAGTCCTCCAAAGCTAGTTACGAAAACAAAATCGCCACTGATTCTAAAGACAACCACAAAGCATTCTATAGCTATGCCAAGAATCTCAATGGCAACACTCAGATCTGCTCTGAATTACAGCACAATGGCACTAAATATACAGACCCTACTGATATTGCCAACATCCTGCCAGATCGGTTCAGTGCTAACTTTACCCCCCCTCTCACCCCCTAAAGAGCCCATCTCTATACCAGAAGAATGCAAAGTTCCTGTAATCATGGCCGCACAGGTAAAAACCACACTCTCCAAAGCCAAGAACACAGCATCCATGGGACCAGACAGCATCCCAGGCTGCGTTCTACATGAACTACAGAACGAACTGGCACCCCACCTAAGTATCATGTTCAGTCAAAGCCTCACCTCAGGTTTTGTGCCTGCTGAATGGTGCAAAGCAACGGTTATCCCACTCCACAAGGGGGGAGCAACCACAGAACCCAGGAGCTACTGCCCCATTAGCCTGATGAGCCTGGTCTGCAAGGCCATGGAATGTATCATCATGGAACTGATAAACAAAGACATTGGTAATCTCCAAACTCTGGATCCCACCCAGTTCGGTTTTGTAAAAGGCAGATCATGTCTCCTAAACCTGATAGATTTCTTTGAAGCAGTCACCAAAGCCGTAGACTAGGGTAAGGTGGTTCACACAGCCTATCTAGATCTTGCCAAGGCTTTTGACACCATCCCCCACGCTGGAATTATAGATAAACTCACCAAACTAGGTACAAATCCCTATGTCACAAGATGGGTTGCCTACTGGCTCACTGACAGAGCCCATGCTGTGAAAGTAGCAGACTCCAAATCCGATTTCAGACCAGTGACAAGTGGAGTACCACAGGGTTCAGTCCTGGGTCCTCTCCTGTTTGGTATCTACTTCTCTGAAGTACAGGCTAACACAGAAGGTCTTTGGCTAATGAAGTTTGCAGATGACTGCAAACTAGGAGCCATAATCAAAACTCCTAACGATGTGGACATCCTACAAAAAGGCCTCACTGAGACAGATGCCTGGTGTCAAAGCCATGGCCTCAAGCTCAGTGCCAAAAAGTGGATTGTCATCCCCTTTGGTAAAAACTCTGTACCCATGAACTACAACATAGACGGTAGTATACTTAACACCGAAAGTGTGATAAGAGATCGTGGGACACAGGTGGACAGTAGTCTGTCCTTTGATAATCACATCACCATAGTAGTCAGGAAATCCTTCTACGTGGCACACCTCATCACAAAAGGTTTCATCCAGAAAAAAAGAGGTCATTGTTCCCCTCTACTCATCACTCATTAGACCCATTACAGAGTACAACACCCCTTTTGGTATGTACCTCACAAGACATCTACAACAACGGAAAAGGCCACAGAAATACCTCACAAAGAGGATTACTGGCCTCAAACAGATGCCCTACGCAGACCATCTCAAAAAACTCCAGCTTTACTCCATCGCATATCGCCTACTCAGAGGTGATTTCTGCCTAACATATAAAGCTATGTCAAACCCAGAGCTGTTGGACATGCTCCAGTTAAAGAAATCCCAATCCCTCCGAGCTACATGCTCTAGGGACCCAAACCTTGTCACCACAATAAACAGAACATACCGAAGGTATAGATTCCTGTTCCAGAGACTTCCCATACTCTGGAATAAACTACCTATCTATATCAAACAAAGCTCCTCATTAGCACTCTTCAAGAAAAATCTTGATAATTGGATGGGAAATAGGAAATTCACCCCGGGGATCACCTCTGTGTTTCTGCTCGACAGTGGCACAGGAAAATAATTTTCTTGGGTGGCAAAAGCCAGGGTACCTTTTTGGCTGGGCGTATATAGGCCCCAGGGCTGATAGCCTAGTACCTACCTATGAACCTTTGAACCTATAAGAGTAGACCTAGTAGTTAGAGATGTGTGAATGCCTGTGCAGAACAACTTGGACTTTGACCATCATGTGTTTACTGTAGCTGAGAAAATCATTCTGTGTTGCACAACTGATAAGCAAGGCTATGCATTAAGGTCCAAAGATGTCTTTGTTCGATTATACTTGGTCCTCATTAGAGGAGTCATTACATGCAATGCCCTCTTTAGTAGGAACTGACCAGGCATTTGAAACAACTGAAGCATCTACAGAGGTTATTCACAAAAAGAACATGTGGTGTATCCAACACATCTAGCTTGGACTGAGTCAAAGCTCTATCCTTGTTACTCAATCTTCTATACACTGCTATCAGGAAATCTATGCCCAGCCTTCAAAGCATCTTCTGATGCACCTCTTATGAACCTGCAAAATGAATATCATCAGAAATAACCAAACTATGGACATAAATCTCATATGCAACATAAATAAGACATGTTGGAGGAACAGGTGTGTGTCTAAGAAATTACCCCATCACTAGAACAGGCTTCCCCATCCATGTGAAGCAGAGTTCATCCATGCATTTACTCAAGAACAATACAGAGCAGTGGATGGAGAATTGTAAATTTAGCCCTAATCTGGTAGTTATGTGTCTGTTAAAAAAAAAGAGTTGATAAATGCTGAACAACTTATGCCTAATTTATGTGGGTCTACTTTACATTGTCGACTGTTCATAAAGTCGACTTTCATATGGCCGAGACCATATGATGGACTCTCAAAAAGCCGACCATGGGGAACCGCTATTTCTGCACAGTGCGGAATGGAAAAATGTCCTTCTTCTGCACTGTAGTGCGATCTCAGAGTTGGTATATTTAAGTTATGGGGGGTGTGGGGGGGGCGGAGCCCCCCTGCTAACAGTTGAAAGGTAAGTGTTTGTTGTGTGTTTTTTGTTTATTTTACATGGTCGGCTTTTCGAAACTTGATCATATGGTCTCTGCCATATGAAAGTCGACTTTCTGAACAGTCGACCATGTAAAGTAGACCCATTTATATATATATATATCACCTATAAACTATGGTAACAAAACCTGTCTAAAACATTTCAGAAGCATGGCTAGTCTTAAAAAAAGGTCCTCTACGGTTAATTTGTTAGTGATCTCCTATGAACCTATGGCTATAAACTTCTCAGCACTGTCTTCTTGCCTTATCTATATCTGTTTTTTTTTCATATTGACAAATCAGTACCTCATAGGTGATATGTTTTTTAAACACTGTTTCTCAGTTTAGAAGCCAAGTAGTTAATGTCCCTTGTCTCTGAGGTATCACTTTGTGCACCTCTAAACAGTTGACATGCCTGTAGAATCTATGGTGAGCATGTTTTTTTTCAGCCAGAAATGTAGAAAAGAAAACCTCTGAATATACCACTAATCAATATCTTGTCACTGGGGGTGGAGCCTAGATGGCCAACTGAGAGCAGTGAATTTTGAGAGCTCCATAAAACTATTATAATAATATAGAAAAATTGTATTATTTTCAAGTTTAACATGTCATAAATCTATAGATAAACTACTAAACTACATAAATATCAATTTTGGTGGAGATATACAAAAATGTTCCTGTTAAGTAACTTGGAGATATATTGAGTCACTGAATCTGAACAACTCAAGGAATTCTCATTTAGATGCTGCTTTGAAAAAAGAACTGTAATTGATGACATCTACCTTACAGGAACTTTCTTTGAAGATGGATGGTTTTAAAAATAACTTAGAAAACCTCAAATTAAATTCTCAAAAACAGACTGATACTCTTAAGGAACTATTACAGCAATACCATACAAAAATAACACATATAGCCTGGGATGACATGCTCAACAAGCCACGTTGCTTCACTAGGGACGGCTTGCACCTGTCACCACTGGGCTTTCGGATATTGGCAAAGGCTCTTGCCACCCCCATAGTGCCTTTTTTAGGCAAGGCTCTAAAGTCAAACCCACCTCCATAGACAGCACAAGAAACAAGAAGCTAAGGGTAATGCTGCTAAACGCCAGAAGTCTTAACCTCAAGATGCATGCAATCAAAGCTCTCCTCAGTATGGAGAACATCGATATCTGTGCAGTGACAGAAATCTGGTTCAAGGCTCCAGAGAGCACCCCAGCACTACCAGGTTATACCTCATATCATGCTTTTCGGCCCCAAAACCTGGACCGAACCACAAAAGGAGGGGGAGTTTCCATATTTATCAAGGATATCCACACCTCCAGGTTAGTGACATTACACGAAGTATCGGAGACCATCCCTGTGCAACTAACAGTGGGCAAGACTGCTTTTCAGTTTATAGCATCCTACAGACCACCCTCTCAAAGTCAGGAATCCCACTCGGCTTTCCTGAAAACATTGAAGAACATGAAGATCTCTCCGAACACCATTATATTGGGTGACTTCACCTACCCAAACATAGACTGGGAGCACTACTCAAGCCCCAGCACCTTAGCCCAAAGGTTCCTGGAAATTATAAACTCAAATACTATGGAACAACTAGTCACCACTCCCACAAGAGGGGATAACATACTAGACCTGATCATTACCAACATGGGGACTCTGTGCTCCACACCTGAAGTATATCCCTCATTGATAAGATCAGACCATAAATTAATTTCACTGGATGTCCACATCCCGACCCCACCCCCAGCCCAGAAACCACAGTGAAAAACTTCTCAAAAGCTAACTTCTCACTTATCAAAACCGAAGTGGAATCCTTCAAGGCCCCAGGGCCAGTGGAAACTACGGCCCAAACTGCAGAATCCTATATAAACGCATTCTATGGACATCTCCAGGAATGCATGGATCATGCTATCCCAAACAAAACCAATACCCAAACATCCAAAGGCAGGCGTCCAGTCTGGTGGACCCCAGCCATAAATAAACTGTACAACAGAAGGAGGAAGATACTACATGATAGAGCAAAATCCCTAATAGGGAAGGCATCTCTGATCAGTACTAGCAAAAAATTACGATCCCTCATAAAATCCTCCAAGGCCAGCTTCAAGAGAAAAATTGCTCAGGACACTAAAGCCAA
Organism: Protopterus annectens; assembly: GCF_019279795.1. NCBI lineage: Eukaryota > Metazoa > Chordata > Ceratodontiformes > Protopteridae > Protopterus > Protopterus annectens. The sequence goes on from NC_056741.1 coordinate 225,695,762, forward strand.
TCATAAGGCTTTTTTCAGTTATATTAGGAACCTGGGATGCAACTCCCAGACTTGTTCTGAGTTGATTCTAAACAACAAAAAATACACTGAACCCACAGACATCGCCAATATCCTGGCAGACAGGTTCAGTGCAAACTTCTCCACCCCCCCCCAAAAAAAAGAGCAAGTATCTATCCTGGCAGAGGGCTGCCTCCCAAACATCTCTGATACTCAGGTGAAGGCTGCCCTCTCCAAAGCAAAAAACACTGCTTCCATGGGAACAAATAGCGTCCCGAGTTGCGTCCTACATGAACTCCAAGAAGAACTAATCCCTCAAATAAAACAGCTGTACAATCTCAGCCTCACTACAGGATATGTGCCCACAGAATGGTGTACAGCAACAGTGGTCCCACTCCACAAAGGTGGAGCCTCTACGGACCCTGGAAACTATCGCCCCATAAGCCTGACTAGCTTAGTCTGCAAGGCTATGGAGAGGATCATCATGGAGCTTATAAACAAAGACATTGGGGACCTACAGACACTAGATCCTACCCAGTTCGGCTTCGTCAAGGGCAGATCCTGCCTTTTGAACCTGGTTGACTTTTTCGAAACAGTCACCAAATCCATAGATGAAGGGAAGGTAGTCCACACAGCCTATCTGGACCTAGCAAAGGCATTTGACACAATACCCCACTCGGGCATCATAGATAAGCTATCCAGTTTAAATATAACCCCCTATGTCACAAGATGGGTCGCAAACTGGCTCAAAGACAGAACCCATAGAGTGAGAGTTGCTGGAGCCATGTCAGACTCGAAACCGGTCACAAGTGGTGTCCCACAAGGTTCTGTCCTGGGACCACTCTTGTTCGGTATATACTTTTCCGAGATACAGGCCAACGTGGGAGGACTATGGCTCACCAAGTTCACAGACGACTACAAACTAGGCGCCATAATCAACTCTCCAGCTTACACAAACATCCTTCAAATAGGTCTCACAGAAACAGATAACTGGTGCCAGAGCCATGGTCTAAAGCTAAATGCCAAAAAGTGTATAGTCATGCACTTTGGCAAAAACAATGTGCCCACAAATTACCACATAGGCGGTAACCCATTAAATACAGAGAAAGAAATTAGGGATCTGGGGACCCAAGTTGATAGCAATCTCTCCTTTGACAACCACATTGCCAAAGTGGTTAGAAAGACCTTTTACTTAACCCACCTCATCATGAAAGGATTCACCTCTAGATCAAGAGAGGTAATCGTGCCCCTTTATTCATCCTTCATCAGGCCCATCATAGAATACAATGCCCCTTTTGGGATGTACCTTACCCGACACCTGCAGCAATTAGAAAGACCCCAAAAGTACCTCACCAAGAGGATCAAGGGACTGAAACAGATGCCATATGCTGCTCGGTTAAAAAAACTCCAGCTCTACTCAGTTGCATACCACCTACTTCGAGGCAATCTATGCCTGACATATAAAGCTATGTCCAATCCAGAATTAATGGACATGCTCCACCTCAGTAAATCTAAATCCCTTAGAGCCACATGCTCGAGGGACTTGAACCTCAGCACTGAAATAAATAGAACTTGCTGGAGGGACAGATTCATAACCCAGAGGCTCCCTTCACTCTGGAATAGAATTCCAATCCATGTTAGGCAGAGCACCTCACTGAATCTCTTCAAGAAGAATCTTGATGAGTGGATGGGGGATTGTAGGTTTGTCCCGGGGATTACTTCCGTGTCACTATTAGACAGAGGCACAGCAAACTAAACCTTAAAAAGGGCACAGTATACTCAAATCAAGGGGTGGCGTAAGCCAAACAAAATCGGGCTAGGCGTATAACTGCCCCAGGGCAGATAGCCTAGTATGAACCTATGAACCTATGAACCTATACAGAGACTTCTCTAAATGCCATTGAAGGGAGACTCAAAGAAGAATCCTAAAAAGAATTTCTGCTTAAACAGAATACATGGCTGCTTAACAGAATAGATGACTTAGGAAACTGAGAAAGGAGAAACAACATAAGGATCTTTCGTCTGCCTGAAAACACTGAAGGTGAAGACATTATTTCATTCTTAACAACCTGGATTCCTGAAAGAGGGACTTTCATTTGGAATTGAAAGGGAGCATAGAGCACTGAGGAAACCTGCTTCTAACACAACAAATACTCCACTTAGATCCATAGTTATAAAATTTCTTTCATTTATGGACAAAGAACTAATATTAAAATCTCCTTGGAGAAAATCACCCTTAAAATACAATCAAAGCCTGGTAAGGTTTGACAATGATTATTCTTCCAGAATACTAGAGCAAAGGAAAAAAAGTCTGGCCAATAATAAAACTGTTGAAACAAAACAACATTAAACCACAGCTGGCCTTTCCACCTAAGATAAAAATAATTTTTGCCAATGAGATGAGAACCTTTAATGACTTAGAAGAAGCTACTATATTCATCACAAACAACAACATAGTGTCTATCCCAGGAGAAATGGAATGGATGGCCTCTACTCTTAAAAGAATAAAAGAAACAAATCCTTGGACTGATGCTAGAAAGAAGAAACAAAAACTGATTCCAAGATAGCTGTACCAAAAAAAAAAAATAACTCTTACAAATAATCTCTCAAAGTATCAACTGATATTATACATCACTTGTCAACTGCTTTTATTTAAAAAAGGAGGGTTTCTTAAACAAACGAGAAACAGTAATGATTTATTCAGAATGTTCAAAGAGACCAATAATTCTTCACAAACAAAGGTAGGTCAAGATGGATTACTATTTACATTATATATAAGCCAAACAAAGCAACATAAAATACAAACATAGAAGTTTCTATCACCTACTTGAACTCAATGAATACTTATCTTGTTCATTTTTCATTGATTTTACTTATAAACTCACAGAAAACGAAATAACTGCAACAAAATAAGGAAAAAAGGACCACACCGGATACTCAAAAAAGTTCCAATAAGCGCTTTTGTTTACTAAAATGAGCAAACTTCTTCAGACAATTTTAAGACACACAAGTACACTTAAATACAATACTTATCATGACATCATTTCCTTTAGAAAAACATCATTTCCTTTAGAAAAACATCATATCTTTTAGAAAATCACAGCCTCATTTTAAAGTGCCAAACTCCTATAAAAAACAAACCATATGTCAAAAAATAAATAATAAAAATCCTTACAAATACTTCCAAAAATTACATGTAACAATCCATTTCTATAATTTAATAAATATACAGTAAAAAGCATCTAAAAATTTGTAAACATGAATCTCTCTAACTAACGCTTTTAATTTCAAGATGCTCTTAATAGAAACAAAGTCATTTAAACCGGGCAGAACTAAGGCATTTAATTTCAACTGCCAAATCAGTTCCTTCTCCTCTAATTTCAAATCCATTGGTCCACCCCTAAAATTATCCGGAATTTTTTCAATAACTAAGAACTTGAATTCATGTTTGGGACACAAATTAATATGCCTTGCAAGTGCATTGTTCAAATTTTTTTTTCTCAATGGCATACAAGTGCTCATAAATTCTATTCTTAAGGGGTCATTCAGTTTTGCCCACGTAAAAAAACTGGGCAATTTTTACATGAGCTCAAGTAAACCACCCCTCTGGTATTACAATTGAATTTATCATTGATGTGGTATTTTTTGCCATTTATTGTAAAAAAGGTTACCACATCTATATATTTGCACCAATGGCAGGCCTCACATTTAAACATCCCACAATGTGGGGGATGACATTTTAAAGTACTATTTTCCAAAAGTGTTTTTAAATTCCTGCCTTTCCTAAATACTACCAAGGGATCCTCTCCTACATGTTGTCTAGTCAAATTATCATCTAATAAGAAGGACCAATTTTTGAAAATAATTGATCTCAAAAGAGAGCATGTATAGAAAATGTAGTTATAAAGCTCAACCTTGCTAAATCAACATCTGAGGACCCAGATGGTTGTGTGGGGACAAGATTCCTATGGTCTCAGTCAATTTCTGATGTATTACAAGTAACATTCAAATTGTCCAATGAATTATCCGGACTACAAGAGCCCAAATTAGTGAAAAAATTACTATCCTTGACACTTAATAATGGTTTAAAAATACCACAAACTCTTAACTAAATTAATGGGGTAGCCACGTTTACTAAACATTTCCTTCAATAACCTGCATTCATCTAAAAAATCATTCTTTAAGGTCACCATTCTTGCAGCCTATACCAGTTGGCCTTTAACAACTCCCCTTTTCTGGTGAAAAGGGTGGCAACTGGAAAAATGAAGGAATGCATTTGAGTATGTTGATTTTCTAAAAATTTTAGAAATAACCCCATCCAATGAAGGACGTTTAATCAATTCAACATCAAGGAAGCAAATTAATTCAGTACTGAATTCCCAGGTAAATTCAAAGAAATTTGTGTATTTAGAAATATGTTCAACAAATGCTGCAGCAGAATTCTTACTACCTCTCCAAAGGATAAAAATATCATCTAAATAACGGGTGTACAATGCAACTTTTTCTTGGAAAATATGATCCCTAAATAGGAATTTTTTTCTCAATGGGCCATCACTGTGTTGGCAAAGGTACCACCACATGGAGACCCCATGGCTACACCAGTTTTCTGTAAGTAAAATTCTCTGTTGAACAAAATATAATTATTGCTCAAAACTAATTCCAACAAATAAATAATTAAATCTATAGAAGCACCATCTAAATGTTGTTCTAACAAAAAATCCCTGACCCATTCACAACCAAGCTCCTGAAGCATGGTAGTGTACAAATCACGGACATCAGTTGTTAAAAAATTCAGGTTCCTAGAAAAAGGAAAATTATTCATGGCACCTAGAAATACCCACGAATCCTTGCATATCTGGGTTTCATTTCTTAAAGCTTCCTTAAGTTTGACATCCACAAATTTAGCACATCCATAGGTTATAGACTGCCTCCCATCAATGATGGGACGGAAGGGAGATTTTTCCAAATTTTTGTGGATTTAGGTAAGCCAAATAAGGTAGGGGTGATTGGGTAGGGGATTAAGAGAAATTTCAACAAATCAACATCAATGCGCTCCTCAATAAACAAGTCAATAATGAAGCCTTTAATTCTTTGATATGCTCCATTAATTTCATTGAGGGGAAACCTTTACATAAGCCCCATTGGTCAACAGAGAACTCATGTTATAATTATAATCTTTGTTGTCCATAAACACCAACCCACCCCCCTTATCCAGTTTAATAATATGGATGTCAGCAAATCTTAAATCATCCAAAGCATCCTTCTCGGGTTGGGTTAAATTACACAATCTTTCATTAAGGGCTCCCCTAGTGGACAAAAATGTTCTAAAATCATTCTCACAAATTCTTTCGAATAATAAAATGGACGGGTGTAAGGGTGGGTTGAAGATACTTGCAATTCTGAACTCTTTAGTGAGACTGGAATTGTTCCCAAATACCACATTTAAATTCAGTTTCCTAGTATATGTTTTAAGGTCAATAAGTGTTCTTGCTAAGTCACTTCTAGTTGAAGGGACAAAAGTTGAACCTTTAGCCAAGACCTCTATTAATAAAGGGGCAGGAACAAAGGTAGAATAATTGAAAAGTACGCCATCTATTATTCCGACTCTGGAGGACTGGTTTAAAGATCCAGCTTGTTTTGTCAATGGGTCCTTTCAGTCTGACAGTATTAGGAACTCTGATATTGGCGAAAATAACTTAATTAACAATTTAAAGGTTTAGGACACCAAACTGTTCAGATTTAAAAAGTTGCAAATTGAGGGGCAGTATTTGTTTGAATGCATTAAGAGGCAACAAGTCCCAAAGGGACTTAGACAATGGCAGTTTCCTACTGGGTTAGTTTCAAACTCACCCTTTCACAAGGAACGTTTAAGTTTGATCGACAAGGGGTTGAGTTTATGGAACTTTTAATAAAAGATTATTGCTCACAGATGGATAATTTGAAAAGTGAATTGGCATTATTGGACTCTAGTATCCGATCTGATAATGACTTTTTGCACTGCAAATTAGATTTTTTACGTATTTTCACTAGTATTGATAATGATTTGTTTAAAATTAAAAAATAAATAAATAAATAAAATCAAGAAACTTAATAGGGACTCTCTGGCTTATGAGAAGGGTCTAGCGTACCCTTTACCTCCTTCCAGTGTAAATGTGAATGTGAACTCTGGTTCTAATAATGAACTAGGTGGTTCTGGTGATAACTTTATTGCTGTGGACGATAATAATCGGTTGCAAATGAATGATAGTTTGTCAGATGAAGGGTCCCCGGTCAGGAGGAGTGAGAAGCTTGCTAACAATCATATCACTAACAATGCAAACAATCAAAACAACACTAATACTAATGGTTCACATCAGAATCAGGGTTTTCAGGGACACAGGAAAACAAACACTGGGGAACAATTAAATAGTCCACAGCAACAACACCAGTGGAAGAAGAAAACACAGAACAGGAGGAGGAGATAGTTCTTTCTCCTCGTCCTGTAGGACATACTAGTTCTATTAATACACAACAGAGACCAGTTCAGATTTTATTTAACAGTACACAAGACTTTAGAATTTTCAATTATTCTACCTTTGTTCCTGCCCCTTTATTAATAGAGGTCTTAGCTAAAGGTTCAACTTTTGTCCCTTCAACTAGAAGTGACTTAGCAAGAACACTTATTGTCCTTAAAACATATATTAGGAAACGGAATTTGAATGTGGTATTTGGGAACAATTCCAGTCTCACTAAAGAGTTCAGAATTGCAAGTATCTTCAACCCACCCTTACAGCCTTCCATTTTATTATTCAAAATAATTTGTGAGAATGATTTTAGAACACTTTTCACCACTAGGGGAGCCCTTAATGAAAGATTGTGTAATTTAACCCAACCCGAGAAGGATGCTTTGGATGATTTAAGATTTGCTGACATCCGTATTATTAAACCGGATAAGGGGGGGGTGGGTTGGTGTTTATGGACAGCGAAGATTACAATTATAACATGAGTTCTCTGTTGACCAATGGGGCTTATGTAAAGGTTTCCCTCAATGAAATTAATGGAGCATATCAAAGAATTAAAGGCTTCATTAATGACTTGTTTATTGAGGAGCGCATTGATGTTGATTTGTTGAACTTTCTCTTAATCCCCTACCCAATCACCTCTACCTTATTTGGCTTACCTAAAATCCACAAAAATTTGGAAAAATCTCCCTTCCGTCCCATCATTGATGGAAGGCAGCCTATAACCTATGGATGTGCTAAATTTGTGGATGTCAAACTTAAGGAAGCTTTAAGAAATGAAACCCAGATATGTAAGGATTCATGGGCATTTCTAGGTGCCATGAATAATTTTCCTTTTTCTAGGAACCTGAATTTTTTAACAATTGATGTCTGTGATTTGTACACTACCATTCCTCAGGAGCTTGGTAGTGAATGGGTCAGGAATTTTTTGTTAGAACAAAATTTGGATGGTGCTTCTATAGATTTAATTATTTATTTGTTGGAATTAGTTTTGAGCAATAATTATTTTTTGTTCAACAGAGAATTTTACTTACAGAAAACTGGTGTAGCCATGGGGTCTCCATGTGGTGGTACCTTTGCCAACACAGTGATGGCCCATTGGGAAAAAGAATTCCTATTTAGGGATCATATTTTCCAAGAAAAAGTTGCTTGGTATACCCGTTATTTAGATGATATTTTTATCCTTTGGCGAGGTAGTAAAAATTCTGCTGCATTTGTTGAACATATTTCTAAATACACGAATTTCCTTGAATTTACATGGGAATTCAATACTGAATGAATTTTCTTCCTTGATGTTGAATTGATTAAACGTCCTTCATTGGATGGGGTTATTTCTAAAATTTTTAGAAAATCAACATACTCGAATGCATTCCTTTATTTTTCCAGTTGCCACCCTTTTCACCAGAAAAGGGTAGTTGTTAAGGGCCAACTGGTATGGGCTGCAAGAATGGTGACCTTAGAGAATGATTTTTTAGATGAATGCAGGTTATTGAAGGAAATGTTTAGTAAATGTGGCTACCCCATCAATTTAGTTGATGACCTCATAGATGAAGTCTCCTCTAAAAGAGTTTGTGGTATTTTTAAACCATTATTGAGTGTCAAAGATAGTAATTTTTTCACTAATTTGGGCTCTTGTAGTCCGGATAATTCATTAGACAATTTGAATGTTACTTGTAATACATCAGAAATTGACTGGGACCATAGGGATCTTGTCCCCAAACAACCATCTGGGTCCTCAGATGTTGATTTAGCAAGGTTGAGCTTTATAACTATATTTTCTATACATGCTCCCTTTTTGAGAGCAATTGTTTTCAAAAATTGGTCCTTCTTATTAGATGATAATTTGACTAGACAACATGTAGGAGATGCTCCCTTTGTAGTATTTAGGAATGGCAGGAATTTAAAAACACTTTTGGAAAATAGTACTTTAAAATGTCATCCCCCGCATTGTGGGATATTTAAATGTGAGGCCTGCCATTGGTGCAAATATATAGCTGTGGTAACCTTTTTTACAATAAATGGCAAAAAATACCACATCAATGATAAATTCAATTGTAATACCAGAGGGGTGGTCTCCTTGAGCTCATGTAAAGATTGCCCCGTTTTTTACATGGGCAAAACTGAAAGACCCCTTAAGAATAGAATTTATGAGCACTTGTATGCCATTGACAAAAAGAATTTGAACAATGCACTTGCAAGGCATATTAATTTGTGTCCTAAACATGAATTCAAGTTATTAGTTATTGAAAAAATTCCGGATAATTTTAGGGGTGGACCAATGGATTTGAAATTAGAGGAGAAGGAACTGATTTGGCAGTTGAAATTAAATGCCTTAGTTCCGCCAGGGTTAAATGACTTTGTTTCTATTAAGAGCATCCTGAAATTAAAAGTGTTAGTTAGATAGATTCATCTTTACATATTTTTAAATGCTTTTTACTGTATATTTATTAAATTATACAAATGGATTGTTACATGTAATTTTTGGAAGTATTTGTAAGGATTTTTATTATTTATTTTTTGACATATGGTTTGTTTTTTATAGGAGTTTGGCACTTTAAAATGAGGCTGTATTTTTCTAAAGGAAATGATGTTTTTCTAAAGGAAATGATGTTTTTCTAAAGGAAATGATGTCATGATATGTATTGTATTTAAGTGTACTTGTGTGTCTTAAAATTGTCTGAAGAAGTTTGCTCATTTTAGTAAACGAAAGCGCTTATTGATTTTACTTATAATAATTTAAATAATTAATTAACTAATTCAACAAGGTACCATTCATCAGAGTTCAGACTCAAATGTTACAAATTAACATCATATATAATAGCAGTAACAGCAGAATGTTTTGAAAAAAAATGCTGCATGGAGACTAATGCCTTCTTCAGTAAAAGTATGATTTACAAATATTATGCATATCCTGGTTAAATAATAGTAGCAAGCTCTTAGTACAAATGGCATCATTATTCTATCTAAATATAGTTAATATCAATTATGGCAGGTATCACAGCTACGCGTGCTGTTTGATTAATCCTGATATGGTGTGTGTGGATGCAGCTGTGTCTGGCAGCTAGTACAAATGCCATTATTATTCTGTCTAAACATAGTTAATATCAATTATGGCAGGTATCATAGCTTTGACTGCTGTTTGATTAAGCCTGACATGGTGTTCGTGGATGCATCTGTCTGGCAGCTGTTGTATGTTGCCATTTTCGTCTCCGGGAAGCTATGGGTTGCGGCTTGTGATCGAGGTTTACTGATGCTTGTGTATTAGGAAGAGAGACACTTGGTGTTTTTGCCTGGATCCAGGGGAAGAGGGTGGATAAAACTGTGATTTGGGATATTTTGGAAGATAATAGTTTATTTATACATCTGCTGACTGAGAGATGGGAAGGCTGGAAGAATGTGTTATCTCTTGTTGTGGCGGCTTGTTGGGAGATTTTTTTTTTTTATCTGCTCGCTCTCCGTTATTTTCCTGGCTGCTCCCTTGCTGAAAGGGAGGGAATTTAGGCTTGAAGTTGCAGTGAAGTGAAGCTTTGCTTCAGGTGCATTGTGATCCTCTGGTATGCAGTACACAGACATAATAACAGAAACAGATTCTCCCAGGTTGCTATAGTCATGGAGACAGAGTGACGATAATGCTTAATCGCTCTGAGGAGCCTCCAAGATGATTCTCGGCAATGAAGTTTTTGTTTTTAAAAAAATATATAACAAAAGGGCTGTTTTAAACCACATGTACACATATCGATGGTCTCCCAGCACTTCATTTAGCTCATTAAGTTGATTTTTGCTAAAAAAAATAAATAAATAAATAATAAGCGGAATTTTATATTAAAAATGTATTTTGGTCCAAATACATTAAGGACTTACATAAGAGTGGAAGTCTGAGTTATTGTGAAAGACTAAGAGCACTTGGTCTTGTGCAGTACACTTTGCAGTGGTATGGGAAGTGAGCTTGCTCGGATGTGTTGGGCATATGCGGATAGCTGATTCTAGGGATGTTTGGGGTTGCTGGAAAGTGCTACAGAGTCATCAGATTTCCTTTGTGGAAATATCTGTGGTAATGGAAGGTGTGTTGAGTGGTTCACTGGCAGAGTGGCCACTGCTTGGTACAGGCTGGTAAAATGGAACTGGACAAATATTGGTTTGGATATTTTAAGAACAGCCTGGAAACACACCACATGAACTATTGAATGGTATTCTGGCAAAACTGGATGGGCATTGTTGCCCGTGTTTGAAATACCGATATGTGTGTATGTATGGATGGAAATATACTTATAACAAATAAGAAACTAGAAGGGTCTCATAATATAAAGTCTATGGACTGTATAAACATGCTAGGAAGGAGCTAATATTAAGAATTAGCATTACAGCTTGTGGTCTCTCAAATAACTAAGCAACAGCTAAATAAACACACACAGTTACGTAATGTATGATTTTAGTAAATCTAGACATAAAATATATAATTGTCATATAAGAAGAAGCAGTCTGCTAAATTTAGATATTAAAGACAGGCTTTAATAACATGGGCTTGTGTATAATAACACTACTGTCTTAACTTGTCATAATTGACATACACTACATTGAACATCAAGGGGAAGCATGATGATTTTCTTATATAAGTAAAAATGCATAACAAGTCATTTAATTGATTTAATTTGAATTGTAGTTTTTGTAACCCATCTTGACCATATATAATACTTAAGCAGTTACCAAGGTAACTAATGTTTTATACATGACATCAAACTGACAAAGTTGTTCAAGAGAAACAATAGAAGCCTGAACTTGAAATGCCACAGAATGTAACAATCATATTCTGAACAAATAGTATTAAATTGACAATAGACACTCAGTTTAATAACATGGGCTTGTGTATAATAACACTACTGTTTTAACTTGTCATAAATGACATATACTATATTGAACATCAAGGGGAAGCATGATGATTTTCTCATATAAGTAAATGTGCATAACAGGTCATATAATTGCTTTAACTTGAATTGTGGTTTTGTAACCCATTTTGACAATACATAATATTTAAGCTGTTACCAAGTTAACTAATATTTTATACATGACATCAAACTGACAATGTTGTTCAAGCGAAACAACAGAAGCCTGAACTAGGAATGTCACAGAATGTAACAATCACATTCTGAACAAATAATATTAAATTGACAATAATCACTCAGTTTAACCTTTGCTGATTATACAAAATAGAATATTGCCATTTAAATCTAAAAACTTTCAGTATATGTCATAAAATGGCAATTTATGAATATGGAAAGGGAATTTGTAATCATTAATCACAATACGTGAATTTGTTGTTTTTAACCTATAATTTCACTCATTTTATACTAAGAAATGTCAGATATGAAAATCCTTATGTGTAGGAAATGGGGGAAGAGGGATGCACTGATAATTAAAATGCACTAACTTTCATCAATGTTCACATAAAACAAACTTGATGTTTTAAGTAAGTTAGCAACAAACAAAGTGATTACTTAAATGCTGGCAAACAATGAAATATAACTTCTGATATATCCAGTAAAATGCACTGTATTATAAACATTAGGTATAAATATTATTACCATCTGTTTATATTAAGTAATGCATTTTGAAAGCCGTCATCAATAAGGGTGAATATGTTAAATAACTGTGTGCTTACATAACTTGTGTTTACTGAGGTTTTATATATGATACATCCTAATTTACTATGATTGAATTGCTCATCTATCTTTCATGTAAATATTAATTCCTTGTACAATAAGTAGACATTTATATTGTATTAGAATTCTGTCTAATCTACAATAGTACTGTATCTGTTCAAAATAATATAAATATTGCTTATTCCTCTTACAAATATTCTCCATATGATAATTCAATTAATGGAGCTCAGATGTTCTGGATTGTCAAGGTATGCATGATAATCTGATGGATGTAGGTTTATCCATCAGATTAGGAACAATTTTCATTCCATGGCTAGTGCAGAAATTAGTTTTGCTAACATTTATTAATTTAAATTAATTTCAGAAAAACATTTTTAGTATGCCTGACCAAAACATTAGTTTATTGGTAAACACTCAAAGTATAAAACTGATAATTTCCTTTAAAAGCTCAAATATATACTTTATATTTATCAGAGGAAAATGTTTAATAGTCAGAATAAAACAAAAAATACATAGTCTAAATAACCTAAGAAGGATTTAACTTTATTATCTTTAAATACCAATGGCTTAGATAATCCTAGCAAAAGATCAAATCTGCTGAAATATTTAAAACTGAACAAAGCATAAATTGTCTTCCTTCAAGAAACTAATTTCAAAACAAATGACAATTACAAATGAAATCCTAAGGAATATATGTTATTGGTGCAATCCACTTGTAAGAGAAAGACAAAAGGGGTAACAATTTTATGGGAAACAAATGTGATTACCCCAGAAATCATTTATAGGTATGAAGATATAATTGTAGATACCAGTTCTCAGTTTATTCACCCAGTTACTTCCTATTGTTTCAGGTTTCAACTCAGTGCTAATTGCAATACATCACACATCATTTATTTAGCCAAGTGTACTGCCTGTCAAGCATTCTATGTAGGCAAGACATTCAGACGCCTACGAGATAGGATAAGGGAACACCTTTATCACATCCGCACACTGTCTGCACGTAGTGCACTTTCTAAACACATTATAGACAGTGATAATACACATTCATTTGTATTCTTAGTTATACAGATCAATGAACCCAGTGTTAGGGGAGGGGATATATGCAATTACACTAAAACACTGGAATTAAAATGGATTATCAGACTTAGAGCAGACCGGAGACCAGGTTTGAATGACAAAATTCCTTTGAAACCTGTTCTTAAGAATAGAAGACTTACTGTGAGATAAACATACATATTTTAGAATGTTAACAAAATGTTTTATATTTGTCTTTATACACAGATGTGTATTCTTTATATATAAATTGTTTTTATATATATAGTTTTTTATATACATTTTTTATATACATGTATTGTTTTTGCATACTGAAAAGTTTTAATCAGGAATAGGAAGTGATGTCAGCCCTATTCCCTTATAAAATGTGTCTTGATTTTATTCAGTGTTTGTTTCTTATGGTTTGACAAAGCCCTTACAGGGTGAAAGCGCTTATCAATAAAACAGCTTGGATTTTACTTTTCTTTGGCATGGATTTAGTCATTGTTTGAACTAGCATTTATTTCTGCTGCTTGAATAAGCCTTAGTGACTGCTGGATTTATGCTGATTTTTGTTGCCAGCCTTGGTTTGCTCCTGTACTTCTCTTTTGGATCATTTATTTATTTTATTAGTAACAGGAGCATTTGGACTGTGATAACACTTACTCTTACAGTATATTTTATTTATTTTATTTGTTATCACGGTGACATGGCTGAACAGGTTGACATAGAACTGCCTTTTAACTTGGAAACTACATCGCAAACATCTAAGAGCCTGAATAGGTTTCTGCGATGTGTATATGAGAAGAATAATCCATTGATGAAGTTTGAGGTGTCTGCGGTTGAGACCGAGGCTGGGACATCACCGGAAGTGTTAAATGACCTTACAGAGCATTTTGAACAACTTGAAGCTGATTTTTTTTAAAATGTTTACAAACCCAAAGACAACACTTTGAAGTCTGTATTCAATGTAGGATTATTCCAAGAGGCCTATGTGTACTTAAGATACCAACAACAGGTTCTACCTATCCAGAGTTGTTGTACAAGTGGCAACAACTCAATCTGGAGGTCAGTATTAAGTACATGACTTTACTTAATGAGTTCTTCTTTCCTGAAGAACTATTGAGGGAGAAGATCAAGAACTCACAAAACTTTATTTCTACTAATTTTCCTGCAGTTACTGTAGGTAGATTAACACAGCAACTGTTAGACAATGTTTTTTTGTATGAGAAAATGCTACTTGAGCAGAAACACTCTAAAATATGGAGTGACACAGTGGATTTTAAAAACGGTCAAGTCTTCTCTTGGCCGAGGACAGAATTTAATAGAAATAACAGTGCTAATTTTAATAGAAAAAACAATGTTAATATTGCCAGTTACACCAATGTTAATAGCTCTTCTATTTTGTCTACAGAAATAATAGAGCTGTAAGTGCTGTGAATTCTAGCTTAAATCAAAGGATCAGTCCCAATGTTCATATACCTGAAACCATTGATGTTACTCATGATGTGGATGTTAACCAGGGCATACAGATATTAGGTAGTATGAATATAGGTAATGATTTACAAGAACACACTGACTGTACTAATGATACACTTGGAAATACACAACCAACTACTTCAATGCAGACTATACCCGCCCTTCAACCCAATGCCACATTACAACCACTCTCAGTTCCTTTGGTCAGAAGGAAAGAGCCCTCTTTGGTAGGTGTACATGGGTTTACCCCTTTCCCCATAGACAAAAAACACAGAGGAGGGAGGAACAGATCCATGAGTCGGGGCAAGCAGAAAAGGAAAGCCTCAGGAGGAGAATTTATGGGACAAACACTGAAGAAGGTGTGGGACAAAGTCCCGAGACATTAGTTTGGAATCTTTCAGACAGGGTGTTATCCGAGGACGAAATAGAGATTCTTAACAGGGGTCTATCTTTTATACTTTCAGTTAGGAGTAAAATCACAGACACTATTGTAGATGTGAGGTTGTTTAGTCGGAATGTCCAACTTAAACTGGACTATGGCATTTCCTCTAAGGACACTCTGCACAATAAGATTTTTAAAAAAACCTAGTACTTATGTACCGGTATTACATCCCCTACTAGATGCCTTTACAAAAATGGTAGAGGATGATTTGCACACCCTAGATCAGAATAACAGGAAGAAGAAGTGGTATGGGAATTTAACCCCCAGATTGAGAACAGTTTTAAATAATCTAAGGGATGATAAGAACCTTGTTATCAGACCAGTTGATAAAGGTGGACCCATAGTGGTGTTTAATAGTGTTGATTATTTACAAAAAATGACTCTCATGTTAAGTGACTGTGATATTTATGAAATTATTAGTTTGAATGAAGTCTGGAGTAAGGTGCATAACATATTATATACGTTGCAAGATTTATTACTCAATGAGGTTATAGATGAAGACCTGTTTAATTTTTTACATGTGAGAGATACCTTGATTCCAGTCATCCAAGGCCTCCCCAAGGTACAAAAACATCCTTGAGACCCACCAATGAGACCAATAGTGGCAGGGAGAGGTTGGGCAACGGAGCCCCTATCCATCTAACTTGAGAAACACCTAAGACCCTTGGTGAATGAATCTACACATATTCTCAAAGACACAAAACATTTCTTACTGGACTTATACTCTAAGGTTGTAGATCTACCATTAGATATGTATTATAAAATGGTTACCCTGGATGTACAGTCCCTTTTTATTATGACACCTAACTCTGAAGGTGTTGAGAGTGTTATGAGATGTTTACAGAGTTGCGATGCCTATAGTCCAGGTATGAAAGATTTATTTGGTGCCTTGTTGGAAATAGTCCTGGAAAATAACATCTTTCTTTTTAATGAGGTAGCCAATATTCAGAAGGATGGCGTGGCTATGGGCACTTCATGTGCCAATAGCTATGCCAACCTTGTCATGCTGAACTGGGAATGTAATAAGCTGTTTGCCCTAGATAGTTTCAAGAAACATGTTGTTTTCTATGCACATTTTGTTGACGATCTTTTCCTCCTGTGGACTGGTACAGATAAAGCTCTGGATGACTTCCATAAAGAGATTAACAGTCTAACCATTTTTTTGAACTTTTCTATTGAAAGTTCGATTAGTTGCATTACTTTTTTGGATGTTTTTGTTGACAGACTGCCAAATGGGATGCTCAATACTGGAGTCTTTAGAAAAACGTGCTATAGGAACTCCCTATTACATCGGGAAATTATGCACCCCAATTACATTTACAAGAACTTAATAAGGGGACAGGCGATAAGAGCATCCAGGATGAATCCAAATTATGATAGCTTCTTACAAGAGTTGTCAAACTTAAACAACAGGCTTTCACAAAGAGCATATAGGCCAGATGAGATCACCTCCCACTTTAAAGGTGTTTTGGAGCTGAGGAATGGTATTGCTAGACCATATTTCTCACAACCATACCCGGTGGAGAATGTCCCTGATATTTGTCCTGAAGTTAGGAATCTAACAGTTAGATTTTCTGTCAGTTATACGCAGGATATAAACAGTATAAGAGAGGTTTTGAACAAGAATTGGAATCTACTTTTACTTGATTCACAACTCAAAGACATTGTTGGTGAGGAGCCTTATTTTAGATATAGGAACAAGTCTAACCTACATAGATTACTTTGTTACCCTCATCTATCTACACAGTCTAATGAGTGTTTGAACAATATTGTGGGTACTGTTCCGTGTAATTATTGTAATTTTTGCAAATTTGTAGATACCAGTTCCCAGTTTATTCACCCAGTTACTTCCTATTGTTTCAGGCTTCAACTCAGTGCTAATTGCAATACATCACATGTCATTTATTTAGCTAAGTGCACTGCCTGTCAAGCATTCTACATAGGCAAGACAGACAGACGCCTATGAGATAGAGTAAGGGAACACCTTCATCACATCCGCACACTGTCTCCACGCAGTGCACTTTCTAAACACATCATAGACAGTGATAATACACATTCATTTGTATTCTTAGTTATACAGATCAATGAACCCAGTGTTAGGGGAGGGGATATATGCAATTACACTGAAACACTGGAATTAAAATGGATTATCAGACTTAGAGCAGACCAGGTTTGAATGACAAAAATTCCGTTGAAACCTGTTCTTAAGAATAGGAGACTTACTATGAGATAAACATACATATTTTAGAATGTTAACAAAATGTTTTATATTTGTCTTTATACACAGATGTGTATTCTTGATATATATATATATATATATTGTTTTATATATATAGTTTTTTATATACATTTTTTATATACATGTATTGTTTTTGCATACTGAAAAGTTTTAATCAGGAAGAGGAAGTGATGTCAGCCCTATTTCCTTATAAAATGTGACTTGATTTTATTCAGTGTTTGTTTCTTATGGTTTAACAAAGCCCTTACAGGGTGAAAGCGCGTACCAATAAAACAGCTTGGATTTTACTTGTCTTTGGCACGGATTCAGTCATTGTTTGAATTAGCATTTATTTCTGCTGCATGAATAAGTCTTAGTGACTGCTGGATTTATGCTGATTTTTGTTGCCAGCCTTGGTTTGTTCCTGTACTTCTCTTTTCGATCATTTATTTATTTTATTAGTAACAGGAGCATTTGGACCGTGATAACACTTACTCTTATAGTATATGAAGATAAAGAAGGCCTTATGGCATTAGTAATATTTAAATATAATAACAGAAAATGGACTGTAGCCAATCTATACTGGTTCCCAGGCATTGGAACATGAACTGTTAAAAAACACTTGGATTTTATTTCCAATAATTATAAAGGCAACTTAATATTAGGAGGAGATTTTAACTGTATATTTGATATTTCTGAAACTACAAATAAAAGAAATCTGCATATATTTGTTGTATTAAAAGCTTTAAACAAGTGGGTAGAATAATTTCATCTTGTTGATACTTTCAGATTTAAAGGCGATACATCTTTGTTGTTTTCCCATCAAGAACACAGATTTGGTACCCAAACTAGAATAGATAAAATATTTGCTGTCCATGACTTACACTCTAATATATATATACAAATAATTTAGCGTATGTCAAGTTAGGCCCTTTTACCTCTGAATCTATACATATAACAAAAGGCACTAAACAAGAAGTCCCATGTCTCCGATTCTATTTGCTTTGACTACTGAAATATTGGCAGATTCAATTCATAACAATATAAAAATCAAAGGAATAGATGTTTATGAACAACACAATTCTAATGTAATGCTATTTGCTGATGACATATTACTAACACCATCTAATACAAAAGAGACAGAAGAATTATATATATTAATTGAAAATTTCACATGACTGCAGGATTCCATTTCAATAAATCAAAAGCAATTTTTTTTTATTTTTAAATAAAAAAAAAGAACTGCAGACTAAGGGGGATCACATTATAGGGAAACAAAATCTACATTAAAATATCTAGGAATTGAGATATGCAAGGATAATAATGAATTAGTGTCAAAAAACTACAATAATATCATCAATACAATTAAAATCTCTGTGGAAAAATGGAAGAAAATAATATTAACATTTGAAGATAGACTACTGTTAATAAAAATGGTTTTACTGCCCAAGATCTTATATATAGCCTTGGAAATATAACTGTTACCAGAAAGGAATATACTTAAAGGAATAAATTCATGCCTAATAAAATTTTTATGGTTTCCCAAAAGAAACAGAATAGCTTTAATAAATCATATCAGACAAGGGAAACAGGGAGGATTAAACATTCCTGATATAGAAACATATATAAAAGCATTAATATCTAAAACAATCTAAGACTGGATAAGTCCAAATTACTCTGCAAATTGGAATTACTAACTGTAATATCAATAAATTAATTTGATTTACAAAAAAAAATACAGATAGATAAAAACAACTTGCCATAGCACATATGTATTAGTCTGCAATATAACATAACTAAACCCACTAAAACTCGTATGATTAATTATTACATTGACTCATTTAGGAAAATTATTAATGCAAATATAGATTTAAAAATCTTATTTGATCTTTTAACAACATTTATAGTCACAAAGCACTTTCCACATAAAATATATAGAGAAATTATTAATTACTGGGAACAAAAAGGATTTGTTTGTGTGTCTCCAATGTATCAAAGAATTAAAAGTTTTAGATATGCAAGTATTAAAAACAACATACAAAATTTCACAACAGGACTGGCTAACTTTACAGAGTATTCTGTCATATTTGCAAGATTTAAGTAGAATAATTAACAATTCTTCATTTAAAGAAATACCTAAATTTATGAAATACATATATGAAATCGTATATAATGACTTTGACATGGGAAACAGGATTTCAAACTTTTACAAAATATTGATAAACTATAAAACAAACCCAAAACCTCATATTGGAAATACATAACAAAACAACACTCAATACAGTTAACTGAAGATATTAAAACAAATATCTTATTATCGATAAATCCTTTACACAATGCTGGAAAGCTTTTGATTGGAAATGCTTGCACAGAGCATTCTTAACCCCAGACAGAATCAGTAAAATTAGTTCTTCCATAAAAGAAATATGTTGGAGATGTGAGCAAGTACACAATGCAGACTGGAGCCACATTTTCTTTGATTGTGTTAATATTAAGCCATTTTGGAATGGTATTAATAACTTTCTACAAGCTTTATATAATGAAACATTTTATTTAACTAAAGCTCTTATATTATTAAATGTGAACGAAGGTCCTCATTTGAATAGGTCAAACAATGTATCTAGTATGGACTATACTTGCAATTTCAAGGAAGTGTATAACAAGAAGATGGAATACAAACACAATACCAACTTTGGAAAACTTCTACAGCCTACTAAAGACCACAGCATTATTGGAAATTAAAATTAAGCAACTAAGAATGCATCCAAAGCCATTTATCAATAACCCTGGGGGAAAATTCTTATCATTGATTGACACTATACAATAATTGATCAGATACTCTGATAATGGATTGGACATACTTATAAAGTACATGTATACATTAAGATCTGTTATAGTGTCAGGCTAATGTAAATAGTGTACATAGTTATTTAAGATGTTATGTATACATACTATAGAACTCATTCAAATGTATTTGAAAAATAAAAAAAAAATGTTGAGAAAAAAAAAGATCTTGTCACTAACAGCCTATATTTAGGCAAGGCAAAGGTCTAGGTCACTTCTGAATGAGTCTGTACTTTCAGTTATAGAAAAGACCTTCTTATAGTTATCACATTCATTAATCTTAGTAAATATTTTGGTTTAGTGGATCACATTTTTATATGCAATTTGCTCTGTCACTTAGGCTTTTGCAATGGTCCTTTGTCTTGCATTTAAAATTGCTTATCTAATAAGCTTTTAGCTTAATCATTAGCCTTGCTACTACAAATTCCATTCACACATAGGACTCTCCCAAGGATCTGTCCTAGGACATTTTTTATTTATTTTTTGTGAGTTCTCTTCATTTTGCTCTCCCTTTCATAAACTGCGCTTTGTACACAGACATGAATTAGTAATCAAAATAGGCTTCATTTCTCACCACTGTCTGAAACAAGAAGATTATTGAGATCTCTTAGCAGGAGCACTTAGTTTAGCCACCGAAACATTGTACTCGGCATCATGAAAAACATTTATGTTCTTCAGTACAGCAGCAAGGCCAAAGCAAGTCCTGAATACTGGGCTATATATGTCATATCTGGCATCCACTGTGTATGTTGGGGACTGGTCAGACACTCACCACAGCATAAAACATTGTACAATATTCCTTATAGGAAAACTCAATGCACAGCTTAATTCTGGAATAAAATTGTTTTAATTTCCAACTACAGAATCCTGCTTTGCCATAGGCAAAGAGAGCACAACTGGAAAATGTCTTTCATTTAACTTGCTTTGCCTCACCGATTGCTTTGATAAACTGCAAATTATAGCAATTAGGATTTGTCAGTTCAGTTTTCTTACCTTAATAATGGAATATGATTGTGTCACACTGCAGAGTCCCAGTGCTTACTTATAAGACATACAACTAGTCAGTTTCTTTGAATGCCACTATACAAATCAATATCCACTGTTATTGCAAGATTGACTCACATGTTGACTGAGTTTTATGCTCCAGTATCGATGCAGCCATTTCCTGAATGGAGCATTACATAAAGTACATAGTAATGATCATGGTATGGAGTTCAGTATGGATGATCACTAGGGCAGATGTCCAATAACTGCACATTTTGTTTACATTAGGTGCATCATTCCACTGAATTATATTCTTCCAGGTAGTTATACCATTCTTCAATAAAGGACTGATGTTTTCCACCAGAAATACATAATGACAAAGTAGTACTTCATCTAGTATCATCCTTGTAGCCTCCATAAAGGACAAACACGATGAATAATTGCTATATATACATCCACAAACAGCAGAGATGTCTTCCTACAACTTTCAGTTACATTGTGGCAATTGTTATCTCCTGGCAAATTTCCAAATTCACAGTACTCTGCTTGTGACTTCCTGATCTTCAGTATCCTTTGCATCTAACATAGTCATGCATGAAATCTAATACACTTTGTGGCTTCTTTAAAAATCTCCTAATTACTTAATCTAATTCCAAGTTTTGTGATTAACACATTAGCTGCACCTAATATTTTCTTGTACACACCTTTCTGTCCGTGTAAATTTATGACCGCTTGCTTTATCCCTTTTCAATAATTTTTTGTTGTGTCCTTAAGCTTTATGTCACTTATCTGTCACTGAACATTCTAGTAGTTCAGTCCTTGCCTTGCCTACCTTTTCTCTTCACCTGGCACACTACTTATATAATATTTCTTAACACTATTTATATGCTTGTTCTACAGTCCATGGACAATGCATAAAATACAGTGCTGGTATGAGCTTTGCAATTTCTAGGGTGACTCATTAACCACAGATAAATGCAATGACTTGCTGAACCTGTATACTTACTGCAAATATCATTAGCATAATCTGCTTTACTGCTTGATTTCTGTTGCTTGCTGGATGACACCAATTAAGACTGTTTCAGTTTTATTTCCATTGACCTGGGCAATAGATGAAAGGGTTCCTTTAAGACCAGTCCATTATATCAGTTAACAAGCGTTAGGTTATAGTTCCCAAACTGGGACAGAGATGTAAATATTTAGGAAACATGGAGGCAATCCTCTTACATCAGACCACTATGAGTAAGCATCATTCCTCCATAGCAACATATCAAGTCACAACAGACTACTAGACCCATAACATATTCTGAGGCTGTAAAGAAAAAATGCCAAAGTCTCCTAGATCTTACTGTAAATTATTTCAGTTTCCAGCACAGGAAGCAACACTCACTCCTTCCCCACTGACAAATACTGCAAATCAAAAAAAAAAAAAGAAATCATCCAGGAGTTATCAAAAAAGCAAGCCCATAAGGCCCACTATGTCTACATTCAAACAGGAAAATGTTTTAGTCATAGGTGACCCTACAGTTTGGCTCATGGACTCTGCACTCATTTAACTGGACAAAAACAGGGTGACTGTTAGTTGAGTATCTGGTGCCAGTACCTGTGATGTTACAAGGGCTCTAGGGTCCCTTAATCCAGACAAATGAAAATAACCTAGTGGTGGCCCATGTGGGAGTGAATGACCTGAGGTACTCCACCCACAGAATCATGCAAAGAGACATGATGGAACTTACAACGCATGTGTTAGAGGCAGGAAAGACACTGGTCCTGAGTAAAGTCTTTCCTTCAGAAAGAAAAGGTTCATAGGTAATTACTAGACTAGCTGCCCTTGAGGGACATTTTAAGCCTAGCCAGTTTCCCTTTTTGTGCTCAAATTAACCTATCGCATTTGGTTAGAGATTGACCTTACCCATCCCATAGGTGATAATTGTATATTATCCCTAATGAGAATAACTGGGATCATACCATAGACGCATGGGATACAGCATTTAGGAGCTGTCTCTGTCTCTGTCCATTAGTAGTACAGGGGGCAATCCTGAGCTAAATTTTCTGTTTCCCATCCCTAGATACAAGCTGTTCTTGTATATGGACAGGGATGAACCTTGGTTTATGTAGATGGGAGAATGATACCTCGATATGAAGACAACATGATTGGATAAGCAGTTGGTATCATTCTAAGAGGATCCAGTATGTGTCACTCTGGGATGATATGGTAGATACAATTTCCTTTTTTGCCAAGGATGGCTTACACCTGTAATACCAGGGCTTCTACATACTGAGTAAGGCCTTTACTGCTCCCCCACCATAGTGCCTTTTTAGGCAGAACACCCTACAGGACATTCCTACATAGAAAACTCAAAATCAGATTTGGACAACAAGAATGTGGTACTACACAATGCTAAGAGTCTAAATAGAAAGATGCCAAAACTTGAAGCCCTCCTGCAGCTTGAGCATATTCATATTTGTATAGTTACTGGGACACAGTTTCAGTGCATTGACAACACTCACTCTGTTCCAGGGATTAGCTCCTATCATGCCTTCAGACTCTTTGTAAACTGTGAGGGAGCATATATCTTTGTTAGAAACAGTACTAATTCACATCACATTACCCACACTCCTAACTTCGAGCTCGTGGAGATCAAAATTACTCTTAACAAATTCAACTATTACTTCATTGCTAACTGTTGCTCCCCATCAATGTCACTAAAGATGATAGAAATTGCATTAAATTTTAAACCTAATACCTTCTTACTAGAAGACTTGAATTACCCAAGCATTGACAAGTATACTTACACCTCTGAAAATAATAATGTACAGCATTTCCTAGACATCATTAACTCATTCCCTCCAATGGAACACTAGAAGTTTGCACTGTAACATCCAGGTGGGTGGAGCCTAAGCTGTTGGATAAAATCAAATTATGTCCTCACATTCTAAACAAATGTTCATGTCTATGGAACCACAGGGGTGGCTAAAAAAGTGGAAAAGGGTAAGCTCGTCTTGCACAAGCTATTTTTATAGTGCTAGTATTCTTTAGGTTTGAGATCATATGATGTATTTTACAAGCCACAGAAAACACAATAACTATTAAGTTTGCAATTTTTAATAAACAACTTAAAATATCTCAACAATCACTTAAGTTACACACATACTGTCAGCAGCATTTTGCTCCTCCAGCTGAGAGCTTTCATAGGATGCTAAACAATTGCGCCTGTGGTACTTGGTTGCTGAGATATTTAGAAAAACAAGAAAGTTACAATTTAAATAAATATTATATGAACAGCAATTAATATCTCATTACCTGCATTAGACAGATATCAATACAGTTATGTTTGACATTATGTATACTCTGTGATGAAATATTTCAATACTTTGTATTTAGCATGGTTTTGAAATTATGAATGCAAATATGAACAAGCAATATTTGATGCCTATATGTATCAGTAAAGTGTAACTGTGGAAGCATCTCTAGGTGTCACTCAGCTGTAATTAGTTAATACCAATGCACTAGAACAAATTTGTAAAACTAGTATCCTTGACCTGATCAATACCAGCCTAGACCCTGCCTGAGTAACACCTTGCATCTCCCCTTATCTCATTTAACCTGACCACAAATCAGTCATCTTCTCAATCTGGCCTTGTGGTACCACACCACCATGAAATGAGACTATCTTCAGGGACTTCTCCAAGACAAACTTACTGCAACTTATAGAAGACCCATGTAAAATTCCCAACAATCCCTTGCAAATGGGTCCAACTAAGAGGCTGTTACATTCACCTCTAACTTTTACCAACACCTGCACAGTGCATAGAAGAGTTAGTACCCATCCACCCTAATTATAACTGCAAACTCTGGATTAAACCTCTCTGTTTAAATTCCAGTATTAATAAACTATACATCAAAAGTTGTAAAAAAGTAAAAAGTTGCAAGAAATACCCATCTCCATACCATAAGACTCCACTGAAACATGCCCACAGAAACTTAAAAACATTATAAGAAAATGTAAAGCAGAGTATAAACTTAAGTTGCTACAGATTCCAAGGGAAACTACAAATCTCTATTCAGTTATGTCAGAAAATTAAGGGATACTGTCCAGTACTGAGCTCACCAATAATAATATTGCCCATTCTGGCTATAAGGATATAGCTAAAAGTTTAGCAAACAGATTGAGTGCTAACTTTGCCCTTCCTACCCACATTGCTGCCCCAACTATCCCTGAGAATTTAGTTTCCCTTGTAGTCATCTTAGCACATGCTTTAGAATCCCTGTGAAAAGTTAAAAATGGTACTGCCTTGAGACCAAACAATGTCCAAGGCTGCATTCTCATCAGTGCCAACTATGCCCTATCTGAGCCTCTGCTGAAACTGTTGAACCTCAACCTGTCTACAGGGTTTATTCCTGATGCTTGGATAGTAGCCACTCTTACTCCACTACACAAGCATGGCCTTTCTACAGACGTGGGTAATTATCGACCTATCAGCCTCACCAGCCTTATATGTAAAGCCATGGAACATAATGACAGCAGAATTCATTACTGCAGACATTAGTAACTTAACTGATTTAGGTCCCAATCAGTTTGTTTTTCTGAATGGGAGGTCCTGATTCCTGAACCTAGTAAACTTCTATGAAAAGGTTACAGGGGCTGTGGATAGTGGTCATTTTGTGCACAATTCCTTTCTCAAGTTGTACAAAGCTTTTGTCACTCCCCCCGTGCTGTTACTATTGAAAATTTAGACAAGCTTAACATAAATCCATACACTTGTCTGCTAAACTGCAAATTGACTTTCCAAAAGATACCAAGTTCTAAAACCTGTTGATTCCTTCTCTGAATGTAATTTTTTAATCACAGAGATCAGTGGTGGGTCCTCTCCTGTTTGGTATTTATTCTGTAGACATCCACGCCACTAGCCCAGATGTATAGCTGACCAAGTTTGCTGATGACTGCAAAGTGGGCACTGTTATCCACTCATCCATTGATATGAAACACCTCCAGCAAGGACTGGAATTTGCATATATGGAATGTATCAAAATTGGTTTCAAACTAAACAAAAGAAAAAAGTGCAGTATAGTAGCATTTGACAGCATATGTCATAAATGGTACTACTCTTCATATAGATACAGCAATAATAGACCTAGGTACTTATGCAGATAGCTTTCTGTCATTCGACTGTCATGTTTCTACCATAAACAGGAAATCCTTCTAGCTCGACTAGTTTATTTACAAGTAAATATCTTCATGATCCATATTAGTCACCCTACCACTGTACTCTGCTTATCAGATATATCACTGATTACAATGCCCTCTTTGGTATTTATAAATCCCAGTGTATCACTTAACTGGAAATATCCCAAAGATTTCTAACCAAGAAAATTAGTGGTCTTAAATCCTTTAGCTTCCCTGATGTTTTAGCACAGCTCTCCTTATACTCGGTAGCCTAAAGGTTGCTGTGGGGTGAGCTGTGTCTCACTTTTCGAGGCATGAAAGACTCAGTCCTAATTGGCTGTCTGTTGCTTCACAAAACCAGTGGCTGTACAAATACCCATACTAAGGGCTTAAATTTACACCACCAAATAAAACTCACTGGAAAGCTAGGTTCCTGACTCGGTATATTCCTAGCCTATGGGAAAAGTTACCACTACATGTCAAAGTATTATGTTTCCTAACAATAAGACTGATCTTAATGACTAAATGGGTAGACACAAATTTATACTAAGGTTATCTTATACTGCCCTGCACAATTTAGGAAGAGAGCATTATTAAATGCTTGAAAAAGGTAGCAAAACCTTTTAAGTTTTGTCTGCTTAAAGGTGTATATGGCTAGGCATTTTATGGCCCCTTTGATCAGTTGTTGGTATGTCCCTATGTTACCAAAATAAATATTTAATTTATAATGGAAATGTTTTGATCAACTATCATGTATCTTTCCTCATGGTGCTCTATAAATAGTGCCATTTTTCTGAGAGATTCAGGATCAAAATAGATTTCAGAAGAGAAACCAGATAACGTGAACACTTTTATTAACTTAAATGATAAAGCAGCACAGATAGAGCAGAATAGATGAATTACAGATATACTAAAACAGTTAGAAGCAAACAGTGAAGTCTGAAAGCAATGTATAAATGCACAATTACTTTAAGACATGTGGAATCCCTACTTGCACAGATTTTGACAACACCATTAATAACAAAAATGGAATAAATGAATAAACAGCAACAGCACATGTTCAATGAGCCAGATAATGTCATAATACAATATATACAGAAGACAGGATATTGAAACATTTGTAATTAAAGCAATGAACTGCAATACAGTATTCAGTACTCCTCACTGTACTTAGAAGAGGTGTATGAACTTGTACAACCTTTGCTTGTTATATTACCATTCAAGGTCTCCTGTGTCTTATTTAATGAGGCTTCTCATGAACAGATAAGGAATGGCTTTTCTGCTGCTGGAAATACTTATTTTTTTTAGCTGCATTATTTCAGTAGGTCGTGTAACATCCTCAGTACAGAGCTTAAATGTAGTATTAAATAACACAGTATTATTAAAAAATAGTACAGGTGAAAATACAACAAAATACAGCAGGGCAAAATGGCATTTGCAGGAATAAAGATATATTCTGGACTTCAGTTTTTTGTTTGATTTCACACATGAATCTATGTACAGGCCAGGACATTAAAAAGCAACATTAAGGCTGCTTTCCTTCTGATTGACAGCTGCCCTGGGTCTAGCTGTAAGTAATGAAGAATTGCCATGGATCATGACAGGAAACAGTCTGTCGCCAGTCAACTCCCACAGAGAGTTATACACTTGATTTATCTGCACATTTTCCTGCTTCATCTCATCAGTAGATAAAATTCAATATTCGAATAGAGATACATAAATTATCTGTAAGTAGTAAGGGAGCAGATACCCTTATCATGCAATGCTGATCTACAAGTGCATTAACATCTTTCTTGCACAGGAGTGACTATTTATCAGTGCTTCAACAACTGATATACTTTAGAGTTCGAAGTTCTAAGCCTGACAACTACAGATCAAAATATGCAGTTTGCTAGAATAGCTTATTGTATCACATTTTATACTCTCACTGAGCTTTCTTTATTATAAATTACTCTGATTTGTAGTGTATTCTTTTGTGTAGGTCATATCCTTAAAACATGTATTACCATAACAGTGGTAGTGAATGTTCTGTTTGGTATAAAAGTAATACTTTGCTGATATTGGTTAAAATAGTGTACAACTATTTATTGCAATTAAGATTATGGCTGGCTTTATTAAATATATAGATAAACATTAACAGAAATGTTGTGACACTGTTCATGTTATCATTACTTAGTGACCTTGTAATTTGTTCATTGTTTGAATGTTACTGAACACATTTTAATGCACACCATGCAGGGTTTAGAGCTCTGACACTCTGTGAATTCAAACAGTGATACTTCATTGAGTGTGCAGAAATGCAATAGCTTCCTTATTTAATATTAGGAGTAAACTGATTTCAAAATGAAAAAAAATCTTGAGGAGGTATTTATTTTATAAATGTGCATGATGACTTCTAGTGCTATAAGGAACTGATAATTAAATTTGTATTGTTTAGTTCATAGGTTCTTACAAACCTTTAGCCAAGAAAACCAACCATAACCACAGCTACATCATCCAATACTGCTAAGGGACCAAGAGTGTCCCACATTAAGTAGATTTACCCATGTATCCCAGGTGAAAATTTAGGATCAAACATCTAATGATCTATGCTAATTTAGAGGTTGCCAGAGAAGTATTCTGCTTGAAATGTAATGGCAGCATATTCTATAATAAAGGGATACCTTGGGTCAGGTTCTTGTTATGCCATTGTAATGTAACGGTATAGGTTTAATTGTCAAGAGCAGGTATTTGCTTTTCCACTGCTTCTTCATGGGTGAAGGAGTTCAGAGAGTGCTGGATCATCGATAGCGTGTAAGGACAAGTAATGGTCACTCCTTAGGAGCATGTACAACACTGAGTAGAAGGACAGAACGTTTAGTCCATCAAGGAGGCTAAAGGTACTGAAAACAGAGATGTTTTTCATGAGAGAATGTTGAGTGCTGTCAAGCTGGATTAGTAGCTTAGCAAGGTACATGCCAATGGGAAGAATAAAGTAGAACTCTTTTGGATTTCAGGAGATAGCTTGAAGGATAATTTGTGCAAGGCAGACGGGTATTCTAACCATGGCAGAGATGCTGTGCTCTAGGCAGAGTTTATTATCACCATGGCCACCCAAGTTCTTGATAACTTCTTCAGATTAAAGTAAAATATTATCTATATAGTATACAATAGTGAATTACCAAAGGAAACTATGCTGCATGTCTTGGCTTTGTAGGTAGGTCTATGATTAACACACCAATAATTGGTTTGGTCTAGCTTGTGATGCAGAATTTTGATATCAGAATGGATTTCATAACTGTCCCCAATTTGCAATCATCAACTATAGTCCATCAATATCAGATTTGTTTCACAGAATTACATACCAAAGAATAAGGGTCCTAGGACAGTGCCCTATGGGTTACTACTTGGGATTTTTTTCTGTCTGTACTAGACCAAACACCATGATCCTTATCAGTAGGGGTTCGGTCAGGTATTCCTTTACCTGTCCGACCATCTGCCTGAGGGTCGATGTTGTGCTGGTAGAGCTTGTAAATAATCCTAACATTATGGACAGTGTAGAAGGCCTTGGTAAGATTCAGATGGGAAGCGTGAATGATTTGCCATTTACCCATCGACTCTGCAGCCGTTTTGAAGAACTTAGGTTGAATAGGCATTATCTGCCTCTTAAGAAACCAAACTAGTGTTTATCCAGAGATATAAAGTCAACTGTACCCACTGGTGTCTCCAGGTTTCCTTTTTTGTTGGGGCACAATAGGGGTACAATAACCAGATGGTTGAGCACATAGACATCAGTGGGAAAAAAATAAAAAAAATTGAAGTACAGAATATATGGTAGCAATTTGTCTATAATACACTAACACGAAAGTCCATTTCGCTAAATTTCACTATGAAAAAACAATAAATGCTACAGCCGTGCTCAAGATTTATGGTTAGTATGCTACAGTATAACAAATCAAGTCAGTAACTAACAATACAACAGAAGCAGGAGACTGGCCCAAAGATATTTATACCTCAGCAAAAAGAGAAAAAAATCTCATAATATAAATTCAAGAACTGCAATTTGTACCTGTTTTGCAATGAGAGATTTGGATTCAATTTAAAAACATTTTTTACAGCAAAACTCTGACAGCATTTTGCTAAAGAAGACAAAATACATTCACATTGAAAACAGACTCAGCATGAGCAACAGTAAACTTCTCTTGCCTTGAATTCCCTCACATTGAAAATACATCTTGCATCCCAATAAACTACAAACAATATGCTAGAATCCATAGTCTAAAAGCATACAGTGAAGCACAAATTACCAGCTATTTGAAGATTGCAAGAATTCAAATTCCAGGAGTAGAATTTCATACCTGAATGCCTGCAAAACAAAAGCCAGATTAAAAATGTTTTTATAGTTAAAAATCAACATTAAACATGTAGACTTCATGATGTCTAGTTTATTCACAACCAAATAATAAACACACTGTCAATGGTCAGCAAAACAAGGAAAGTAAGGTTCATACCTGAAGAACATAGCTCATATGGTAACCAGAATCAAAGTATTTACACACACACACACACACACACACACACACACACACACACACACACACACACACACACACACACACACACACACACATATAATGTATGACTGCAAACCAAGACTATCTGCTTGAGATCAAGTGAATGAATAAATTCATAAATAATAGCCCGGAAATTTATCTTAGCTCACTGATGTCGGAACTATACAGTACAACTCCCCTCTGCCTGTCAACTGCTAAGGTCAATGATCAAAAAGGAAGTAGGACAAAATCAGGAACAGATTTAAAATATTTCTCCTATACTTAGAAAGTTGCTGGAATAACAAGCTTTGCATAAGCAACCACATTTTCTGAAGATATATAAAGTCTGAAACTTGCATGACTGTCATTATTTAGTGACTGCAATCTATAACAATTTGCCAAAAAGCTGCAAATTTTACAAGCTGCAGACCACAATACCTCTGGGGGGAGGAGAGATGCCAGAAAGAAAAATGTTTAATTATTATATTCTTTTATCTGTTTGTTAGCCAAGTAAACCAACTGGAAAAAGTGTCATTTTCAAGGACAGTCCAGGAACAACTGTTTGAGTGACTTGTTCAAAGTCACAAAGTAGGTGAATTGAGATTGGAGGATTCAAACCATGTACTTTTGACTACAGGAAGCAACTCCTTAACAGCTCAGAGCTTTTAGTGCCACACAACTCTCATTCACTTAAAAAGTTAACAAAACAACAAGTATTGCATTTTCTGAACAATAAAAAATATTAAACTCTAATGACTGACATTACTGACAGACTAAAATTCTTAGTGATTTACCAAAAAAGAAAAAAAGAAAGTTAATGAAGGTCTAGCAGTTGGTGTGAAGGATTATGGCACTCATAAGCTGCCTTCTGTAGTCAAGGGTGCAGAGTTTGATTATTTCTATCTCCATTTGTTTACTGTATGACTTTGAACAAGTCACTTAACCAGACTGTGCTCATGGGTTGTGTTAAAATAAAAACATATAAATCTTTGAAACTTTAATTATTGATGATAACAGTGACTTACCAACTCAGATGCCCAGCTGTGAGCTCAGATGCTCGTACTTCGGATGTCAATGTATACATGTCTCAGCCCTAGGTAGGGAACATGCACAAACAAACATACATACACGTGTGGTCTTTCCTTGGATTCTAAAGGCTGGAAAAAGGTATTCCTCCTTCAGTTTCTAAAGGCCAGAAAAAGCCAGTCCATGTACTGGCATGCAGTATTCATCAGGAGTGCATTCAGCTGAAAGGTAATGTGCTTCATATGGATCATTGTTGCAGTAGGCTAAGCAACATGTTTTATATCCTGGTTAGGATATAACAGCTGGCCAGCTTCCAAAGCTTCAGGGCACCTTTCTCAGAAACCATTAGTCCGGTAGGACTGAGCTGACTAAAAGTCAGGTTTGAGCACCAAGCCATTCATTGATTTCCTGCTGTTCAAAGTCACAAAGTAGGTGAATGGAGGTGAAAGCCTTCTTCCAAACAAAGTGCTTTGCTGCAGGCTTTTGAGGATCAATGGTTGGCTAGCACTGTTCCATAACTTGACAGATAAATTCAGTCTTTTTGAAAAAAAAAAACTTCCACTTCAGCTTTCGTGACAGATAACATAGTTTTTCTTTAAATATTTTGTTATTGAGCAAACATAGGACTGTCATGTGACTTTTGTACACTTTTAAATGGGAGTGCTACTTTTTTAATTTTGCGGGAAAAGTTGTTAAAACTAACTTTAAAATATGTTTTTCTCTGTAGCAAAAGTTGTGTTGTTTTACTCTCGGAGCTAGGTTGAGTGTTTAAAGCACTTTTTACTGAGTTTTCATGAGGGAATGTTACTTTATTACAATGTAGCTATTGTTATTGAGTATTGCTGGCAGGCTTCTCTGGGAATTAGGCACCCTTTTCAGCATAACATTTAACAACCCACTGGTGCCTTGGTTCTACCTTCTTCCAGCCATTAAATGAAAAAGATTGTTAAGCAACTTCTGCAAACATGGCGGACTGATAAAATACACCAGCTGCAAGTGGATGACGCTGCTATTGACAAAGCTGGTTCCTTGTACTACCTGCCTTTTTCCTTCTGTCCCACTGGTGTAGTCCTTACAGCCACAATGGACTAAGAGTTAGACATGTCCTCTGCAGTTGATGGAGTAACCTTGGTGAGCAAGCAAGACCCACTGTTTTCAGCCCTGGAACAAGGAACAGAGAACGCCACTCTGATTTACCAGAAAGCTGTTCCCATCTCTAAGGAGTTTTTGCGGGCAAAAGTGGGTCATTTACTTCAGACATTCCTCTCAAAAGGAAAAACAAACCATCACATATATCTTCTCCTGTCTCAGTTACCTGGGGCAGGAATACTTTATTGGCATATCTAAGGGGTTGGTACATGTTCTTGATCATTCCTCTACAGCTGTTTCTGGTTAAAGAAAAGGGGATATTCTTCATCTTCTTCATTTTCTGAAGAGATTCAAGAGCTTAAAGCTCATAATGATTCTGAGAGTACAGATTATGTGTTGTCTCCACAGAATGCTGCTTCAGATTTTAAGGAGACTGCGGCTATGGTCAGTACATTTGAATGATTCTGTGGCTACGGTCAGTACATTTGAATGATTCGGTGGCTACGGTCAGTACATTTGAATGATTCTGTGGCTACGGTCAGTACATTTGAATGATTCTGTGGCTACGGTCGGTACATTTGAATGATTCTGTGGCTACGGTCGGTACATTTGAATGATTCTGTGGCTACGGTCAGTACATTTGAATGATTCTGTGGCTACGGTCAGTACATTTGAATGATTCTGTGGCTATGGTCAGTACATTTGAATGATTCTGTGGCTACGGTCGGTACATTTGAATGATTCTGTGGCTACGGTCGGTACATTTGAATGATTCTGTGGCTACGGTCAGTACATTTGAATGATTCTGTGGCTACGGTCAGTACATTTGAATGATTCTGTGGCTACGGTCGGTACATTTGAATGATTCTGTGGCTACGGTCAGTACATTTGAATGATTCTGTGGCTACGGTCAGTACATTTGAATGATTCTGTGGCTACGGTCAGTACATTTGAATGATTCTGTGGCTACGGTCGGTACATTTGAATGATTCTGTGGCTACGGTCGGTACATTTGAATGATTCTGTGGCTACGGTCGGTACATTTGAATGATTCTGTGGCTACGGTCGGTACATTTGAATGATTCTGTGGCTACGGTCAGTACATTTGAATGATTCTGTGGCTACGGTCGGTACATTTGAATGATTCTGTGGCTACGGTCAGTACATTTGAATGATTCTGTGGCTACGGTCAGTACATTTGAATGATTCTGTGGCTACGGTCAGTACATTTGAATGATTCTGTGGCTACGGTCTGTACATTTGAATGATTCTGTGGCTACGGTCAGTACATTTGAATGATTCTGTGGCTACGGTCAGTACATTTGAATGATTCTGTGGCTATGGTCGGTACATTTGAATGATTCTGTGGCTACGGTCAGTACATTTGAATGATTCTGTGGCTACGGTCGGTACATTTGAATGATTCTGTGGCTACGGTCAGTACATTTGAATGATTCTCTTTGTCTGAAACTGTTCCCAGTATTAATCAGTTGTTTCAGTGAGAAAAAGTAATGTTTCTCAGTCCTCAGACAGTGTTATGATTTTTTATAGCTGGAATTTCCAGAATCTACTCCTATTCCTCTTGTTCTGGTTGCTTCGAAGAATGTTTTTGTCACAGCCTGCATTTTCTGTGACAGCCAGTGGGCTGCTCCCAAAAAAGCAGATAGACTATATAAAATGCCTCAGTCTTTTACATTTTTATATACTCATCCCAGATCTGACCTAGCAGCTATGGTTTTAGTGAATCTATCTGCTGTTAAACATATGGTTAATGCTAATCTTTCTCATTTTGACAACAATGGGAAAGCTTTTGATAAGTCTGGAAAAAAGTATATTTGCTTGCAGCACTTATTTTAGAATTCCCAACTGCCAAGCTCCTATGCTGAAGTGTATGAGGAGTATTCTGACATCTGTTTCATTTGTAAACAGAAATCTGCTTTGTGTAACTTGGTATCTTCTGTGTCTCAAGTGACCACTCACTGTTTGAAATGTGCTTATGATACTGCCTATGTCACCTCCAGGGCTGCTGCCATGAGGAGGTTTTCCTGGCTGCATTCTCAAAACCCGTCAGAGGATGTCAAAAATTGGATATAGAACTTGGTTTTGGATCTAAACCTGCAGAGGTCATTAAACTGTGTTGGGAGAGAGAAAAGCTAATTCAAGGCATTTGTTATATTTTTCATCCCTCCTTCTCCAAGTTTGCCAAGGGAATTAAAGCTTCCACCACAGCTTTCTTTAAAAAAGCAACAACAAGCTGCTGGTAAGCAAACATTTAAAAAGCAATGGCTGGGTTGTTCCAAAAAGAAAGGAGAACAAAGGACAGTCTAATAAGCCTGAATGACTATATGAATAATTTCTACACCCCCATCCCACCTTGAGTGCATTGATCCTTCTGGAAAGTTTGAATCGCCATTTCTGCCTTTGGCAACAGACAGTTCTAAGCATAGTCAATTAAGGCTTCAGATGGCAGTGGGAGTCTCTCCCTCCTTTTGGGGGGATTCCACCTCAGTCGCCAAATTGGACACATCCTTTCCCCATTGTCATTCAGCATATGCTTGCTCGGAGGTAAGGGAAGCTGTCTGACTTCCTCAGTTACAGCAAAGGTTTTATTCCAGGATGTTCCTGGTGACAAAGAAAAAAAATTCTTTGAGACCAATTCTGAATCTTTCTTTTCTGAATCTGTTTGTGATAATACTCAATTTGTCAGTGCTATCTGTTCATAACTTGTTACCCCTTATTCTTCATTTGAGTTTTCTTATGACCTTAGATTTATAAGATGTGTGTCATCACTCTATTATAGATCCAGATTTCAGATGTTTCTTAAAATTTTCTGGGTCTGGATAGTATTATCAGTTCTCTGCATTACCCTTTGGTCTATCTACTGCTCCAAGGGAGTTCACAAAGTTTCCAGCTCCTGTTATAGCCTCATGCAGATTGCAAGGTATTCATATTTTTCCTTATTTAGATGAATTGCGTATCTTTGCAGAGTCTTTTTCAAAGTGTTAGGAATTTCCCAGATGGGTAAGGGACCATATACACAAGTTAGGAATCCAAGAGAACTTGCAGAAGTCTTGTCTGACTCCTTCTTACAGGATTGATTTCTTGAGGTGTCACCCAGACACTTCAGTTCAAAGAGCTTTCCTTCCACGGGACAAAACAGATACGTATTTAGAAAAACACAAAAGGCCAAGCACCAGAAATCTCTGCAGCTATAAAAAACGAAAAACAAGATACAAACAAAGCTGCTGAGAAAAGGCTCCAGAATCCACGATAGTCTTAAAAAAATACCAAGGAATATACTGTGCAGAACTGCTTTATTGCAACACACTAGCGCTTTCACAGAATGCTTCTTCAGGTGTATAACTAAATGCAAAAAGCTACACCTTAAATAACCAGGTGAAATAGTCATATGATACATTCTGTTAAATATTTAAAGGAACCATTAAAATCAACCTTAAAAGCATGTATATATACTATTATTAAAATAATACACTACATAAAAAATCTGTACAAATATATATATATATATATATATATATATATATATATATATATATAATATATATGATAAATTGCCATCTACAATAATGCTTTAATATGAAGAGAAGAAGAAAAAAACTATCTATGTAAAGCCCTTTTGCTGAGAACAGGTTTCATAGGCACATGATCATTCAAACCGTGACCATAATTAGATCTTAACATCACTATCCATCTAGCCTCTACCTCTTCTGTTCTAGCTCTAATATCACCCACCCTTACATTCTCATATGTCCTAGAAACAACCATAAACAAAAATTTATGTTGTACCCCCATATTTTGTACATGTTTCGCTAAAGCATTGATGCTACTCCCTTTACCTATATGATAGTTGTGCTCTCTTATTCTATCTTTAAGGGCGCGATCTGTCTTGCCTACATAAAAACATTTGCAGACAGTGCAATTAGCTAAGTAAACCACATGCATGGTTTCACAATCGGCCTGCACCCTAACATCACACACTTTGCCTGTATCTGGATGCACAAAAAAGGCTCTTTACTAATGTACCTACATTGTGAACATTTGCCACATGGTCTAGTACCTGGTGCTATCAAAACATTCCTAATTTCCTTAACATTACATAGCCTTCTCCATAAATTTTTCTTGTTCTTAAAAGTAAACTGAGGTCTAGGACCTATTATTTCACTTAATTGTGGATCTGTTAACAAAATATCCCAATGTTGATTAATAATCTCTGTATACCTCCTTACATCCTTAGAATAAGGAATACAGACTTTAATATTATTACTCCTTTTAATGTTTCCACAAGAGAATATTTTTGAAAAATACGGTTTGGCCCTAGTTTCTCTCAGTTTAGAGACTTAGGTAGCATTATATTCTACCATCCCATGGTCATAACCCCTCTCGGTGAGCTCATTAATAGTTCTAAATTTCTGTTTTTCAAATTCACTACTCTTTACACTTAATCTAGAAGCCCTATAAAACTGGTTCTGTGCTACATTTCTAAAAATAAACTCTGGATGCATGCTATCCCTAGATAATAGACTATTGACATAACATTCCTTTCTATATAATCTAGTGGATATCATATTGGAACTATCCCATTCTATTATCACATCCAAGAAATTAATGCTGACAACTGAATAATTCAAAGTGAACCTCAAAAATGGGGTAGTGCTATTAATGTACTCTACAAAGTTCATTAATTCTAAAACAGAACCTCTCCATAAAATGAAGAGGTCATCTACAAACCTTCTATAGAAAATAATTAAATCTTTGAAAGGCCCTTCATCCAAAAAATCTGCCTCCCATTTCATCATAACGGCATTCGCATAACTATTTGAGAATGCACTCCCCATCACCACACCATTCTTCTGCCAGTAAATCTGGTCAGAAAATAAAAATACATTATTCATAAGAACTATGGACATCAACTCAATATACAACTCAATTTCATTGACACTTTATAAACAACTTTTTGTCAGCTGTTCCTTCAAAAAATCAAGCCCTTTGTCATTGGGAATAACTGTGAATAATGAAACAACATCAAGAGTAACAAACAGATATTCCATATTCAGCTTACCACTATTAGTACCTTCATAAAAATCACAAAGAAAATGTTCGGTATCTTTAAGAACATAGGTCGAATTATCAATTAAAGGCTTCAATTTCCTCTCTAAAAATATTGAAATACACTCAGTACACCATCCCCTCCCCGCAACAATAGGACGCATAGGGGGTCTAATTAAGTTCTTATGCAGCTTGGGTAATCCTTGTATAATAGGAACAGTATAATGAAGTACACTAAAAAACTTAAAGAGATCATCTGTCAATAACTCAGTTTGCTTTAAGCATTTTAACTGCTCATTAACTGATACAACCATTAATTGCATACGTTGTCTGGTTATTTTTTCATGATAAGTAATAATAATTCTTTTTTCCATTTGTTCAGAAATTTCTTTAAATATATATTTCTTAAATTCTATTTGTATTTTGATTTATTTTCAATTCTAACAATTATTTTCCTAATAAAATGTATTACCTACATTATTTCTTTTTATGTCTCTACTGCGTAACTTCCTTATTTCTTAACTCTGTTATTATCCTATTATTCTCTTTTACTATCTTACTTAGATAAGGTGATACTGCTTCTTTCTTCCCTTATAAAAATATTTTTGTTTAAACAACTTCATTTTGATCTTTTCTTGGTTCATTTCATATATATATATATATATATATATATATATATATATATATATTTTTTATATATATATAATCCCCTTCCTGTTACTTACTGTAGCTCTAAAGATTTTGTCACTAATATCTTTAAATTTATAACTGTCTTGTGTTCTTATGTTCTTTGCCATTCCAAAACTTCTTTCTTATATTTCTCTTTTAAAACTATCTACCAGCATGTCCAGTGTTTGTAAACATTTCTAATATTTATGTGATCTAACCAGAATTGTAATACTCTTTTTCTTACACCTTCATTTAATTATTCTTTATTGATTCTTTCAATACCTCTTCCTATTTTATATGCCCTCCCTTCTCTTTTACTTCTACCCAAATTGCTACATGTTCTGAAAAACCTGTAATTTTTATTCCCTTAGTTTGTAGTTCTAGACTCTCTGATAGTATACAATAATCATTCTGTCTTCAACTTACCTTTAAAATTACTTTCATATGTCCACTGCTTATTGTTCCATAAATACATTTTCCCACTTTCTATTATTTCCAAAACAGCTTTAACACCTGCTCCTTCTTTTCTCCAGTGTCTCAAATCAAAATTAAAATCTCCTGCTATTATAATTTGCATATTGACACTAAAATAATCCAAAATTTTCCTAAACATAATTTCCCTTTGTTTTTATATGACATATGCATATAGTGCAACTATTCTATATACTTTTTTTTCCATTTTATATCCACTTTTAATACCCTTCCTAATATTAACAATGTAAAGTCTAAGATTTCAGTATTTTCTTTACTTAAAAGTGTTATTGTAGAACATGTCTTCACCTATATTGCATATTACATTTCTGTCCCATAATTTATTTACTTGTATTCTTTCCTTTGAATTCAAGATTCTTATATCCAGTAGTATTATAGTATCCATATCCAATGAACTACAACATTCTAATACTCCTAGTCTTATGTTTACATTCTTAATACTATTCACATTTACAGATGCAATTCATACTCTATAAAGAGTATTTTATTACTGTTCATCCTTTTCCTTTCTTGTTTTCTCCTATTCCTACATTTTTAATTCATGTGGTCTGTTGTTCATTCTTTTTCCAGTAAATTTTCTTTTACTTTTAATTTATACCTATTTCTCTTCTCCCTCTTCACTTAAATTACTTATTTCTTCTTTTTTTTCTATTTCTTCCTTGTATTTAATTTTCTTTCCATTGTTATGTATTTCTCATTCTCTTTTGTAATTTTTAATATTATCTTCTATCATTAGTTCCTTTACTATCACTTCATTCCTTTCCTGTATATTCTTTTCTTTTACATCAAAATCCATCCATGAATGCCCCACCTTTGATACATTTCAATTAGTATTTTTTGCTTTGTGACCATTTTTACCACAAATAAAACATTTTCTTTTATTTTATCACAATTATTAATTAAATGGTCATTTTACCACAAAAATGCCTGTAGTTGTCTCCAGTATCCCACCAAACCCCTATTTCCCTCTACATTAATTACACAAGGCATTTGTATTATTATTTTTTTTTAATTTGCATTTGCAATATAACTCCAGATTTCAATTCCCCTTCCATAAACCTAAATTATCATAAATCTTAGTGACATTCATTACTTCTCTACACATGGGTTTTAAGCAGTTTCTTAAAATGTGTATTTCAGCTTCAGTATGAAACTGTATATATACTTTTTTTTTTGCTTCTCTATTAAATGCTTGTACAATGTATAAGTTCTAAGGCTTATCATTTCTTTTTTTTCATATTGTTCTGAGAATTTTTCCATATATTGCTCTTCTTTGAAGAAAATGTTACAAAATAAATCTTTGTTTATACAAGTAAATGCTCTTACCTCTCTGGGTTCACTAGCCAGTGGTGAAATAATGCTGCCCCAAATTTCATACCTGTCTAGTTTTTTTCTGCCTTACTACTCATCCTTACTCAATGTTTTTTTCTTACTTCTGTTTTCTTCTCATCTTTACTTTCACCTTCTCTTAATGTTTGCGCAGTTTACTTCCTTTTTTCTACCCTTATTTCTTGCACTTACTCTTCTTGTATTCTGTCCATTATCTCACCCCACAATACTGCCTTTTCACTTTCTGGTTTACTCTGCTCAATCAGTTCTTTTAAATACACATCCCACAACCCCCCCCCCCCCAACTGGAGGGTTGTAACAACACATTCTGGTGTTGCAGGTTCTGGTGCAACAAGTCCTACTGAAATAAATCCTCTGAATCCATGCTACCCATTCCTGCTGCTGTTTCTTGCCTTTTATCCAGCTCTCCTGCTGTTCCTTCTCTCTCCATTACCCTTACTCCACTTAACTTCTGACCTATCTTTCAACGATTCCGACTAGTTTCCCATACGATTGACAGCTCCATTCATTCCCAACAACTTTGCAACAGCTTCTCTCTCCTCTATCACTGATTTTCAGTTTCCAGCTTCTCCAAGCCACCTACACACCTGAATCAGAAGACAGGAAGTGCAATCGCAAATCGAGTCCCCATTTGCAAATGAAGTACGGGAAGTTCCTCGATGCCCTGGGCAAATTTCTCCTAGTAGTATAAAAACCACGTCAGATCTCCCCTGGAAAGAGGCCACAAGCCTAATGGGACTAATCCAGTCAGCAATGCATAAATGAATAAATAAAAAGCTTAATGGATGCAAATAATTTAATGGCATTTATCCACCTACCATCTAGAACATGTTAAATAGTTCTCCACTGCCATGTGTATTGTAAATGGCTGTCTTATTAGTTTTATCTCTTTTGTCTGAATAGCATATACGACTACTACTGATGCATATGAATAATGTTTGCCTCACATTAAAGGGATAAAGGCACTTAGCTTGAGTTGGTATGTTTCAATTTTCCCTAGTGAAGCAGTAAAATGCATGCTATGCAGACCTTTTAAGTTTTATGTCTAATGTGTATGCTATATTGAGTAGACCAGATACAGTAGAATGACATTGTAGAGTACTTACCTAGTTAGAAAATTGTAAAATTAATAATTATTAGTTAATTATGTAGACCAGTTGCAGGTATGTAGTAATTCTGCAGTTGCCATATGGGACATCAAAATCTTTTTGTCTTATTTCTTGTCAACTTGTCTTTTGTCTGTCCACTGTGTATGGCCAAAACAAATGCTGTTGTTCAGTTCCAAAGAGCGATTTGGAGGCAGACAGCCCAAGTAGTATTTGTTATATAAATGGTAAAAAATAACAGAGAATGAACAGAATATGAGCAGAATATGAGCAATCCATCCATCCATTTTTAATATCTGCTTTTTTTTTTCTCTGAGAGGTAGTTGAATCATGTCCAAGCAATCAATGGTCCTAAGGCAGGATCTAGTCCTGGGCAGGGTATTAATCCATCACACGATACACACACACACACACACACACACACACACACACGCACACGCACACTCACACACACACACACACACACACACACACACACACACACACACACACACAGGACTTCACACACAGGAGAGCACACACATAGAACATCTACAACATCATTAATTCACATACTCAGATGTCTTTGGAATGTCTGGGGAAACTGAAGCAGACATGACATGCTTTCTCCACGCTGAAAGTATCCCAACCAGAATGTGGAGTAGGGAACTATGTACTGTTAGGAGTAGTGCCAAACACTATAACACAGTGACTCAACAATTAGGTTTTCAACCATTTACTAAACCACTTATCCTGATGAGAGTGATAGCAAGCTGAGCAGGGTGAACCAAAATCCCAGACTTCCCTATTGCAAGCAAGAAGCAACAGTCTCCAGCTCCTTCTGCAAGGCATTCCAAGGAAAGACATGAAATAAAATCTTTCTAATGTGTCCTGGGTTTGCCTTGAGGCCTCCTCCCAGTTGTATCTGGTACACCTGCTGTGTGAGGTGCCCAAGGAATTCCTCAGGGTGACTATGTCACTCAAAATGGTTCCTCTTAATCCAGAGGAGCATTGTCTCATTTCCAAGATCCTCCCGTACTGACACAATCCTCCCTCTATCATGGGGAGTGAGCCAAGCAACCCAAAGGTGCATCCTCACTTCTGTCACCTAATCATTATGTATAATCACAACCCAAATTTCATAACCATAGAATAAAATTGGGTCATAGACTGACCAAGACATTGATAACTGCATTCCAGGTCTTAGTTAGTATTGTAACATCACACCCAGGTACAGTGCCTGCAGTATTACCACAGCTGCATGCGTCTAACAACCAGCATTCTAATCTCTTCTTACTTTACTCATGAATTAAATGAAAACAAATTCCTCAGCTCCCCTACTTGAGGTAACAGTTCCCCCACCAGAGCATAAAGCAATTCACTCTTTTCTTGGGAGTTAACCATGTCCTCAGATTTAGAAGCAATGATTCATACCCCAGCTGTTTCACACTCAAGTAGTGAATCACTTCTGTGCAAAGCAAAGATCACCGTCTCTTGTGTTCAAGAAAACCACAAGCTGTCAAAGCAACAGAGATGCAACCCTTATGTCTACAGACTGCATACTCCCCGAACCATGAAATTCCTGAGTAAGAAGGTAGACAAGACACACACTATAATATTATCCATAATGACAGTATAAATAGGAAATGTGGTGGTATTGTTTTAATATTGCCTTAGATCTACCACATTTCTCCTTAAACAAAAAAAAAATTAATTTCAGCAGAGTTACTTATTACTTCGCTGAAAATAAACAAACATGTAAATGGTTCATCTTCCAGACCTCTGATTGTTAATAATTCATTTTCTAAGCCCCTGCTTATACTTATCCAGGGTATCAGAACATATCAGAGATTTTGGATGCATGGCTAGGCTTAAAAAGGCCCCAGTGGTCATTAGCCTAGCACAGACCTATGAACCTATAAACAAATATGTATTACTGTCCTTTACATCCTTCCAGCGAACAGTACAGCTACACTGAGCAATATCCTGCATTGGATATCTATAACAATTCCATAAGGAAAAATACTACTAGGTGATGTCAATATCAGTTAGTTAGACATAACCTTTAACTCCATACATCTACCTAATTAATAGCCCTACAAAGTATATCAAGACATCAAAATCCTTGTTAGTCTGGATCCTAGTATCAGACCCTAGCAAATTCACTATCTCAAGCATATAATGTCAAACTCTCTCAGTGAGCATCTCCCAATCTATATAACCAAAGATATCACACATCCACTTAAACAACATGCTTTTAAAACAACATGCAACCTGTCCAAGTTTAACCCAGAAATACTCATTCCCACACTATCGTCTATTAACTGGAACATCCTAAAAATCCTCCCCTTAGATGATGCTGTAAATGAATTCAAAGCAACTTTCTTAATTATCCTAAATAGCCTTGCATCTCCCAGAAGGAAGAGACTAAAAACAACTAATGACTATCCAAAAATAAAGAACACTAATTACAAGATAGAGAAAATGAGTGGAAACAATTGCAAATATATAAAACACCACCACATCTCAA
The DNA here is from genome assembly GCF_019279795.1 of Protopterus annectens. NCBI lineage: Eukaryota > Metazoa > Chordata > Ceratodontiformes > Protopteridae > Protopterus > Protopterus annectens. The sequence goes on from NC_056741.1 coordinate 225,739,923, forward strand.
AAACTTCAGAATGCTCCACAAGCATACTAGAAAGCAAATAAATGAAGACAAAAACTATACTGTAACAACATTCACAAAAATAGCAAACACCACCCTAAAAAATTCTGGTCAGCCATTAAAGAAGTCTTACACCTCTCCCAATAGCTCATCATTCAAAACTACCGTAGAATTCAATGCGTATTTCATAATATAGCATGCATAACTGAAGATTTCCCAACATTTTATCCCAGCCCTGCCTAACAGCCTCATATCATCACATCTACTTTCACCTTCAAACCTGGGCCCATATCCTATATAAATCTACCCTTAAACAAACACAAACCATGCTTTACTTCAGCTGATGAGTTTCCAAGTGAGTACCTTAAAATAGCAACCAAAAGCATTGTCTATCCTGTTTCAGTCTTTATAAATAGGTAAATCCAGGAATCCTACATTTCCTATCTTTGGAAAAAAATCACAAATTATCAGTCCACACAAAGCAGGAAATTCAACAGACTTCACTAACTTTAGACTTATAGCAATGTTATTCCCCTTTTCCCCAAATACTTGAAAAATGTATTCAAAAACAATTTACCTCCTGCAGAAAGAACTCATATCTGACACACAATACAGCTTCTGTCCTTCCCATAGTAGTAAATCTACACTTTTAACCTTTATAAATACTGTCAATAAAGTTAGAGTTAAAGGCAAATGAGTCACCTTGTTTCTAGACTGATCTAAAGCCTTTGACACAGTTTGTCACAGCAAACTTCTACTTCAAATGTCCTTACTAGGTTTACCTCAGCCCACCCTTCTATGGTTCAAAAGCTACTGTAGATGGCAGTCAGTAAAATAGTTTTCCACCCGCTATCCAAACTTCCCAGTCACCACTGGTGTAATGTCGCTCGACCGGTCATGTTAAAACAGACAAGTGGTTGTGGATTCAGTTCAAGCAGCTTTATTACACACAAACACATCAGGAATGAGGCTTTGTAACTTAAACTTAAATAAACTTATAAAGAGACTGACTACCACACTCATACATGTTAACACTCTGGCTGTTCTCTCAAAATGGCTGCCTGAACATGCTCACTATTTATATGCACATGCTTACATCTGGAAATGCTTTTTAAAGGTACATACACACACACACACACACACACACACACACACACACACACACACACATACACACACACACACACACACACTGTTTTATATCCTCCCTATTTGGGAAATGAAGCAAATGACAGTATTCAATAACATGCAATTTACAAAAATAATCTTTTGACATTCAATTATACAGAATTAATTCTTTGACATTAATCATACAAAATTAGGCACATATAAAGCAAACATGTCCAGGTTGCTGTGCATTTTACACTAGGTCTGGAAATATGACCTGATCGTGTAACATAAAAGTCAGAATTGGATTTAGCAATGGGGACTGCCTTCAAGGAATGTTCAGCTTTGGGGACAACTGGGACATCATCAGGAATGGGAATGGATACTCGGACATGTTCTTCGGTATGAACATTGTCAGGGTTGCTCTGAGATCAAGAGTCTGTATCACAGGTACAATACTGCAATATCACTTCTGATACAGGAAGAAGATGTTTACAGTTTCTCTTGTATTCTATACCCTCAGATTTCACTAAGCAGGATCTTGGCTCAGCACATATACCTCTCACTTAACCAATTCAATCAAAGTCTTTTGCCATTTACATCCTCACTGCCTCTCCTTTTAACGGATGAAGAAATCTGCTCATTTTATCATAGCTGGACTTCTGAAAAGAATGCTTTTTAAAAAGTTGGGCTGGGTGGGGTTGGGTGGTCCCTTGCCATAAACAAACTTTACAACAAAAGGAAGAAACTGTTGCAGAAAAGAGGAAAATCCCAGGATGCAAAATACTCCCTTACCAGCATCAGTAAGAAGATGAGATCCCTCATAAAATCCTCCAAAGCTAGTTACAAAAATAAAATTGCCAAAGATTCCAAAGACAACCACAAGGCATTCTATAGCTATGTTAAGAATCTAAATCACAATGCTCAGATCTGCTCTGAGCTACAACAGAATGGCATTAAATATACTGATCCCAAGGATATTGCCAATATCCTGGCAGACTGAGTCAGTGCCAACTTCACCCCCCTCTCACCCCCTAATGGGCCCATCTCATTACCAAAAGATTGCCAAATTCCGGTAATAAAAGCCACACAGGTAAAAAATGCACTCTCCAAAGCTAAGAATGCAGTATCCATGGGACCAGTTGACATCCCAGGCTGTGTACTACATGAACTACAAAATGAACTGGCACCTCACCTAAGTGTCATGCTTAATCATAGCCTCACATCAGGCATTGTGCCCACTGAATGTCATACAGCTACAGTTATCCCACTCCACAAGGGGGATCCACCTTGGATCCCGGGAACTACCACCCCATCAGTCTGACGAGCCTGATTTGCAAGGTCATGGAATGCATTATCACAGAATTTATAAAGAAAGACATTGGCAACCTTCAAACACTGGTGCCCACGCAGTTTGGGTTGGTGAAGGGCCGATCTTGTCTCCTGAATCTGATTGACATCTTTGAATCAGTCTCCAGGGCTGTGGACAAGGATAAGGTGGTCCACCTATCTGGACCTTGCCAAGGCCTTCAATACCATCCCTCACTTTGGAATCATAGATAAACTTACTAAGCTAGGCATTAATCCGTACATCACTCGACAGGTTGCCAACTGGCTTACTGACAGAACCCACACTGTAAAAGTAGCCGACTCCAAATCCAGTTCCAGACAAGTGATAAGTGGAGTACCTCATGGTTCAGTCCTGGGACCGCTCTTGTTTGGCATCTACTTCTCTGAAGTACAGGCCAACACTAAGGCACTCTGGCTAACAAAGTTTGCAGATGACTGCAAACTGGGAGCCATTATTGAATCCCCAAATGATGTGGATGCATGGGCTCAAGTTCAGTGCCACGAAATGTATAGTTATCCGCTTTGGGAAAGAACATGTACCTGTGAATTACTACATAGGTGGCAGTACACTAAACATTGAAAGTGTGATGAGAGACTTAGGGACACAGATGGACAGTGGTCTCACCTTTGATAACCACATTGCCATAATAGTCAGGAAATCCTTCTATGTGGCACACCTCATCACTAAGGGCTTTGCATCCAGAAGAAAGGAGGTCATTGTCCCACTGTGCTCATCCCTCATTAGACCCATTATAAAATACAATGCCCCATTTGGTATGTACCTCTCAAGACATCTGCAACAACTGGAAAGGCCGCAGAAATACCTCACTAAAAGAATCACAGTCCTAAAGCAGATGCCCCATGGTGACCATCTAAAAATCTCCACCTATACTCTGTTGCATATCGTCTACTCAGAGGTGATCTCTGCTTAACATACAAGGCCATGTCCAACCCAGAGCTGTTGGACATGCTACACTTTAAAAATCCCAATCCCTCAGAGACACACGCTCCATGGATCTAAACCTTGTCATCACAATGAACAAAACATGCTGGAGGGATAGGTTCCTGACCCAGAGCCTCCCCAGACTCTGGAATAGACTGCCCGTACAGGTCAAGCAGAGCACCTCTTTGGCCCTCTTCAAAAGGAACCTTGATGATTGGATTGGAGATAGGAAATTCACCCCTGGGATCACGTCAGAAGCCCTGCTAGACAGGGACCTGGAGAAGTAAATATTGTGGGAAGAAATATCCAGGGAATTGTTATGGCTAGGCTTGTATAGGCCCTAGGTAAGATAGCCTAGTACTAACCTATGAACCTTTGAGTGGTCTGTTATTTTTAGCATTAGGCACCGACAGACTAGAACTGACAGGCAGGGTTGTTTTGTTTTGCCTAGATAGAAGTCTCTGAGCAGGCGAGCCAAGTAGGTTGTCACAGGGTATATTTCTGAGATCAAACAAATTCAAGAATATATTGGTATTTTCATGCTTTGATCTCTCTAGTAATTGCTTTGCACTTTGTTCTGCACATTCAGCAAGGCCATTTGACTGTGTGTATTTAGGACTACTAGTAACATGGATAAAGTCCCACTCTTTTGCAAATTTCTGAAACAACTGACTGGTAAACTGAGAACTGTTGTCAGAAATAACTTTGTGGACTACCCTGGACTGAGAAATTATGTTTAATCATAGTAATAACAGCACTGGATGTTAGGTTAGGTAGCAAATCGATCTCAGACCAGTTTGAAGAGGAGTCTACCAACACTAAGTAATGCTGACTGTTCCACTCAAATATGTGTCTACTTTGAGCTCTGTGGGTTTACCATTGATCAGGACAGTACAAAAGACTTCATTCTTCGCTAACAAATCTCTGCATTAACTTTTTCACTGACCACTAATGCACCATCTACATAGAAAGTAGGGTTGCAGCTTTCTACATGATCAGCTTGCTTGATCTTTCTTAATAACTGAATGAGGCTTGCTTGATTTACAAAAATTTTGAAAGAGATTCCATTTTTTGCACTTGTGGCATTGCTGACCAAATGCTAAGCACTTCAATTTTTGGACTCATGACTGACACCACAGTTATGGCAGTTAACAATAAAACTTGACTTGGGTTTTACTGACTCACTCTTATACTGCACTTAGCATGCCCCACTGAGCTAGTCTTGGAACTTGCTAGAAAGCTACAAGTTCTCCCTGAAAAATTTGCAGGGGTTGCAGCTGCCATGTGCTTATGCCTGCGTCTGCTTGCCACGTGCTGCATGCTGTCTACGTTTGCTCTGGAAGCTGTTGAAATCATGCTCTTATCACTTGCAAGCATACTTGTGTGTCTTTCTGTGAGCTCATGGATTTGGCAAATCTCTATGGATTTGGTTAATGTTAAATCACTGTCACAAAGCAAAATTTTTCTCACCACAGCACTATTAACACCACACACAATCCTGTCCTTTATTAACTCATCTTTCAAGTCACCAAATCTGCACATTTTTGGCCTTATTTCTGAAGTCAGTGATATAAGCTGCAAACGTCTCACCTGTCTTTTGGTCTCTTGTATAAAATAAGTGCCTCTCTAATGTAACATTTCTCTGGGGGTTGCACATTTCCTCTCTTGATTCAGCTGGTACCACAATATGGTGGTTGCCCCCCTCTCCTGCATATGGTGCTGGTGCCTACACAAATTAACACTCTCTTTCAATGGCCTCTGACACAGCTAAGTTAAGCAAAATGAATGCTCTTGTACTTGCATCTTTGTCAGAAAAAACTGCTTGTATGAAAATATCATATTCCTGCTCAAATACTCTCCAATTTTCTGCCATGATCAAACACAAGTGGACTAGGTCTATGAAATGCCTCAGTCATCTCAACACACAATAGCGAAGGTGCTTGAAATTATGTATGAACACACACACATAAATATATATGCCAGAACCTGTAATTATGCCCAATAGCACAATAGACTCTTTGAAATAACTGCACCTTGCCAAATAAATCTCTGCAGCACAAGAACACTAAAATTACTGTACTTTGTGAAACCACTCCTTATCAGTGTAAGAAATACTTTGAAATGACTGTGCTTGTTGTTTGTTTGCTTGTTATTTCCCTGGAAGCTAATTCCACCTAATACGCAACTTCTCAGCGCTTCTGTAGATCACTAGTGATATCTGCATTGCTTACTGTACTTATTTCCTTGTTTCACTTGAAAGAAAGTTACTGTTTGTCGTTTTTGCATTTAGTTACTTGTAACACATTGCACTCAAGTTACCTGGCACTTGCCCACTAAAGCAATTATATAAGTCAGCACTAAAAATTAAAAGCACTACACCCTCACTCCCCACTGGCCCTTGTTTTCAATTAAGGATTTCCCAATATTATTCTAGCATGTCCAAAGGTCAGTTGTCAATCTCCTCTCCGGTCCAGCTGGTGAATCTGGGAATCTTGAGGCAATGTTATAACTGCCTCATGTACACAGACAACCCTCTCCTCCTCCCACATAACACAAATACTTGCGAGAGATGCAGCTATTTAGCCAAACTGGAGGCTGAGCTCTCTCAACTCAGGACTGGCAAGACCAGACAGGAGGAGAAGTCAACTACACACACCACAAAACCAGCCTCACATAATGCTACCACTCCACTGAATCAAACACATAAACACACAAAGACATACTCGGAGGATCTGAGTAAAAATTTACCTAAACAGCAGAGGCCTCCAAAGCAGACACCCAAACAACTGCTACCTCAAGACACCCCACAAGCAACACATAAACCACAAAAGCAGTGTGCAAAGCAGTCACAGCCCTTAAGGCCAAATACAACATCAAACATACTTGTCATAGGTGACTCCATAGTCAGACACACTGACATCCCACTCAGCAGGCTGAACAAGGAGAGGGTCACAGTAAGCTGCCTATCGGGCGCTAGAATCCGCCACATAACAGAAGCACTCGGGTCACTCCACGGCAAGTACAAATATGACACAGTCATTGTCCATGCTGGTGTGAACGACCTGAGACGTACCTCCCTGGACTACATGAAAAGAGACATAGAGGAGCTCTCTGATTATGTAGCCCAGGCAGGTATGACCCTAACCCTGAGCAGTATCCTTCCTTCACCAAGAATGATGCCACAATATAGAGACAAGATGATCAGCTTTAACAATTGGCTTAATGTCTGGTGTCATTCAAAGGGGATCCAGTGTCTGTCTGCCTGGGATGACATGCTTGACAAGCCACGCTGCTTCGCAAGGGACGGCTTGCACCTGTCACCCTGGGATTCCGGATATTGGCTAAGGCTCTTGCCACCCCATAGTGCCTTTTAGGCAAGGCTCAAATTCTAAACCTACCACCCTAGAAAACAAAAATGGGAAGAAACTGAGGGTAATGCTGCTCAATGCCAGAAGTCTAAATCTCAAAATGCACGCACTCGAGGCCCTTCTCAGTATGGAGAACATCGATGTCTGTGCTGTAACTGAAACCTGGTTCAAGGCTCCTGAGAGCACCCGGCACTATTAGGTTTTACCTCATATCATGCGTTCCGGCCCCAAAACCCGGACCACATCACAAAAGGAGGGTGTATCCATATTCATAAAGGATACCCACACCTCCAGGTTGGTGGCAACGCACGAAGCTTCGGAAACCATCCAGGTGCAACTAACCATAGGCAAAACTGCTCTACAAATTGTAGCATGCTACAGGCCACCATCTCAAACTCAGGAACCCCACACAGCATTCCTGAAGACACTGGAGGGTATAAATGTATCTCCAAACACCATCATATTGGGTGACTTCAACTACCCGAATATAGACTGGGAACATTACTCAAGCCCTAACTTTCTAGCCCAACGGTTCCTGGAGTTCATAAATTCAAATGCCATGGAACAGCTAGTCACTGTTCCCACGAAAGGAGAAAATATACTAGATCTCATTGTCACAAACATGGGGACAAAATGCTCCACACCGGAAGTATATCCCTCATTGGTGAGATCTGATCATAAACTAATCTCACTGGAAATCCACATCCCGCCCCCCCCCAAACAAAAAAGACCATAGTGAAGAACTTCTCTAAAGCAAACTTCACACTACTCAAGACTGGTGAGGTATCCTTCAAGGCCCCTGAGCCAGAGGAAACCACAACCCAAGCTGCGGAAGCCCTTACAAATGCCTTCTATGAACACCTCCAGGACTGCATGGATCAGGCAATCCCAAATAAAACCAAGACTCTTTCCACAAAGGGCAAACGTCCAGTCTGGTGGACCCCAGCCATTAACAAACTTTACAATAAGAGGAGAAAGCTATTACATGATAGAACAAAATCCATAAAAGGGAAGTCACACCTGATCATTATTACTAAAAAAATACGAGCACTCATAAAATCAACTAAGGCCAATTTTGAGAGAAAAATTGCCATGGATTCAAAGGACAATCATAAGGCCTTTTTCAGCTATGTTGGGAACCTGGGTGGAAACTCCCAGATATGCTCAGAATTAGTCCAAAATGATACAAAAATCACTGAACCCACAGACATTGCCAACATACTGGCAGACAGCTTCAGTGCAAACTTCACCCCCCTCTCCCCCCCTAAAGGAGAGATAACTATCCCAGCCGAGTGTAGCCTCCCGGACATCTCAAATGCGCAGGTGAAAGCTGCTCTCTCTAAAGCTAAAAACACAGCATCAATGGGACCGGATGGTGTCCCCGGCTGTGTGCTACATGAGCTAAATGAGGAATTAACCCCGCACATAAGGCAGCTGTTTAATCTCAGCCTTGCCACAGGATACGTGCCCAAGGAGTGGCGTACGGCAACTGTGGTCCCACTCCACAAAGGCGCCTCTACGGACCCTGGTAATTACCGCCCCATAAGCTTAACAAGTCTAGTCTGCAAAGCTATGGAGAGGATCATAATGGAGCTCATAAACAAAGATATAGGGGACTTGCAGACATTGGACCCGACCCAGTTTGGCTTTGTCAAGGGAAGATCATGCCTTTTGAACTTGGTCGACTTCTTCGAAACAGTCACCAAGGCCATTGATGAGGCGAAGGCAGTCCATATAGCCTACCTTGACCTTGCAAAGGCTTTCGACACAATACCCCACTCGGGTATTGTAGAAAAACTTACCAGCTTAAATGTAAACCCATATGTCACAAGATGGGTTGCAAACTGGCTTAAGGACAGAACCCACAGGGTTAGAGTTGCTGGCGCTGTGTCAGATTCCAAGCCGGTCACAAGTGGTGTCCCACAGGGCTCGGTCCTTGGCCCCCTATTGTTTGGCATCTACTTCTCAGAAGTACAGGCCAGCATGGGAGGACTTTGGCTGACAAAGTTTGCAGACGACTGCAAACTGGGCGCCATAGTGGAAAGTGCATCGGACACGGATATCCTTCAGAAGGGACTCACGGAAACAGATAGCTGGTGCCAGAGCCATGGCCTGAAGTTAAATGCCAAAAAATGTATAGTCATACCCTTCGGGAAAAACAAGGTAACCTCAAGCTACCATATAGGTGGCAATCCACTAAGCACAGAAGAGGTTATCAGGGACCTGGGGACCCAGGTTGACAGTGGCCTTTCTTTGTCACTCACATTGCTAAAGTGGTTAGAAAGACCTTCTACATTGCCCACCTGATCATGAAGGGATTCACATCCAGATCTAGTGAGGTAATTGTTCCCCTGTACTCCTCACTTATCAGACCAATGATCGAGTACAATGCCCCATTCGGGATGTATCTCACCCGACATCTGCAGCAATTGGAGAGACCCCAAAAGTTCCTCACCAAAAGGATAAAGGGACTCCAAAATCTGTCATATGCTGCCAGATTGAAGAAACTCCAGCTCTATTCAGTCGCATACCGTCTGCTCAGAGGTGACATGTGCCTGACATACAAGGCCATGTCCAACCTGGAATTAATGGACATGCTCCACCTCAAAAAATCCAAATCCACCAAAACCACTAGAGCAAGCAACTTAAACCTTAGCACGGATATAAATAGGACGTGCTGGAGGGATAGATTTATCACTCAGAGACTCCCTATGCTGTGGAATAAAATCCCGGTCCATGTGAGGCAGAGCACCTCGCTGACTCTGTTCAAGAGAAATCTAGACCTGTGGATGGGAGATCGTAGGTTTACCCTGGGAATCATCTCTGTGTCACTGCTGGACAGAGGCACAACAAACTAATGGGCACAGTATTTTTTCATATAAGGGGTGGCGTAAGCCACAAAAATTTGGGCTAGGCTTATAAATGCCTTAGGGCAGATAGCCTAGTATAAACCTATGAACCTATGAACCTATGAACTTTGCAAATAAACTGTATACAGCATAAGAACCTTTCAAAATGGCTGTACTTTGCTAAATATCTCTGCACAGTGTAAAAAACACTTTAAAATGGTAAATGTACACAGCACAAGAAACTTTTTGAAATGGCTGTACTTTGACTGCACTTTGTAATATAACTGTACTTTTCACAAAGTAAGCTCTTTAAAATAATTGCACCGTAATAAAGCACACACTCTGCAAACACTTTGCACACTCTGAGATACTTTGAGCAACTCTAGTTAAGCTTGAATGGCTTTGTTCAATGCAATATAGTAGTTTGCACCCAAACACGGTCTTCTACTAAAAAACATGCAGTTGCCTTACTCTTTAAGCTTAACTTGCCCTTTCATTGTACTCGATACACCCATTTAATCTCTTATTATGCTCATTATACTTTTTTTGTGCCCGTTTTACTTTAAACATGCTCGTTATGCAAACCAAAGGTAGTTCTGAGCCCCATATGAATATTTCTGCTAGTTTTATCAAATATTGTAGTTTTGAACATTTTGTTTAATTAATAATGCATTTTGTGCCTTTCGTTTTATTAATAATAAGTTTTGTGCTACTCTGAATAATAATGCATTTTGTGCCTTACAAATGCTCCATTTCATTTTCTTTGCCAAATAAATCGTTTCTGCAAGTTTTTTTGTTACCTTAAGTTTGTTTCTGGCCTTTTTTGTTTGTCTGATCTCTGTTTCACTCAACCAGCTTCATCTGCCTTCACTTTTAGCTATGCACCTCATGACTTGAAGAAGTTGCTCTCTTAATCCTGGTTCTGGCACCATGTCACTCATCCGATCAGGATAAAGCAGACAAGCAGCTGTGGGTTCAGCTCAAGCAGTTTTATTACACACAAACACATCAGAAATAAGGCTTTGCAACTTAAACTTAAATAAACGTATAAACAGACTGACTGCCACACTCATACATGTTAACACTCTGGCTGTTCTTTCAAAAATGGCTGCCTGCATGTGCGCACTATTTATATGCATGTGCTTACATCTGGAAATGCTTCTTAAAGGTACATACACATGTTCTGTTTGACAGGTACCACAAGTCTTTATCCTTTTTCCTCTCCTCTTTAATATTCTTACCAACACCATCCACACATCCACACAAGAGACCTCCTTAATACTCTACCCAGAAGATTCCACACTTGTGTGCTCATCTTCATACAAATTAGTCAGGAAGCTTTAACAGCCACTGAAATATGCTCTGTAATTCACAACTCATGCTCAACTCAAAAATGTAAATAAATAAATAAAATACTACTTTTTTCCCCAAATCACACTCTCATGAATAAACCAAATTTAAAATCCTCTGTCTCAGTAACACAGCTATTGAAGTCAATTTGTCATAACAAATTATTAGGGATGATAGTGGATGATGATCTTAAATTTCACCTGCATATACACAATTGCATACAAATCTCACTAAAGGCTATGGATTCTTTACAGAACCAAAAACTTTGTCACCAATGCAACTAAAGCTACACTTGCTGCTACTTACCCCCTGTCTCCCTATTTTATTCTGCACTCATCCTTACTAACCTCCAGGCATCAAAAAAAGTAAAAACTTGAACATGTTATTAATAAAGTGGCTAAATTTGCAACAAATAACTCTTTTGGAACCCATCATTTTATAAGACTAAAAAGACTAAATTGTTTAGAAGTACTCCCATCAACCGATGTATGCACAGCTTCTTATCACCTATAAAACTAGCATCCGTTTGTTGGTCCAGCACTAAATACCATTCTGCACAACTATGTTCCCATTCAGTCATTATGATCCATTGACCAAGAACATGTCTCTGTCCACAAACCTATCAAATCTGTCAGGCATGATCGGTATTCATACCATGTTGATAAGGCTTGGAACTCCTTACCTACATCCATCAGGTCAATGCCATCCCCTCCAATCATTTAAAACCACTTTGAAATAATTCCTAGCCAAACTCTGTTTCTTTTCTTGCTCAGCCTCATGATAAACTATCCCTGCAATTCATGAAGCTTGATTTTCCGTGCAGGAACAGTGTTACCGCTCCTGAAAGGAAAATGGCTGCTTTGCGATCCATGTACATGCCATTTTCACGTGGACAAGCGGCCATACACTGTTCCAGCATGGAAAGCTGTGTGAGATGCTAATGAGCTCATTTGCTGGTGAAAACCATGCAAATGAGGTCAATTAGCGATCCAGCAAAGTGGCATGTTCCATGCTGGAACAGTGTATCTTGCAGAAATGTATTTGGTTACTAACCAAATACATTTCTGCAATCTACACAATAGAGGCATGTCAGCGCTCCAGAAAGCATGTATTAATTAGGTTATGTATGCCAATGGCCAAATATATGGCCATTGGCATGCAAAACCATTCGAAAAAAATAAAAATGAAAGTTTATTTTATGTTGGCCGAACTTGGCCATTGAGGGCAGAGGATGTGGTACGCTAGTAGGAAGGGGGAGAAAAAGTAGAAATGTGGGGGGGGGTCAGTAGAACTACTTTCTGCATGTTGCCATTATAGTCAATGGCATGCAGAAAGTAAACATAGGCAGGGAACAGTGGTTGTTAAGGGGGAAGGCTCGGGAATAGTGCAGTAATTAGGGCTTAAGGCAGTGGAGTACGCTAATGAGGGGACTTATACTGAATCACAAGTTGAACAGGAAGATTTCTTAGTGTCAGACTGCACCCGACCATGTAGGTGCTCTAACACTATCGTGTGAGCAAGAGGAGCAAGGAGCATGAAAAGGGGGTGTGTCATGCTTTCTGGAAGCACATTGGAGCCCCATTGGCTGGTGTCTGCTTTGCTAAGTACAGCTAGGAGAGGGGTTGTGTCTGAGGCTGTTTACTCATACTCCATGAACTGAAGAGAGTGTGCACATGCAGGGGAGGGACTTGTCTCACAGTTTACACTACCAGCAGGCTAAAAGAGGAAGGATAGAAGAAAAAAGCAAAGGAATTAGCAGAACAAGAGAAATGCTGTACAAATCAGCAATATGGGAGTCTGCAACCCAAAACTGGCCAATGAAAGCACTCAAATAATACAGATGACAGGTGGCTGCAGAGCTGAAGATGGGAGGGCATGTAAAATAGAATTAAAGGGCAACAGCATAAAATAAAGGTGAACTGATGTAGAAATCACTACTGTGGGAGTCTTGCAGCTCAGAATGGACCCTGCAATTATAATACTGCTGGAATGTAGCTGCAGAGCTGTAAATGGGAGAAGATGCAAGTAAAAATTAATTACAAAAATGGCAACAGCAGAATAAAGGCAGTCATCCACAAATCACTAGTAATGTTTCTAACACTCACAGTGGCTAAATCCAAGCCATGATCAAGTAAGCTGGCAGCTGGAATGAATCAGAAACAGCCAATCTGACAGGCAGCAGTAGCAGCACATTACTATAAAGTAAGGAAACACCCTTCAGTCTGCGTTTCCCCACAAATTCTGCACCATTGGAGTAAACCTGAAAATTTTAACCAACAAAATGCTTGGGGCTGCCATCACTTTGATACATCAGTATGTGCTGGAGGCTGACAATGGTGAGGAGGATAATGCTGCCAACCGCTGTAGACCCAGGAGGAGGAGGAGAGTACTCAGACCCAGGGTGACCTATCAGGGGCTACATGACCTGGAGATTGTACAGCGTTACAAGGTGGACAGGGACATCCATCAGCAAATTGTGGAGCTGTGTCAGCCTCGCCTCACATCCAGAACAAGCAGAGGGGAATCCATCCCAGTGGATACTAAGGTATGTGTAGCCTTAAGAATACTAGCTATAGGTACTTTCAAAAGACCTGCTAGGGATATCATGGGGGTGTCACAGGCATCTGCATCCAGAGTACTCCATCAGTTCCTGGATGCTATGCTACCACATGTCTGTAAACACATCTACTTCCCCAACACCTGTGAGGAATTGACCAGCAATATGCATCTCATCTACCATGTAGCTGAATACCTGCATGTACCGGGTGCCATAGACTGAACGCATATCCACATCAAAGCACTTGAGCCGGGTAGGGTCTACATAAACCACAAGGGCTTCCCCTCCATCAACTGCCATGTCATGTCCAATGCCCAGGGCATTATCATGAATGTGTGTGTGCTGGCAGCCCTGGAAGCTATCACGACACTTACATTTGGCATTCCTCACAGTTGTATCAGGGATTTGCCAGGGGGGACATCCCGTATGGCATCTGTTGGGGATGCTTGCTATGCATTGGAGCCGTGGATGCAGAAATGCACACACACCCATGCAAGAATGCCATAATGAGGCACACGCACAAACCAGGATCATTATAGAGTGGGTGTTTGGGATGCTTAAGTCACGTTTTCGCTGCCTGGACATATCTGGTGGAGCCTTGCAGTACTCTCCAGCCACATATGCACACATGTTCATAGTATGTGCCATGCTACACAATATGATACTGCGGAACAGCTGCAGCAGGAACAGGATGGGGAAGGGCCACACAGCCCCCACCATTGCCAAGGTCCCCACAGGCACAGAGGGACTCAGATAAGGAGCCCCCTGAGCCAGCCCCTGTAGGCAGATGGAGGCATGCCCAGTATGTCCTGGCCTTGGCAAAGAAGCAACGTATAGCACACACACTGACACTATAAGCACCCAGGGAATGACACCTCTCTATGACTTGCACATACAATAAAATGGATGCCAAACATGACACTACCTGTGCTTTACCATGTATAGGGAGTGTACTATGTGCATCTGACATAGTCAGCCCTCCAGCACCATCCTCAATACTGGCCAAGCAACAAGGTAAGTCACTCTTCCTATCAATTAGTGAATCGTGTAGTATGTTTTGATAGTTGTATTTATGGTATGGATGCAAGCATGCAAAAGAATTATGCGGCTGAATGGGATAGCATCAGACATCTGACAGCTATATGGGTCAGCAGGAAATCCATAACAAATACTTGTCTCAACATACTAGGCAGTACTACACAAGGTGAAAACTCACACCACAGTACATGTGGTGGCTCAAATAACTGTGGGTGTCCATAGGTCACACACATGGATGTCAATGTGGGTCACATACCCACCACCAGCCTCACCCAGCAGGACAGGTGTAGATGACTATAAAGAAAGGCTGGGCTAAGGCCCCGAATGATGGCAATGGTGAACAGCCCCCCTCCAGACCTACACAGACATACTACATCAGGTCTGGCAGTTGCATTTTAGTTCTGAAGGGTAAGAAGTCTGAAACTGAAATCTATGCCATTATGGTCTAACATGTGTAATCTACCAATGTGCCTTCTTTCTGCATGATAGGTCACAATACAATATGAAATGGAAGCCAACAGAGTAACTGAAATACCAGTATAGTTATTGCAAATGTTTAGTTTTCAGGTGTGCACCCCCATCCCATGTAGAAATGCAGTAACATGAATGTTTGAGGAGTAATATCACTGGAGCACAGATTGCCAGAGCTGTCCCAATCTAAATGATAGATTGTGGAATGTGTACAATATGCAGGGGTCAGTGTGGCAGGTTTGTTGTGTTTTAATATTGTCTGGAATCGGTCAGCATGTAGGCCTGGATGGTTGTGTCTCAGTGGCCTAGGTACAGTACTGTGGTCAGCATGTAGGCCTGGATGGTTGTATCTCAGTGGCCTAGGTGTTGTACTGTGGTCAGCATGTAGGCCTGGATGGCTGTGATTTAGTGGCCTAGGTACAGTACTGTGGTCAGCATGTAGGCCTGGATGGTTGTGTCTCAGTGGCCTAGGTACTGTAATGTAGTCAGCATGTAGACCTGGATGGTTGTGTCTCAGTGGCCTAGATACAGTACTGTGGATAGCATGTAGACCTGGATGGTTGTGTCTCAGTGGCCTACAGGCAGTACTGTGGTCAACAGGGCCATGTTCCAACAACTGCAGTGCCAACCACACTGCTTCACAGCTACACCCATGTCAGCAGTTGTACATACTCACTGTCCACATGTCAGTATCTGTCACTGTAGGAAAGCTGAACATGCCATGAATGGGGCCCATACCTAGAAACAGTACACAAGTGAAAGTACCCTACACAGAGTGCATATAAAATAACTGTCAACTGCACACAACTTTGGAAGTATATATAGAGGTTAGCAGCGCACTACTCGGCCCTCTAGTATGGAATACTGGTAGTCTGTCCATTCACTGGCAGACCAAAAAAGGCACAGTTATAAAGTAATGACAGGCTGCCCATGTCCACACACAAGGCAGCATAAGGGGAATGTCCCAGGTATATCTGTGAGTCAGGTGGCAGTAGCTTCCATTTCACACATGCACTCAGTTCACCCCACCAACAGCCACAGGTTTATTGCAGATCTTATTACAGATATTACTTGTTGTAGGGAATGAGTACAGCATGACCCCATCTCTGTATGGGAATATATACATGATGCTGCATGCTGAATAGGTGTCCCATGCAGGTGTCTCCCTAGCTGTAAGCAGCAACCTGACCACATCCAGACTCATGGATCAGTATGAACAGGAAGGATTAACAGGAACACATCAACCACTTACCACTGTCACACCAGGGTAATCCACTGGCTTGCAGCCTGGGAACGTATGAGTGACAGAATGCACTGGCCTGCTACAGATGGCTTGCAGCACTCTCAAATGGCATACAGTCCTCTAGCAAAGGCCCATGCCTCACCTATACTGCCAATGTACGGAATGTCAGGGGTCCTAAGCAACAACCTAACACAGCAAACAGAAAACAAATCCAAGGCCATGCTGACAAATGCCAGTAGCATGCCTCCCCATGTTCTATTGTAAGAACTGTGGACCATGCCATAAATACTACTGGGATAAAGGCCCACATATAGGGATACCTCTGTGATAGTGCTTTCATAATGTTAGGAAGAGGAGGGAATAACAGGGGCGGGTGTAGAAGCATGGATGTGATGGAGTGTGTAAAGTCTGAAACTCTACTGTCTGCCCATACAACCCCCTGACTGCAAACCCATGAATGAAAAATCACATAACTGCTTGTAAACCACAATGTGAAGGTAAACTAACCAGATATATGAGTCCTGCCTCTGGATAACCTGGGTGTACATGTACAGCTTTGAGGTATGGCCCCAGCTGGATATGGCCATTCCGTTAAGCTGAGAAAACCACAAGAAGGGGATCCCCAGCCAGCATACTACCAAGGTGCTGGTGCATTTACACAGAACCAGCAGTCTATGGACTGTAGCTACCCCACCACAATGGCAGGAGTGTGCCAGAATGTGTAGTCTATGCCTTAGAATAATGGTCATTCATCTTGTATTTCCCTAGTAAATAACTGTGAGCAAAGAATGATATCTGTGTCAGTAGTTGATGACATGATACATCACAGTGTAAAACAGTACATATATCAGACAATCTATGCTACAACCAACCATATTACACAAGCAGCACAGACAGCAATAGATACAGTATCCCCCGTATGCTACACCCATTGTGTCTCCACATTGGCAACCTATCTACAGATATCCTGCAGAAACAGGTTGCTATGTGTAGCTGAAGCACACAAAACCCTGGACTGGAGTAAAACTCTCCCTGGAATGGATTCACACACTTAATATAGAAGGTGATACTGGGCATGCTCCTACACTTAGAGAAATGAAACCCATGTCCGACAGCACAGTGGACTATAGATATCTGTTATTTGCAGATGTCTGTGTACACACACCAAATTGTACACCAGTTATACTTTATACACACACACACACACACACACACACACACACACACACACACACACACACACACACACACACACACACACACACACACACACACACACACACACACACACACACACACACACACACACACACACACATTGGATAGGAATACTCACGCATATCTAAGGCCAACATAATATATGTCAAACATACACACACAGAGATGTGGGGAAAAGAGAGACAGACAGTGACAGAGAGAGAATACAGTTATGAGTCCTGTCCTACCCAGAACACATCCCATTTGCCTAAATCACATGATATACTGATGTCATTCACTGTAGAAATTCCTTTTGTCAGCCCTCAGCTCTATAGTGTCAGTGGTGCTTGTGATAACAATGTAACACTATAGTACAAATAAGTATACATGCAGCATTTGTAATCTCACTCCTGTCTGTCAAATGTAAAGTTGTGTGTGAGTGTGTGTGTGTTTCTAGATTTTGAGGCTGTTCACACTCACTACACTCCCCTTACCCCTCCATTAGCACTGCTTGGACAACTCTCCAACATATAAGCTCCGTGGCACTTGCGATATCTGTGTAATACTATGGTGTAGCAAACTAGTTAGGTAGTAGTTTTTATCCTGGTCTTGGCAACTGTGAAATATGTGTGTTTGTGTAAGAGAGTGTGTGTGTCATTGTATAGACATGATTTTGATGCCATTCACACTCACTACACTTCCCTTACCCCTCCTTTAGCACTGCTGCTGATGTCACTCGCCTTTAAAGATAACCTTGGACAGCTCTCTAGCATATAAGCTCTGTGGCAGTCATGATAACTGTGTGATACTGTAGTGCAAAATACTACTAAGGTAGGAGTTCTAATCTCAGTTCTGGCAATTGTAAAAGTGTGTCCATTTGTGTGAGTGTGTGTGTATACCTGTAGGTTGAAATATTTTGTGTCCATACACAGCCAGTACATTTCAAAGTACAATAATTTACAATGAGTGCTGATGTCATTCACCTTAGAGGTATGTTTGGACACTGGTCTACCTATAAGCTCCATGGTGCATGCAATAAATGTGTAACACTGTAGTAGCAATACATAGATAGGTAGTTGTTCCAAACTCAGTACTGGCAAGTGTGTGTCTGTCCATCTGTCATCAGTATTAGGTGTGGGTGGTGGTGTAATTGTGTAATAACAGAATCCATTAGGAGGCAGATTTTGCTAAATTATTATATTGATGACCCGGTATATGTCCCAATGTCCACATTACAAGGACAACAGTTGTCAACCACCATAGAGGTTGGTGTAGACATCTACAGCCCTAAATGTGTAGTGCCATGTGCAATGACTATGTGACAGTATGAAATAGTTAATAATATATATTCAGGGACTACTTTCCACCCAGAAATCATACACAAACACACTTGGCTAGACATCAACCACTGTATCAGTAGTTCTCCTGCAAACTGTCTCACAGATAGTACCTACGGTGTGAATGCAGTGGACTCCATGTCAAACTGATAACCAGACATGACTGGTGTCACACAGGGTATGGGCACATGTCCTCTCATGTTTGGGATCTACCCTTCTGAGGTGCAGAAGAACACAAAGGCAACCTGGCTGAAAATGTGTTGCATACAACAATAAGGTGGGTGGTAGCATTCCCAATCCATGTGATGTTGACATCATGGGCAAAGGCTACTCTGACACTTATGACTGTTGTCAAAACCCTGGACATTACCCTAATGCCAAGAGATGTGCTGCAATTACCTCTGGGAACACCATGGCTCACATGAAGTAATACATCGATGGTAGTCCACTGAACAGTGACATTATAATAACAGAATGTGGAACACAGGTTGACAGTCAGCTGTCTATTGACCACAATAGTGCCACTGACATCAGAAAGTGCTTTGATGTGTTACATCTCCTGACTAGGTGTGTGTTATCTAGCAAGTAAAAGGACATGGTTACCCTGTATCATCCCCTCACTTCCCCAATCAATGTGTACAGTGCCAATTTTGCCATGTACCCCACTGGAAACCTGCAACAACTGTAGAGCCTGCAAATGTACCACACAAAGAGAATACCATGCCTTATACACATGCCCTGTATTGACAGACTCCACTAACTCCAATGAATCCCCGTATCATACTGTCTACATAGGTGCAAACACTATCTCAGTTACACAGCCATGTCACACCAAACTAGGTCAGGAATGCTACATCTGAAAATACTAATCTGTCCACACATCATGGCCCAGAGACCTCAAGCACACTTCCACAATTCAAAGGATATGCTTATGGGACAGGTGCACAACCCAAACACTGCCCATGTTATGGAATATAAATCACATACATGTGAAGCAGTACAAATCACTGGCCACCCACAACAGAAATATTGAAGTAGTCAACACAGGTCAAGGTTGTTGCATCCTCTACCAGTGGTCAGTATGAGCTGGGCCAGGGCATTGGAAATGATGAATCCCAGGAAGTGTTGGGCAGCTGTACTGGTGCTTGACTACTTTCCCCAGGTGATGGAGGGGTAGTTGAAGTCTCATACGATGTCAATGTTGTGTTGGACCATCATAGATGGCAGGGTGTTGAGAGATGTGCATTGACAATGTATGGACATAGATGTGGACCTGTAGCAGGCTATGGTCTGGATTGAACTTTTACCCCAAGGCAGGTGTACCAGAAGTACCACCAGTGCATTATGTGGGGATACTAGTCTGGAAGTCTTCCTATCCATAATGAATGTGGAGACAACACTACCTGTGGAGGTGTGGTGTGGTTCATGTTTGGGGACTGACAGCTGTGGAATGCATTATAGCCTGGTACTGCAGGGCTGCTATCTCCAGCTGTGAACCACCTCTCCATTAGAGCAGACATGCTAATATCCTCCACTCCAATGAGTGCATTGACTGACTGCATCCTGACAGTTAGATGTTTACTGTTGAGCAGCATGACCCTCAGATTCCATACATGTCTAGCTGTCATGGTGGTAATTATATTAGGAACACTGCCTAACAAGGCATTATAGGGGTGGCAAGACACTTAGCCAGTACCTGGAAACCCAGCGCTGACAGATGTAGGACATCTGTGGCAGGTCACTGAGTTCTGTCAATCATGTCATCCCAAGCAGAGAAATACTGGATCTCCTGAGAATGGCACAAACACGTAAGCCAATGTTGCAGTAAATCATCTGTTGACAGTACCGCAGCATCATTCTGGGTGACAGCAGTATACTGCTGAGGGCTACTGTCACACCTGCCTGGACCACATAATCAGAGAGTTCAACCATCTCTCCTGTCATGTAGTCCAGGGAGGTGTGCCCCAGGTGATTCACACCCACATGGATACAGAGTGATACTCATAGTTGTTGTGGAGTGCCATGACTGGCTGTGTCATGTATTGGATGCTGGCATGTGATAGATATTTGGCTGTTGCCTGCTCCATATTCAAATTAGTGAGTGGGATATGTGTGTGCCTCAGTAGTCAGTTATCCATGAGCACTGTATTGTGCAAGGTGGTTAGCCTTAGGAGCCTAGATTGAGGGGCACACTGTGTAGGTTAAATATGTGTTCCTTGGCATGTGCCATATCATGGTGTCTGAGTGTGTGTCTGTCTTGCTGGTCAGGTAAATGTCCATTGAGTGCCTCTGTGAAGATGGGTGTGTGGTTTTCACTGTATGTCATGGCTGTTAAAGTGGGTGTCATGGTGAGCTATGTGTTCCACATGGTGTGGTACAGGTGTTGATCTTATCCTCTTGACCTGCTAGTCCAGTCATTGCTGGACAGTGCATATGTCCATATTGGGGTGATATATGGGTAACTCCCACAAGTCTGAGTGTTTGGAATGTAGAGGGGAGGGTTGTCTGTGTAAATGAGGTAGTTGCAACAGTGCCTCAGAATGGACAAGTGTACCAGAGTAATGGGTGACAGCACAGAAAACCACCTTGCAATCATGCCGGGAGGGGTGGACTAGTAAGTACTGGGGCTACTGCTGTGATGATCGAGTACTGCTGATGGCTCCCAGCTGTGCCACACTTATTGGTACATTAACCTGGTGAAGTGCCAAGCCATTATGCCATATGAAGTGCACGACAGAAAGAACTAGCATGATGTAAGAGTGGAACAGAAGGCAGACATACTGCCACTTGTAATACTTTACCTCAGCTGTGCAGTTATCAGCAGCTTTGGCCATGTGAATCTTCAGTAAGCTTTGTAGCTTGTGCTGTAACTGCAAAACAGTATAGTAAACATAACTAAATAGGCAGGAGTTGTAATCCCAATACTGGCATATGTGTGTGTGTGTGTGTGTGTGTGTGTGTGTGTGTGTGTGTGTGTGTGTGTGTGTGTGTGTTTGTGTGATGTATGCTGCAGTTCTTTGTCATGTTGAAAACTGACACACCTCCTCATCCTCAGTGTTCTTGCAGACACCTGATAGCTTTTGGGCAGAAGTGGGTTTTATTTGGAAATGTTCAAAATTCCCACCACCATGACTACAGGCCCTATTTTGTCTGTGGAATGGCAGATCCACAGCAGGCCACTGCCACCAGTGTGATTCAGCATGGGGATGTTGGTGTTCAGGTTATGAAAGGTGTTGCTTGTGCACCACACATACATGTTGGTATTGTGGCTGTGAGGTTGATCCCTAGGCTCATTACACCATAACACATTTTCACACCTGCCTTTGGGAGACATGATGTGCTATATTGCGATATGTATCCATCCCTAGCTGTTTTTGGTGTGCGGAAATGCTTCCATCTTCTGACCCTAATCCATAGCCCAGATGTATGCAGAATACGGGACAGTGTTCTCACAGGTAGTACAGAACACCAGTACTAGCAAGAGGTTCCTGCAACTCCCTTGGTGTTGCTGTATGTCCCCTGGGAACCTCCCTCCCCATGTGTTGTCATCATTTTTGGAGGGACATCAGGTTCTTGCAACAGCACTATTGTCCCATATTCACTCCACCTTTTGACAACTGTCTCCACTGTGTTCCATGATGTATGCACTGCTGTGGTAATGTTGTTGTACCCTTCTCTTGACTGATAGCTTCCAATATATGAGATCCTTTTGCTGCTTTGTACACTGTCTACAAGCCATGGCTGTTGCTGTTCCAGGCAGCTGAGCATATGTCTTTATTATCCCACTTGGACAGCAGACTGTTATTTGGTGTTAGAGTGCCTTTACTTGATTGCTGGTGTGTACCCAAGCAGACTGTATGCTGTCAGTAAATCACAAGCTGCTGCAATAACATATTATTTGAAGGATGTGCACACATATGCATCCAGCATATTGTGAAGTTTGTATAGTCCATATTTGGTGGCCAACAGATTGTACAAAATGGTTCATGTCATAGATCACATTACAGTTTGGAAAAGATGAGTACTGGCATATTGTGGTCTCAACTTGTATAGGCATCACAAACACCTGCCATCTTAGCAGGGATGTGTACACTGTTTATATCCACTATATGACAGTAATGTGTCACACATGTCCCTACATTAGGCTGTTTGTCCACCCATTGTGTTGCTCTCTGTCCAGACATCTTGCACTGACAGGCCATGTGTTATGCTACAGAGATGATACATTCTCATCAGATAGGCCCATTTGGTGACCACTGTGATGCAATGCAGTTGACCCCAACACAGGTGAACATGCACATAAAGCAATATGGCTATGATTGACAGCTGTGTGCATGGTACACTGCATGGCCTTCACATGCTTGGGATATTGGCAAACCACAACAGTACAATTGCATACTCACCAGCTGCTGTCTGCCATCCTACATGCAGACAGGAGGGACCTAGGTAGTTGTCTGAGAGGAGTATGTTCAGCAGACCCACAAGTGGCATTGTTACAGGATGGATGCAGCATGTCTGCACATGTACAGTACAACCCCCAATACTACACAATTTGCTGTCCTTCACCATAGATGTGCACATACATCTGTGCATTAGAAAACTCCATCGACAACTGCAAACTGACCTCACATATGCATGTAGATACTCTACAATTACAAGTATGTCTGCTACACTAGTCTAGTAATCTACACTGGGGCCTTACCTGCACACTCCTCAGCCTTTGTCTGAGTGCCAACCACTCCCAGTATATGGGAGGATCTGTACACTGATGTTGTACTGGGATGGGTGCCCCAAAGTACCTAGGGAGCTCCACGGTGGGTGCCAGTGGGGCTGCAAGGTCAGGCACATGTCTGTGTGGTCCCTGGCTGCTGCAGCAGCCATTTGCCAGGCATGGTGTATGAGGTCACTTTTACAATGCCAGACCTGCTCGCATGTACATGCATGCAGGCCAACATTGTTTATCAGGTGGACAAGGTCGTCCCACAAGCCAGTCCTCTCCTGCAAATGTTGCTGGCTCCAGCCAAACATTATGGCATGGTTGTGTAGTATGCCTTATATGATTATATTTCTCTGAGACACTGAGAAAGTTGACCTTTGCTAATGCAACATTTTATCTGGGAGACATAAAAAGGGAGACTCATCGCAGGACCTAATACATTTGTCAACCATATGTACAGAACCTGCACATCTAAATTGAATACCAGTAGCCACCACTCACAACCACACCATACCCCTGTAACGTATCAGTACTGTATCTGCTTGCATTGCACTGCTGGCTCTGAGGTGTCATATTCCCCCCAATGAGGCCTACTTATTTCCATCTGTACTCCTCATTCATGTCTGTGTTGAGGGATGACATTGGCCATCTTTCATGTGGATGTGGTGTGGATGGTGCCAAGCCTTGTTGTGACTATGGTGTGTAATGGAGCTGGATGCACATGCCTGAGCTCATGTAAGATGCAGACAGGAATGTTATCAGGTGCCATGGGTACTTACATTTGTTGCCTTTCAGTAGGCAATATGTACCTGCTCACTGGTGATGAGGGGAGGGGTGTGGGTGCTGTGCATATCAAGTTATAGTGCTGCTGAGCCAGGGAGTGATGTTTGCCCTAAACCTATCTGAAGCAGGTTGCCTACAGCTATGTTGTGTGTATATGTGGCCTGATTGGCCACCATTACAGGGTGTGCTGGTTTGTGGCCTCAGAGATTCCAGACATATGTGAAGATGGCCTTGTGATTGGCCTTGGTGAATGTGTCCAATGTGTGCCTTACAGTACTCCACCTGTGGCCTTATATGCTGGATCAGACAAAGGCTGACTTGATGCCAGGTTGGTGCGTGCTCCTGATTTGGCCTGTATGGCCAATCTAGGGACCAAGTCTGTGGTTTGTGTATTGGTGCTGTCCACCACAAGCATTCAGCCTACTTTGAGGGGGTTGATGTTGTCCTGTCTGGTATTGCTGAGGCCATAAAGCTATGTAGGTGCCCACATAGTATTGTGTTGTGGGCCCGGACACAGCTGCTACTTCTACCATATGGGATGCCCTTCATGTGGGCCTTGCCCATTTACCTGGCCTGTGCAGGGACATTACAGAGGTGTGGGGGCTATAGCTTCACAGGCAGTAGGTGGAAATATCTCACAGGACAGAACATGTGGAGACAGCCCAGCAACATGGGTGACAAAGCTCCAGAGTTTGGTACAGCTTGTATGTCATTAGCACTGTTATACATATGAGGACTTGCTACATTGACAGGGTTTGTCTGGACATGCATTTACTGAGTAACTTGACATCTGACAGTGATATGCTTCTGACATAGCTCTCAACTGGCATGTTGTCCACACACTGGCTAGATGTTTGCCTATTATGCTTGGTCTGTTCCTTGACCAACATCTGTTTTTGTGGGGTTGGTAGGATAATGTGAGGATTGTAGTCAGTACGTGTTGTCATCCATTGGTGTTCCACACATCATTTCCTTCAGGGGTGTGATGTTACAACAACACATGTAACAGCAGCTACTGTCTCAGTTTGTAACACCATTATGTGTGATATGCCCCTCTTTCCAGCCCTCTGTCCCATATGTATGCCATGTGTTGTCCAGATGTTCTGCACTACAAGGTGCAGAGGTATGGTATATCATTAATTACCAACTGCATACCAGTTAGCTTGACAATGACCTGGCAGACTCCTAGCCATGGTATGCAGTGGTGGCAAGGGTTATGCATCCACACCCTGGTAATTCTGTGGAAATCTGCACATATGACAGTATGTCTGTCTGGCCATTGTGAAAAGACTGCCAAGACTGTAGCGGCGTTTTGTGTTTATGTGTTTTAGGCTGGGTAGGGAGAGTAGCAGCTATGAGTGCCATACATCCTTTACCTATCTGATTCTGCATACTGCTACAGCTGCTAGTGGTCTATCAGGTCCATATTCCCTTAGGGACTGACTGTGAAATATCATCTAACACCTCCGGATTCCCCAGTACACTGTGAATTGGGCCAGTATATGTAGGGTAATGTGTGAGTGACAAACAGTATGCGGTTGCACTCACAGTATTATGCTTCTGTGTTCAGTTTGCTTACTGCCATGTTACTTTCACTATGGTGCACTTGTTTGAGGGTATGCACTTTCACACCAGTGTCTGTGTTCCACTAGTATTACACCCCTGTACTGCCTGTTATATTTGTTACTGCATGTGTACACCCCAGAGCTGGACCTGGGTAGTGTTATGTCAGTCTGATTGTAGTCTGGACATTGCTCAGTAGCTCAGTGTAGTTTGCCTATGGTTGTGTTATGTCCACATATTCATAGGATGTCCAGTTCTGTGGTCAATATCTTTTGTCTGGTCCCCGTAACTGTTATGTATGCATGACACATCAATGGGATGATGTGGGGACTGAGGTCAGTAACTAATGAGAAGCAATTGAGTCCTGTAATTGTAATATTTCAGTTGATATATGTTAGGATATACACTGTTACTACATGAACATTCTCGGCTTATCTACAGGTGTATTTTGTACATGTCCCTGTTTTCATGCCTTTGTCCCCCCACTTTGTCAGGCTTGGTCCACATTCATTGCATTAAGGGGTTCTGAGCATACCTCTCCACAGCCAGATTTTCCACAGAATGTCCAGATGTTTGGACCATACTTTTGTTCAGTTCCACAATTTATTTCTATTTGTCAGGTAAATAACGGTGATGATCCAAGGATTTATGTCAGTAAATACATAACATGACATTTCATTTCCCATCATCATATCCTTCAGTGATTGTCTGCTGAAACACACACTTTTGCTGTAACACGTCTTCATTTGTAACAATGATTTTCTAACTATGTCCGTATATATGGTCCCCCTCTTACAATCTTTGTACAGGTTCCTTGCACTAACAGGTTGGGAGGGATGGTTCGGAGATATAACTGTACTGCATGTTATATACACACACATATATATATATATATATACATATATATATATATATATATATATATATATATATATATATATACAATTTATTTTCCTTCCATTATATTTAATATATGTATAGCTATATTATGACTGTACGTTTACATATATATGTTTCATCTGACATATATATATGTGTGTGTGTGTGTGTGTCTATGTCTATATACAATGCACAAAGGTTTCCACAACACTTTCCCCCTAATGTTGAATGCCTCTATTGTATGATATGTTTGAAAAGCAACATTAATTTCTGCAGCACAGCTGGTGTACTGGTACATTCCTCTGATTAAAATGTTCAGGGTCATAGGTTCAACACTTGGGCTTGCTGTTTTTTTTTTTTATATTTATTAATGTTAAATGACCTGAATGCAGGATATGTTCGTTAAAGCACTACAATGTTTCACAGGTCAGATGGTATAGTGGTATGTTGGTGTGATTGTTGAGGACAGTGTCCTGGATTTCAGGCTTGGCAGGGCTGACTATTTTGTTGCTGGGAAGAACAAGGTCTGATGGATTCAAACTGATTAAGGCACATTTATGCATATCATACATATAATGTTATATTTAAGCAATAACCCACAGCTGGGTGTGGGTAATGCTGGATTTACCCACAGTTGGTGTGGTTTGGTCATGAGGGTAATGTCCTCATGACCATATAATGATAACCATGGGTAAGTCCAGCATTGCCTACATTCAGCCGTGGATTGTTGCTATTATATGATGACATTATTTAAGAAAAACAATACTTACCTTTCTTAAATAATGTCACTGTATCATGCCTCCATGCTGCCCTTCCACAGTTTTCCAGTATCCTGGGCCATTTCTGATGTACTGCAAATGCGTAAGGGACGTGTTCCCACACTTATGCAGTACATCAGTGCTGTGCAGAGATAGCAACAGAGATAGGGGGATCTCAATGCTTTTTTTAACATATCTCGGTATGTTATACGAGTTGATGAACTCATATAACATAGTGAGATATATTAAAAAGACATCAGAGATCTTCCTTTCTCTGTTGAAAGGAAGATCTCGATTGCATTTTTTTATGATATCTTGCTATGTTATATGAGTTCTTCAACTCGTAACACATAGCGAGATATATTTGTAAATACAATGGAGAACTTCATTTACCCATTGCTACCTCTGCAGACTGAAAATACAAACAGGTGATATACAAATGGAAATGGTCCAGGGGGTCTATATTATAAAATAGAATTTTATAAAGTTCGAATGTTATAATATCAAACCAGTTTTGTCGAACGCTGAAAATAGCAAAGGTGCAGGACACCGAATTCTTTCCCAGGGAAAGAATTCGGTGAGCCGTTGGTGGGGCTTCGCTGTTTTCAGCATTCGATATGTTGGAGCATTACGGGTTGGGTTCAGGTAAATGTGCGATTGTGTGTAGGTTAGGCTTAGGGGGCAGGTTAGGTGAGTTAGGGTTAGGGAGTGGGTCAGGTAAGTGTGCGGTTGTGTGTAGGATAGGGTTAGGTGGCGGGTTAGGTGAGTTAGGGTTAGGGCGCGGGTGAGGTGAGTGTGCGATAGTGACAGACCTTAGGGTTAGGGTCGGGTTAAGGTAAGTGGATAGCTAGTAGTATATATAAAGTTTAGTTTAGGTTTAGGTGTAGGATTTTAAGTGTATGTGTGTGGATTGCTGTTTTTTGTGTGTGTTTGTGTTGTGTGTATGCTTCTCGGAATAGCGATTTTTTTCCCTGGGAAAAAAATTGCTATTCTGACTGTCCAATGTTTGCAGATTTCGATGTTTAGGGTTCGGTATTATAACATTTGACCTTTGTAGATTTCGATGTTATAATATAGACCCGGTCCAGGCATCCGGACCTTTTTCCATTTGCATACTCTTGGATTTACAATGGGCATTCTGTTTGGGCTGGCCAATTAGCATACTCATTTTTGTATGTTAATGGCCAGTCATTGTATAATGTAACATAAATATTTACATACACATTTATACTTTTACATTTACCTTCCATGATATCTCCCTTTGTGCTTTCATTATATTATATTCTTGTGTGACTATACTGTATGGGGCATGTGTGTTTATATAGGGGTTTCACATCTTTTCTACACTGACATCTCACTTTTAGAACTCCTACTCTTGTCTGGTTGACAAAAAATAATTGCTACATAATTTACATTTACTAAAATAAGTTTAGCACTATTTTCACATGATAAACTAAATTGCCTATTTTGGGACTCAAACCTGATCACAAGTCTGTAAAGCTGTAACTCTAACCACTACACTGTCATGGCTTACACATTTATTTATTTATTTTATTTATTTATTTAACATTTGTTGACCGGGAAAGTCTAACTAGGTTCCACAGATCCTGTTTTCAGCGGAGGCCCGGGGAGAAATGCTCCAGAAGCATGTCTTTAGAATGTGGGAGGAAACCGGAGTACCCAGAGGAAACCCACGCGAACGCAGGGAGAACATGCAAACTCCACACAGAAGGCACCCCAGCTGAGAATCGAACTGGAGAACCTCTTGCTGTGAGGCGACAGCATTAACTGCTGCACCACTGCGCCGCCCACCACTGCTTATCTATTTTCATTTAACTCCTATGGGATGTTTAAGCCGTAATGTACACACCCACTTAGCTACACTTAGAAATCCCTTAGGGCATTTTAAACAAGGATATATTATTCTTATTTTCTGTAGGTTATGAGGTGTGTATTGTGGTGTAACAACTACTTGGGACTGTGTTTGTGACATACTGCAATGATTGGGCTTTCAAGATTCTATGCGTGTTTCATGCAGATGCATGACATGTTCAGTATAGGCTTCATGTATTTTGTGGGGCTGCGGTTGTGCTTGTGTACACTTGAGGGATTTATCCCCTGTTATTTGTGCATTAGCACACATTTCCTGCTTCTGCATACTGAGATAGAGGTGCCCTATGGCACTTTAGCAATACAGGGGGCCCTGTATTACTTTCCAAGTGCCGTTTTTCTTTCAGTGTCCACGGACACTGAAATGCTCTGTTTTGCATTTCGATATCCACAGACACTGAAATACTGGCATAATATTAGAGCTAAGCTCTAATATTATGCTAGTATGGCTTCAGAAGTGCCGTATGGCACTTTCTGAGCGCAGGGGGCGTATTTAGTCTCTGTGCACTGCACGGACACACCCCCTGTGCTTGCACACATCGTGTCCGTGTAGAGAGTTCAGCAGCGCACCTTCATGAATATGCAAGGCGCATTGCTGCTCTGCATGGACACGAACCTCTCCGTGCAAGTATAAGCTTATTCTTGCATGAAGATTTGTGAATCCAGGTTTATATCCCTGAATATGAACAAGTATCTATTCATACTTTAGACTTCCTTACCCCCACTTCCTTACCTTAATCAGTTTTTCTTCCCTTGAATCTCTATCTAAACATATCATAACCTTGCATTTTTCTCCCACTTCATATTGTAATTCCTGTTTGTATTATACTAACGTACCTTTAATTATTATAAACTGGCTTAAATTTCTCTAAATATTAAATCATCATCATATAACATATCTACTCTTAGCAAAGCTTTCACATTTCTAATTGGGTATAATTATTTAAATTGTAGATGACTTTGAATTATTTTTGAAGATTATAAAATTATTATTCTTAAAACGTTTTTGTAATTCTTTGGAGTTTTTCTCCCCTGGTCACTGCTTTAAATGGGCACCTACCCAGTCGGACTTTCTTTATAATAAAATGTCAATTAAAAAGCAATAATAAATACGTGGTCTAAAGCTTAACTATCATTAAATCACCACAAAAGTGATGTTATAGTATATCGTATATGTTCACAAGTGGACAAAAGAGTGCCCCAATAACAAAAAAAAATAAAAGCATACTTACAATGACAGAAGTAATTAATGAATGCAGTTGCATTGCACACATTAATATTATGTTACAGACCTTCTTAACTCTAGAGACACATAGAATCTGCAGCATATAAGCAATGTCAGTCGACAATTAGAGATGTGTTATTCAAGATCATAAATAAAATCACATTTTCTTATCATAGTCACAGAGCCACTGGAGGAAGCAAAGGCACCATCAGGAATGCACAGGCACACTTCCAAAGGAAATGCTGAAATTTCTATAACCTGACATTCATCAGTACAACATCTCTGTGTATCTTTCTTTGCCTACAAAAGATGAGAACATCAAGTATAAACAAGATTAAAAACAATCCTAAAATGAATAATGCAAACATAAATTAAAATAAAGGGGAACATTTGTAGAGTAAGATGCTCAGGTGAAGGTAGCTTAGCCAAAGGAACACTATGGGTTGAAAAGATCAAGATGCCTGAAGAAAACCCTTAAGGGATTTCCCTGTTTCACCCCAATGCACAGCAGCTTCAGAATCAATCATCTCAAACTGGAGGTGCAGGTGATATAGCCCTCCTGTGTGGGGGAGATGCTTTGCTCTTAAAGAAAGCCACTGAGCTTCACAACACTGAAGGGTAATATGATACTGTCCAGTATCATATGTGGGCTTTGGAATTATTAGTTGCATGTTATATTTCCATAATGTAGCACTGCATGCTGACATTTCTGTGCATTCAATGTGTGTGTGTGTGTATATATATATATATATATATATATATATATATATATATATATATATATATATATATATATATATATATATACATATATATATATATCGATATATCTATATATATATATCTATATATATATATATATATATATATATATGTATATATATATATATATATATATATATATATATATATATGTATATATGTATATATATATATATATATATATATATATATGGGTCCCCTTCACATGGTTGACATTTCATAAGGTCAAAGACCATATGGTCGAGACCATATGATCGACTTTTGGAATGTCGACCATGTGCAACAGGCATCTCCGTACAGTGCAGAATAGAAAGATTTCCATCTTCTGCATTGTAGCGTGATCTCAGAGTTGGTATATTTAAGGTACGTGGGGTGTGGGGAGTGTTCCTGCCCCCCTGCCACTAGCAATGTGAAGGCAAGTGATTGTTGTGTTTTTTTTTTACATGTTCGACATTTCAAAAGTCGATCATACGGTCTTGGCCATGTGGTCTTCGACTTTATGAAATTTCAACCAGGTAAACTAGACCCATACACATATATCTATATATATATATATATATATTTATATATATATATATATATATATATATATATATATAGAGAGAGAGAGAGAGAAAGCGAGAGATTTCCCTGCTCCATTTTCTATCTTACTCGTTGTGCAGTCGGTCTTGCTTCCCTGCATCAGTGCTTGATTCTGGGATATCTTTTGCCATCTCGCAGCAACACGAAATTATGCAAACACTAAAAACTGATGTATCCTTTTTCAGTCTGCATACTCTTACAGTTCTCTAAATGTTTCAGACAGCTTGGGTGATGCCTGGTCATCAGCAGCTGTGCATGTTGTTATAATTAATTCTGAAGACTTTGATGGTTTGTGATCCATATAAAGCGCAGAATGCTTCATCATATGAGCATAATATCGACTTAATTAAGAAAGCGCACCTTTAAAGGTATGGTAACACTGTACCTTTATTTGTACTATTACATTCCTAGGGTAAAAGAGTAAGGATACAAAAAGGAGGCGTTCTGACATAACCAAGATTACGGGTGTAATGCAGAAGCTGGGCAAAGGAGTAGAACAGATTTTCATATGATAACCCCATTTAGCCTTTTCAGCCACCAGTCATTTGTCTCGTAGAATGACTTTTGTCTCATACTTCCTATTTGCGTAACCACTCCACTTGACATATTAATTTTAATAGCTTACTAAACATATACATAGTTCACATGTAGCATTTGAATGGTCACTTGACACTGATACTTTATGTGTAACATGCTTAAGGTGTGAGATATTACCTACTGCTGTCACCATGTATGAATATAAAGAACATTTTTACATATTCTTAATGTTTCACAAAGTAAGTAACTTGCAAACACCTTAAGAGATTTAGTTTAGAAAATGTTGCTTCTGATGATGGACGCTTGATAAATGTTCAGATGTAGTTCTCATTTCCTAGTGATATGATAGTAACTTGGTGTCGAGAGAGTTTGGTAAGGGTCTTCATTCATAAACTAAAGTACTTGTAGACGTACTAAACACAATACAACTGTACTACTTACTTTAGCAAATCGTAACTGCTAATTGTTTCATTTTTCTTATCTAATTAGCTTATACAAAGTTTAACATATGAAAGTAAGGCTCAGTAACCTTTTTACCAAAGTAAGTAAATAAAAATTTAGAATGTGTCTTGTAATAGTTTTTGGTTTTTCATAACTTAGAGAAAATTCTTTGGCATTTAGTGAAAGGGCATGAAAACACCGGTGGGACTGGCAGTAATATTCAACATACAGTTGCTGAAGTATTTTATTGATAAAGTTATTACCACTGAAAAGTTTCTATATTATGTTTGTATGCAATAAATCTTTTCACTTCAGGAAAATTATATGGTATCATACAATACATCACAACACAATGA
This sequence comes from Protopterus annectens, assembly GCF_019279795.1. Classification (NCBI taxonomy): domain Eukaryota; kingdom Metazoa; phylum Chordata; order Ceratodontiformes; family Protopteridae; genus Protopterus; species Protopterus annectens. Next base: position 225,773,223 of record NC_056741.1, read on the forward strand.
ACTATATTACTGACAACACATTTAAGTACCATATATAGTTGTAAAGATGCTCATAGGAAATTATAAATATGCATATGAAAAAGCTGTGCAATTTTCATATTTTTAGTATTTCATATATCAAACACTTATTAAATATTTTATGGTATCATATGAAATGTTACATCACGACAGATAAAAACTGCTACAGACTTGTTACAAATAGCATGTATGATTTCTGAGTTATTAAAATTTGTTTGAGCTTTTTTTTTTACACATTTTTCATGATTTTAGTTCAGAATGAAATAAAGCAAAGTACTTTTGATTCATTAATACACAACAAGAGATAATTTTACAGAGTATAACTTTGCAATTTATTTAGTCAGTAGTGATTATAGTCTGGAGATACTGACATTGGCAGCATAAAATTGTATATGCTTTGGACAGAAAAGCTTAAGAGTTCACTAAGTATAACAATCAATGTTAGCCATGCACAGAGGCAGTCCTGTAATATAACTTGGTAGTGCAAAATATACTGACATTTTTGCTATACATAAATCTCTGATTGTAGTCTGTGGTAAATAGGTGTTGATGTAGTGGATCACTAGTATTGTGTCTCATTCATGTGATACTAGCTGTATCAAACCAAAAACTTTTTTTAATTTTACATTCACAAAATTAGTCAATTAGTTATTCCTGCCCCTGCCCAGTATATTATGTTACTTGTGTCATAGATATGAAAGGTCATATTGATATGAAGCATTTTAGTGTTTTGTAACATTTTAAACAAATCATGATCTTAACTGAAAGGATAGCATAAGAAAACTTGCTGTTTGTCTGTCTTAGAAAATGAGTGTCTCTCACCAAATAAGAGTAATTTTGTGTAGGAACATTCTTTTATAAAGACAGATCATCTGAACAATTGTTTTTAGTATGTTAAACATAAAACTGTTTATTTTACTTTCTTTTCTGTTTTTCAGGTTGGAATAAGCGAATTGAGTATGTACCAGGGACTGGAGGACTCCCACTCTTTCCTAACATTCGGCTGGAGACCTGTGACGAACCTGTCTGGAACATACAAGCCAGCATTGAACTGCAGACCAACCATGTCGCAAAGGGCTGTGATAGGGATAACTACTCTGAGAAATCTCTACGTAAACTTTGTGGTAAGTATTCATACAGAGGTATGATGGAACACTAGAGTCATCCCTCAACCATTTGATACAAGGTAGTAATGACTATGATACGAGAACGTTGTTGCCAGTAAACAGCTGACCTTGTCTTCACTTTGCAGATTACAATGAACAGGAAAATTGCAATGAACAGGAAAGTCAGTCTAGGTTTGCAAGCTCACTTATACAATCAGTAAAAAGAAGGTAAACCCTCAGTAGTGTGAAATAATTGGTTTTACCCTTGCTGTGATGGTTAAAAACTGTCATGTAGTATAAAACCATTTTGGTAATATTTGAAAAGTCAGGACTCATGCTATATGCAGACTAAATGGCCATAAAACGGGCTCACATATAGTAAGTCTAGATGCCATTTCTTAGAATATTCCCTTTTTCTCCGTGATCTCAGGGTTGGTATATATATGTTCAGGGGGTGTGACTGGCTCACCCCCATATGGGATTGTGTGCATGAGGGCTTGCCTCGCCTGCAAAAAGACATTTAAAGGTTCAGAGGGTACTAGCAACATTCAGTACTTTGAGTATGTTGGATATCTAGTTTGCAGTTCAGCAGACAATGTGATAAAGTAGAGGTTTACTAAGTTCGTCTAACCTTTTAATAATACCAGCATGGGGGGGGGGGGGTTAGGGTCAAAAGAATGACCTGGTCAAGATGCGCAGTGTGCACAGAGTGACTACTGTCCACAGCTGCTGTAATCTTTACAAAAAATGTACTAGGTTCAGAAGACAGGACCTGACCTTCACAAAAACAAATCAGTGTGTGGTCTAGCTCAGCCAAATTGCCTTTGCCTACATAAATGAGTCTCATTTCATTCACTGTCACATGTGCCACCACTACAAAATAGTTGTCTGGTTTAAGAAACCTTAGTCCCTTGTAACATCATGGATCTTGGCAGTGGTAAAGCAGTGCACAGTCAACTTGCTCTTTCTAGTCTGTTAGGTGTGAAGATTGTATACCTAACTACAGAATCACCTATGGTTAAGATACTTTTTGTGTGGAAGCAAACATAGTGGACCTTATAGGCTTAGACCTGTTTTTCAGGTGACTCTTGATGATCTGTGTGAAGAATGAGGGAATAGGGAAGTAGTAGGTGTACCGTATGCTGGAGGCTGAGATGTTTTGGAGTGTGATCTAGGAGGTTCTGGCAGTTATTTTCTTTAAGGTCTCAGCATAAGTTATTGTTTTAGTAGTGTTTTATGATTGATGTTGTGCTGTGAATATATGATGCTTACTGACAATCGGCTGATGTTAGATGTTTGCTTCAATACTTATTAAATATTTATATGCCATACAGGTTGTACTATCAACTGGTAGAAGCAGTGAATAGTTGGTTTGAGTAGGTGAAAATTAATCCATTCTTTCCTCTGCATATTTTTTTGTGCAGTCTAATATTTCCCTGCTTTCTACATCCCCTCAGTCCTTGTATGTGTCACTGGATTTCTGACAGAAATCCATATGCAGATTTTTTTCTCTGCAGAGAAAGAAAGCCTTTATCCCCTATCATACATATAGAGCTCCTGAATGCCGTTTAAAATGCATCATCCCAAGGGTTTTAGGCACGGAGAAATGTTTGCTGGGATTGTCTAATTTAACTTCAAGTGATAGCTATAGCAGTAACATTCTTTAATTACCACTGTTCTGGAATCATTTTTTGTGAAAGTTCTACAATGATCCGATGCATTTTTTCTTATGCGGCCTATACTACTTTTCAGTGCTTCCTAAAGATAATAAGCAGTGCAGAAAGCACCTATGAGCAAGTGATCTATCATGTCCTCTTTTAAATTCTTTCAAGCTTTTTTATCACAGATCAGCATCCCTCTTGAACACGAGTAATAACCTGTTATATTTCATAGGTTCATAGGTTCATAGGTAGGTACTAGGCTATCTGCCCAGTTTTCGCCATCCCATTGATTAATTAACTGAGCCTCTGTCAAGAAGAGCCAATGAAGTGATCCCAGGGGTGTATTTTCTGTTACCCATCCACTCGTCAAGGTTTCTCTTGAAGAGTGTTAGTGGGGCTCTGCCTAATGTAGTTAGGAATTTTATTCCAAAGCATGGGGAGTATCTGTGACAGGATTCTATCCCTCCAGCATGTTCTATTTATTGTTGTGGCGAGGTTTAGCTCACTAGAGCGAGTGGCTCGCAGAGACTTGGATTTCTTTAGGTGGAGCATGTCCATCAATTCTGAGTTGGACATGGCTTTGTAAGTCAGGCAGAAATCACCTCTGAGTAAGCGATATGCGACTGAGTGCAGCTGGAGTTTTTCCAGTCGGGCTGCATAGGACATATGTTTGAGGCCAGTAATCCTCTTGGTGAGGTACTTTTGTGGTTTTTCCAGCTGTTGGAAGTGTCTTGTGAGGTACATCCCAAATGGGGCATTGTACTCTGTGATGGGTCTGATGAGTGAAGAGTAGAGAGGCACTATAACCTCTTTATTTCTAGATGCGAACCCTTTAGTAATTAGATGGGCTACATAGAAGGATTTCCTAATTACTTTGGCAATATGATTGTCAAAGGAGAGATTACTATCTACCTGGGTCCCCAGATCTCTTATTACCTCTTCTGTATTAAGGGGGCTGCCACCTATGTGGTAATTCATGGGTGTTTTGTTTTTACCAGAAGGGATGACTATGCATTTTTTGGCATTTAGCTTGAGACCATGACTTTGACACCAGGTGTCCGTCTCAGTAAGGCCCTTTTGGAGAATGTCTGTGTCAGCCAGAGAGTCAATTATGGCTCCCAGTTTGCAGTCATCGTTGAACTTGGTTAGCCATAGTCCTCCTGTGTTTGCCTGTACTTCTGAAAAGTATATGCCGAACAGTAGGGTTCCCAGGACCGAGCCTTGTGGGACACCACTTGTGACTGGTTTAGAGTCGGACCTGGAGCCCGCTATTCTTACCATGTGAGTTCTGTCTGTAAGCCAGTTGGCAACCCATCTCATGACGTAGGGGTTTATGTCCAGGCTGGTGAGTTTTTCTATAATTCCCAAGTGGGGAATGGTGTCAAAAGCCTTGGCGAGGTCAAGGTAGGTTGTGTGAACTACCTTCCCCTCATCTATGGCCTTAGTGACTGTCTTGAAGAAGTCAACCAAGTTTAGTAGGCATGGCATGATCTGCCCTTAACAAAGCCGAACTGGGTCAGGTCAAGTGTTTGGAGGTTCCCAATGTCTTTGTTAATGAGTTCCATGATGATGCGCTCCATAGTTTTGCAGACCAGGCTAGTCAGGCTTATGGGGCGATAGTTACCAGAGTCAGTTGTGGCCCCTCCTTTGTGGAGCAGAATAACCATTGCTGTGCGCCATTCTATGGGCACATAGCCTGTGGAGAGGCTGAGGCTGAACGGTGTGTTTAGGCGGGGGGTTAGTTTGTTCTGTAGTTTGTGCAAGACGCAGCCTGGGACACCATCTGGCCCCACTGATGCTGTGCTTTTGGCTTTTGAAAGGGCTGTTTTCACCTGAGCGTCTGTGATTTCCAGGACACTACACTTTTCCGGGATTGTTGTGTGCCCTTTTGGGGGTGAGAGGGGGGTGAAGTTTGCACTGAATCCATCTGCCTGGATGTTGGCAATATCAGTGGGTTCAGTATATTTTGTGCTATTTTGTACTAGCTCAGAGCATATCCACAAGTTGCCACTTAGATTCTTGATATAGCTAAAGAAGGCTTTGTGGTTATCTTTCAAATCCTTGGCTATTTTTCTTTCAAAGTTAACCTTGGAGGATTTTATGAGGGACCTTAGTTTCTTACTGATACTGATCAGGGATGTCTTTCCTTCTTGGGATTTACTTTTTTTCTGAAGTAATTTCCTCCTTCTATTGTATAGCCTGTTTATGGTAGGGGTCCACCAGACTAGTTTCCTTCTCTTAGGGGAATGAGTCTTGGTTTTGCTAGGGATGGCACAATCCATGCATCCTTGAAGGTGCTCATAGAGTGCATTTGTAAAGGTTCCTGCATCTTGGACACTGTTATCCTTTAGTGTGGGGGCTGTGAAACTTACCACCTCTGTCTTAAGTAATGTGAAGTTTGCTATAGAAAAGTTTTTCACTGTGATTTCCTTGGTTGGAGGTGGTGGTGTGGTGTGGACATCCAGAATGATTAGTTTATGGTCTGATCTAACCAGTGACAGGTTGACCTCTGGTGTGGAACACCTGTCACCCATGTTGGTGATGACCAGGTCAAATATGTCTTCACCTCTGGTAGGGGAGTTTACCAGCTGATCCAGGGCATTTGAGTTGATAAATTCCAGGAAGTGCTGGACCTGGGAGTTTGTACTTGAGTAGTTTTCCCAGTTAATGGTAGGGTAATTGAAATCACACAATATCAGGGTGTTCGGTAGGACCTTCATGTTTTCCAGTGTCTCCAGAAAGGCAGAGTGGTGGTCCTGGGTCATGGAGGGTGATCTGTAGCAGTCCACAATTTGCATTGCAGATTTTTCTGATGTTAGTTGCCCATGGATGATCTCAGAGGTATCATGCTGCTCCACTAACCTGGATGTGAGGGTATCCTTGATGAATATGGATACACCCCCTCCTTTTGTGTTTCGGTAGATGTTCTGTGGCCGAAATGTGTGGTATGAGTTGTAGCCCAGTAGTGCTGGGGTGCTCTGTGAAGCCTTGAACCAGGTTTCAGTTACTGCACAGATGTCAATGTTCTCCATACTAAGGAGTGCTTTGAGCGCGCGCATTTTGAGATTTAAACTCCTGGCATTGAGTAGCATAACCCTCATTTTTTTATTTGTGCTGTTTACGGAGGTGGGTTTGACTTTTGAGCCTTGCCTAAAAAAGGCACTATGGGGGCAGCAAGAGCCTTGGTCAGTATTTGAAAGCCTAGGGGTGACAGGTGCCAGCAGTCTCTTGTGAAGCAACAAGGCTTGTCGAGCATGTCGTCCCAGGCTGACAGACACTGGATCTCCTTTGAATGACACCAGAAGTTTAGCCAATTGTTGAAATTGATTATTTTTTCTTTATACTGCAGTATCATTCTTGGTGAGGGCAGGATGCTACTCAAGGTTAGGGTCCTACCTCCCTGGGCTACATGATCAGAAAGCTCTTCCATGTCTCTTTTCATGTAGTCCAGAGAGGTATGTCTCAGGTCATTCACACCAACAATGAGAGTCATATTTGTACTTGTTCTGGAGTGACCTGAGTGCTTGTGTGATTTGGCGGATTCTGGCTCCCGACAGGCAGCTAACAGTAACCTTCTCTTTGTCCAGCCTATTGAGTGGGACTTCAGTGTGCCTGACTACAGAATCACCTATTACTAGTGTGTTAGGTATGTTATTTCACCTTAAGGGCTGTGATTGTGTGGCACACTGATTTTGTGTTTTATGTGTTGTCTGGTTTGTGACAGGAGGTGAAGGTTTTTAGGGTGTCTGCTTTGGATGTCTGTAATGCTTTTGCAGGTTTTTATTTAGAGCCGCCGAGTATGATTTTGTGTATTTATGTGTATTTTTTGCCAGTGCTGGTTTAGTATGTCTGTGTGAAGCTGGAGGTGTGGTGCAAGTGTTAAACTTCTCCTCATGACTGCCTATTCCAGTCTTGGGTGGAGAGAGCTTAGCCTCCAATTTAGCTATATAATTGCATCTGTTGCATATGTTAATGTTTTGTGGTAGGAGGAGCGGGTTGTCTGTGTACATGAGGCAGTTGTAACATTGCCTCAGGATACCCAGGTACACCAGCTGGACTGGAGAGTATACCTGAAATTGCCCTTTGGTCATACCTGAATAGTAGGGTGAGCTGCTTAGTCGCTTGGTTGGTGAGGGGTGAATAATGAGCCTTGCCCTGCTGGGCAATCAAGTGTCGGGGTATATTAGTGCTTGCTATTAGGTCTGAGCAAGTGTTGGACTGTAGGATGCTTTTTAAGTGCTTAGGTGGAGAGTTACACTACTTTCAAGGGAAAAACGTAAGAGGAGACTTGGTGGAGCCAGGATAAATTTAGCCCTAGCTAACCGGCACTTCCCGGACGTGCAAAACTGTGCAAACATGTTTTTTACAGCAGGGAAATGAAAGCGATAGAAATTAGCCCAAAATGGCTTATAATCTTCTAACTTCTGGGCTGGAACCACTCCTCAAGGGACAGATGGCTGCTCAAAGCTCCCTCTCTCACAGGTGAACAGAGAAACCTCCCTCTATCCAAGTAAGGTATGGGCAACTCAGAAAATTGTAACATAGCCCTGAATTTAGCACTAGCCTGAAAAATGGACTGTACTAGTTTAGAAAGGTGGGAAACAAGGAAAAGTTTTTTTTGAAAAGATAAGGCAAAAACAGTAAAACATACACTTAAAACAGCTTTAAATGACTACAAACAGTAAAAAATACACTTAAAACAGCTTAAAATTACTACAAAAAGTAAAAAATAGACTTAAAACAGCTTTAGATGACTACAAGCAATCAGAAAAGGCTTTTAAACAAATTACCCAATTAACCAGTAAAAAAAATCTCAAAACTGAGCCCTGTTCCTGTAGTCTTCAATCAGACAAGTTCTAACTGCACACTCCTGCCACTGGGGTGCAGGGGAACCTTCTCCAAAAAAGAAGGCCTGGATTAGTTCTCAAGTTATTCAAACAAAGCTAGATTCAGCAGGCCTGGATCTAGTCTATGCTACAGCAAACAAGGTGCACCAATTTCAGAAACAGTTCAAATATGCAGGCCCTATAAGCCTTTAACCAGAAATTCACAGCTCAGAAGGGCAGAGTCCAGCCTCTCCTCCCACAAGAGTGCAGACCACTAACCTTGTTAATGTAAAATAACTGGCCTGAAACCCAAGTGTTTAAACCAGAACTAATACACTTTTAGAATAGCAGACACTGAGCCTTCAATTAGCAGTTTCCAACTTAGAAGGATGTAAGCTACCTGTCCTGCCACAACAGTGCAGACCACAAACCTTCTGAATGTAAAACAACTGGTCTGATGCCCAAGTTCTTAAACCAAAAGTCTTAGAATGATAGCTACACTGTAATCAGGTTACTACCAAGCAGTAATAAATACAATTGAATACTTTTAAGAAGGCCTGGATTAGTGCTCAAGTTATGCAAACAAAGCTACATTCAGCAGGCCTGGATCTAGTCTATGCTACAGCAAACAAGGCGCACCAATTTCATTAAGCCTTTGGAGATATTATCCTGAAACTTGACATCATACTGGTGTTGTTCATAAGGATGTCCACTATGCTTGACATGACTCTTCCTAATCTTTATTTAATTTTAATCCCTAGTTGGTCATCAAGACTATCTCTACAGGGTGCCTACCCAATCAAGCAGAACTCAAAAATCATTCGGAGTCAAGTGATAATTGTTTTTTTAATATACGTCAGTATTCTCTTATTGTGCTACATATAACTCCGTATAATTTACAAAAGGGGTCAATTCTGTACAAATTGCAGGTGCTGAGAAGAGCACTCTTGGCAAACATCAAAGATTAAAACCACACTAATGTCATGAACTTCAGTCGTGCCCACACTTAGGAGGAATTATACTGGGATACATATCTGGGTATATAGCAATCCCAAACACTATTTAAGTTAGATATACCTACATCTGACACTTAAGCCTCTCGGACAACCTCAAAGGTGGTAGTATTTGCACTGAAATGTTTCATCCACTGCCTGGTACCATAGCAGATCTGGTGCACTCCAGTTGATGACTAAAAAAAAAAAAGTTGCACTCCCAATTTAAGGAGGATGCCATCTTCCATCAGTTTCTTTGCTCTTCAGTTCAACAAAGTATACTTCTCAACTGTCCAGATTTTTGCAGAATGTATAGATTTTTGCCTCATAGTTTTGGTCTGTTCCTCATAAAATTTTGAGTTTTCTGGCAAATCACTGAGGACTGACATCACTAAATAATGACATACATTTGAGTTTCAGACTTCATATCCTTCAGAAAATGCATGCTAATATAAAACATGTTATTCTAGCAACTTTCTAAGTCTATAAGTACAATATTTAAAATCTGTCCCAGGTAGGCTACAAAGGAGCTATGATTTGAAAGACAAAAACTTTTCAAAACTGCAGCCACTTACTGCAGCTGATCTCACATGCTTCAGTACTGACAATAATTTAATTTCCATACCAGCATTCAGAAGTGCCAGTAGAGAAATAAATACTGGTGCTGCACTACTACAGATCTCATCCTCTAACAGCTTGTACCTGAGCAACTGCTCCATTTACCCCCAGCCCCACCCCTGATGCACTTCTATGTTCATAAGTCAGATGAACAAGCTCAAGACTTGTCTGCAAAGGATCATGATTTTCAGATCTCATGCTGGAACAGTGATCCAGTAACTTCTTGAAGGTGTGGATTGAGGGTCTGAATTTCCCTTGAGAATCTTTGAGTTAGAAAATGGCCATGTTTCAGAGCATTTTTATTAAGGATAAACGTTCACTTGTGTTAAGGTCTTGTCTTGGCATTCTAATCAAAGGATTTCAAATAATATCAACTTCTTTATTGCTCTGTATGGCAATTATGGATCTCCACCTGAAAGACTGCAAGACACAGAAATGAGAAAGAATTTCTATAGTATTTGGATATAAGACATGCCTTGAACACCTTAGTTCCATTTGTGATATTTATTTTACTTTCTCCATTTGCACCATGGCATGTGAACAGGATAGAGAACAGGAAGCCATATTCCATAAGTGGTATGACATAAACTGTATAAAGGAGGACAATTTATTCACCTGGCATAGGTCTTGAACCTCATGGAGGATCCACTGGATAACATCATATGATTATTAGAAGGCAATGGCTTTATCAAAATTAACATTGTCTGCAGCTAATCCAAGATCTTCAACTATTTTGTCACATTTTAGCTGTTTCTCTTTAGTTTCATTTAATATTTCAGTCTACATATTTCATCTAAACTGAAATCAGCATAAACCTTACTTATTCTAAACTTACAGATACAACAATCTATTTTTGATGAATTGCTGTTTAGATGCTTACCATAAAGTGTTTAAGTAATTCAAGTGATCGTATTACTATATGTTGCTTCAATATTACGCTTTATTCCAGTTCAGTCTAAGTATCTGTATTACGCTGGTACAATATCAAGATAAACAAGTTTATGCTGACTCGATCTAATCCATGGCTGCACGTGCTGATTCCACACTTATCCATAAGGAAAAATAAATCTCCCTTCCTAACAAACTACTGCATTACAAGAAAACTATGCATTTACAAAGTAGCCGCCAGCCAAGCTGATCAAAGTTTTTCATGAGCCTTTGAAAAAGAATGCTTTGCCAGTGCATCGGCTGTCCATGAATATGCATAGCACAAGCAGTTGCCCCAGTATCACATAATATTTGTAACTTGCAGTCATGCTGCTGTCTGGTACTGTATGCTCATGTGAAACCCTTGTGGCATAAGTGCATTGTATGCAAACCTACACCTTTAAAACCAAATTTAATTTTCAGTAACTGCAACATTTTTGTCACTGCTATAACTGAGGTTAGATACGGTAGTACTGGATGAAGCCTAATAAAAACACTTTGTTTTCAGGAAAGGGAACATCTAACAACATTCATTTCAAAACATTCATGTGAGAGCACTCTTTGTCCACAGTGGTCCTCTTCCCTGTAAGTGTCTCACTACCACTGCTCCTGAACTCAGCACTTTACAGCTTGTTTAGACTTCCCAACTATTTTTGGAGGTTGTAAAAAACTAAACAACAATCAGAAATATAACCTGCATGATGTTCCTTCCATCTTCATTCATATTTAAAATTGATAGCATCAGGTGCTAACAAGTAATACCATGGGGGTGTCTTACTCTGGATTCATGTACCTCCCAGGTGAGAAGCTAGATTATTAGGAGGTGCAAGCATGCAAGTCTGGGTCTAATTTTAGGAATGTACCTGTCCTTAGCACCTTTTATAGCCTACAGTTTCTCAGACATCCTGTTCCGACATGTGGTGACAGTAGACATGTTAACCCATTTTACTATCCCCTAACCTAGCTCTGTTATACAAACATAGTCTCCACTGTCTACACGAACTGGACAGCTGGAACCAACATGCCTAGTCTACACGAAGGATAAGCTAGTATTTAAACTGATGTTTGCAGATATATACAGGCATTTGTGCCAGAATAAGAGGCAATGAAGAACAGAATGCAATTAATATAGCAGATAACAAAGGTAAGAGCACAAGTGGCCAATGTCTTTCCAGACTAACCATATATGAATAAAGGCTCAATGTCTTTCTTTTGAAATTTCTTTATGCATCTATCATATACCTCTCTGACACTCTTAGCATGCTCCTATTGGTAATTATGTATACACTCTATCTCTTTTTGTTGCCTAATAACTCTCATTTCTTATTTTCACACATCATCAATTCTTACACTTTATCTTTTCTGCCTACATAATATATTCCCTTATGGTGTTTAATTTATATGCTATGTCATATACTACTTATTTTATACCTTATTAGTGCATCAATGAGTCACTATAATCACTGTATTTCCTCTAATATCTAATCAACTATTGTAAACAACTTGCTTTTCTCTATAGGCCTCCACTGAAAATGGATACTTGTGACCCAGCTGGACATCCCTAGTAAACAAAAATCAATCAATTAAAAAATAAAAAAAGAAATAAATCAATCATATCGTGTCATGTTTGGAATGTGATCATGACAAGTCAGATTAATGAAAATGTGCATGAAGCGCAGTGATTAAAACAAACCAGTTAAGTGCCAGAATGGTGCACGACCTGACCTTAACAAATGTTAAGCACCCTCTGCTTATGTTGTTAAGGTCAGGTCTCATGCTAAGCAGCAAAATCTGCCTTTACTGACTAGCAAATGATAGCGACAGAGTAGAACATTTGATGTTCTTCGTGTTTCACTGTTGCAGTCATCACATGTGGGTTATCCTGCCAGGGGTAGCCCTCAGTTGGCCTGAATACCAGAGGCTTAGTATTTCTGCATTGGTTGCTGTCACTCCAGGACTGACGTCAAGTCCTCAGTGGTATAAAATCAGGCAGCCAACGCAATTACATCAGTCTTTCTTGCTGAGGAGCCCAAAGCAGAAGCAGTTCACATGAGTGCCGGTCGGCCGCTACCTGAGTTTTCTTTCCCGAATTGAAGTTGAAGTCTTCTAAAGCTAAGTACCCCATTGGGGGTCCTTTTTTCTTGCTCTAATCGATGTCAGAAAAAGTTAACAATTGTCTTGCCTGTGGAAAGCAAATACCACACCAAGACTTCCATTCTTACTGCATCACCTGTTTAGGCCCAGACCACAATGTCATTCACTGTCGCTTTTGTGCTTTGTTCAATGCCAGAACTATATGTCATCAGGCCCTTATTGTAGCTAGATATTTTTGCACTCAGTCCTCAAATTCTGATATGGCTTTGGTAAGCCATCAGACTGCAGATCTTCTGAAAAAACGTAAGGATAAAGACAGAGATAGACTGCACAGGTCGAAAACTGCCAACGATGCTTCCATTAAGCTAGTCATCAGTTCACCTATCCTCGGTGAGGTACTATCGCAGCCCCTGATGCCCACTTCTGTGGATTCACAGGCCACTACTGAGACCCTTTCGGAGTCCAGTATGCCGTGAGACTCTTCTTCGGCTAAGGATCCTGTGGATGTCTCTACCTTGGATGGGTCCGGAGCCGCTGAGCAGGCACCGGCTTCTGGGGAAGTACTTTGCACTGCCGATAGTTCACACAAACCGATGACTTCTTTCACATCTTCAGTTCTTTCTAAAACGACCATGTTTCTAAGGCCCAGTTATGAACTACGCCCAAAAATGTGATGACCCAAGTTCAGGCACCTGTTTCCTTGCCTCAACCGCAAATGCTTAAAATGACAGAAGATCTTATTATGCTTATTAGGGGAAGCCAGGCTACCCCTTCCAAAAAAAAAAGAGACTTGTCCCCAGTAGTTTTATCTGAGCAGGAGTCCAATGACTCTGATGCTTCTAAATATGAAGACGTGCAACCCCTCTCTGCTTATGAGGATTGTGATGCAGAGGAATCCATTCCTTCTGCCTCTCCACCCGAGGATTTTTCATTTGGTGAAACCCTTCATACTTTAAGGGAGCATTTCCAATGGGAATGTCAGGACTACCCTCAGTCAAAAAAGAGACTCAGGGGATTCTTAGATTTACCACAGCACAGACCTTTGGCCATTCCTCCTGTCCTGGATGTTGTGGATGATGCTTTTATGGAATCTAGTTTGACTCCTGACATCCTTCCTCCTGCTCCCGGGAAACCTGACAGGTACTGCAGAGTTCCTGATTCTCACAAATTCCTTTTCAAAAATCCTACTGCTGACCCAGAGGTCATCTCTCAAGGGTCTAAAGGAATTAAAGCAACCTCAGCTAAGAATCCCACCCCCTCAGACAGGGATTCCCAAGCTTTAGACAGATGGTGTAAAACATTATACTCTTGCTATTAGAGCACAACATTGTCAGTTCCACATGCTGAAATATCAGCAGCATACCATGGAACTCCTCAAACAAAAAATATCTTCCTTTCCTGCTTGTGTAGAAAATAAAGAATTACAAGAGCTTAAGCATTCTGCAAGCCAAGTTAATAAGCACACCTTGCAATGTGGCTTTGATGCCCTAGAAGCATCTTGCAGGGTAGCAGTCACTGGCTCTGTCCTTAGAAGGCATGCTTGGCTTAAGGAACAGACCTTGCCAGACCATGTCAAATCAAAATTATTGGACGCACCATTGAACAAAGACAATTTGTTTGACACCAAGGCAGAAGAGGTCTTAAAAAGATGGAAGAAAAAGCTAAATCTATGCAGACAGTTAAAGATGTTTTACAAGTCCAGCCTCCGAGGTTCAGTACGCATTGCCCCTCCAAGCACTGGTCCTTTCCAGCCCCCACCAGGCCAGTTCAGCCCAGACCCAGGGGAAGCAGACCCCCCAGACAGCAGCCCCAGGGAATGCAGAGATCTAAGCAATGGAGTTCCTCCTCTTCAAAAACAGGGAGTGCTAAGCCACCCCCTTATGGTAAGAACTCACAATGACTTTACACCTCCACCCCTTACGTCTGCCCACCTGCTTGTGCCCCTAGGAGGAAAACTCTCCTTCCATGCAAACAACTGGGCCTCTATTACCAACGACCAATTGGTCCTCAACATAGTGTCTCCGGGATACAAATTTTATTTCCACATACTGCCAACCCCAAAAGGGTTCCCAGATCTTCCTTCAAACCAGTAGGCAGACGCCAAAAAGCAAGTCCTTTCCCCGCTGTCCATAAGGGCAATACAGCATGTACCTGCAGACCAGATAGGCCAAGGTTTTTATTCCAGACTCTTCCTGGTACCCAGAAAAGATAGCACCTGGCACCCAATCCTCGAGATATCCATTCTAAACACCTTTCTGGTGATACCAAAATTCAAAATGCTCACCCTCCAGCAGCTTCTTCCTATGCTCTCCAAGGATGCTTGGTTAGCCACCCTAGACCTAAAAAAAGCCTACCTAGATATCCCAATCAGGGAATCTTGCAGGAAATATCTACGTTTCAGGGCAAGATCTATGCACTTTCAGTTCTCTGTTTTTCCCTTTGGCTTATCCACTGCTCCCAGAGTTTTCATAAAATGCTTGGCTCCAGCTATTCCTTTTTGCAGACAAAGAAATATTCAAATTTACCCCAACTTAGATGACTGCCTGATTCAGGCAGACAGTCAGAAAAAGCTGTTACAGCACCTGACCTTTGTAAAGGACCTACTGACCTCCCTGGGGTATACTATCAACGAACAGAAATCAAAACTAGTACCCACACAAAAAATTGTATTCCTGGGTGCAAGCCTGGACACAGCATCCTAGATGGCATTCCTTAGTCCAGGAAAATAAGCCTACCTGACAGGCTATTTCTCTCAACTAGCCACCAGAACCCAGTTATCCGTAAGGAAAATCCTGCAAGCTCTAGGGTTCATGGCCTCCTACATTCTACTCATTCCATATGCCAGACTGCATGTGAGGAAACTCAGTGGTACCTAAAAAGCCTTCGGTGTCAACACTCTCAAGACCTGGAAACTATCATTCCAATGATACCTTGTCTAAGGAAATATTTTCTTTGGTGGGTAGCAGCATGCAACCACAACAAGGGACTTCCCTTCTCACAACCCTACCCTGCCTAGACCCTCACCACAGACGCATCAGACTATGCCTGGGGTGCACACCTGGATGGCAGGTGCATTCAGGGCCATTGGAGCCCAAATCAAATACATCTGCATATCAATCAAAAAGAGATGCTAGCTGTTCAGCACACCCTGACAGCTTTAAGACCCCTGCTCTCCCCGGGGCCTCTACTGATCAAAACAGACAACACCACAGTGATGTGGTATATCAAAAAACAGGGAGGGACTCACTCTTATCCTCTCTGCAGGCTCAACATGACCCTTTAGCACACAGCCTCAGCCATGCAACTACATCCGCTAGCACAATTTCTGCCAGGCTCCCTAAACTCTCTGACAGACACCTCAAGCAGAAACCTGCTAGACCCACATGAGTGGCAGCTAGACCACAGAACCTTCACCCTTGTAACACAGAATTGGGGTACCCCGAAGGTGGATCTCTTTGCCTCGCACTCCAATCATTGGCTCAGCAAATTCTGTACCAGGGAACCTCACAGCAAGGCCTGGAAAGTGGATGCTCTATCCTTCCAGTGGGTAAACCTCTCAGTCTACGCATTTCCCCCTCTACCACTCATTTCAAGGGTACTGCTCAAAATAAGGGAGGAAAAACCGAGAGTAATCCTCATTGCCACAGATTGGCCATGCCAGCACTGGTACCCACTGCTGCGCAGCCTGTCACCCCTGCCACCGTGTCACCTACCTCAGATCCCAACACTCCTGACCCAGAAGAATGGAGAATTCATGCATCCCCAATTGCAGACCCTTAACCTGGCAGCCTTGCTTATTCCCTGACCTCTCCTCAAGCTGCCAGCCTAAACAAACACGTCCTAGATGTTATACGTGAAGCCAGATGCCCCAGCACTAGAAAATCCTATGCTGACAAGTGGAAAAGGTTTTACACCTGGATCCAGGCTAAGGGAGCCAAAACAGAACAGACCTCCCTACCTCTCATCCTGGATTACCGAGCAGACCTATTGCACAGATGTCTGTCCTTCTCTTCTATTAAAATTCATGCCTCTGCCATCTCTGTTTATTACAGCACAGAGCCACCTCTCTTCTCACACCCTGTCATCAAACAGTTCCTAAAAGGGGCTAACAACTTAAGACCACCCAGAAGAGCTCCTACCCCAGCTTGGGACCATAACTTTGTGTTGGAAAAGCTCACCCTACCCCCCTTTGAACGTGCAGCTTCAGCAGAGTTAAAATTACTCTCTTGGAAAACAGCCTTGCTTCTGGCCATCACTTCAGCTAGAACAGTTTCAGAGCTACAAGCACTCATGGCTGTAGCGCCCTTCATCATTTTCCATGCTGACAGGGTCTCCCTCAGGACTAACCCATACTTCATGCCTAAAGTGGTGTCCAGTGTGGCTCTCAAACCAATCCATTCATTTGCCCACCTTTTTCCCTAACCCACAAAAAAATGGGGAAAGGACTCTGCACTCTCTAGATGTTTACAGACAGCTCATATTCCATCTGGATAGGACTAAATCTTTTAGAAAAACTGACCAATTGCTAGTCAGCTTTCAGCAGGGGCAGTGAGCAAGGCCATATCCAAACAAACAATCTCCAAATGGATAGCACACTGCATCCATTTCTGCTTCAAACAGCACAGGAAACTACCCCCCAAAGGTGGTCAGGACACATTCCACCAGGGCAACCTCCACCTCTGCAGCTTTTCTCAGTGGGGTCCCCACCAGGGACATCCTGGAGGCTGCAACATGGACTTCTGTTCATACCTTCACCAAGCATTACCACCTGCCTATCTTCTCCAAATACAGGGCAGGCTTTGCCACCACAGTCTTGCAGGGCATCCTAGCCAGCCCCCAGTCTTCTTGACTGCCTCCACCCTTTACTTCAGCAACACTGAAACACGAAGAACATAGTACAGTTGTGTACACTTAGCATAAATGTAGATGTTTGAGTGTATTCACTGTTGCAGTTCTGGTCCCCCCCCCCATCCCCATTCTCTCTCTCTCTCTCTCTCTCTCTCTACCTCTCTACCTCTTCCTCTCTCCTTACAGGAAATTTTTGGTATTTACTTTCAACTGGTGGTGT
Organism: Protopterus annectens; assembly: GCF_019279795.1. Classification (NCBI taxonomy): domain Eukaryota; kingdom Metazoa; phylum Chordata; order Ceratodontiformes; family Protopteridae; genus Protopterus; species Protopterus annectens. The sequence continues at coordinate 225,790,533 of NC_056741.1, forward strand.
TCTTCCACCATAACCTAGCTCTAACCCTATTTGGGGAGGTCCTGACAGTTGGGGCAAGAAAAACTGATGTAATGGCATTGGCTGCCTGATTTTATACAACTAACGACCTGACGTCAGTCCTGGAGCGACAGCAACCAATGCAGAAATACTAAGCCTCTGGTATTCAGCCCGACTGAGGGCTACCCCTGGCAGGATAACCCAAATGTGATGACTGCAACAATGAATACACTCAAACATCTACATTTATGGTAAGTGTACACAACTGTACTTTTCTGACTTCTGTCAGTACTCTTAACATGTCCCTAATTTCCTGTAAAAAAACTTTAATAGAGTTGCTAGACTAACAGGATATGTGTTCGCCTATGTAGTCTAAAGAATGCGAATGCTGAAACTTAAATATATGTCATTATTCAGTGACTTCAGGCCTCAGTGGTTTATCCAAAACCCACATATTTTATGAGAAACAGACCAAAAATATAAAAAAATAATATGGATGCCCTGTGAAAATCTAGACATTTGAGAGGTATGGAGGTAACTATAATGGAAACTACTTCTCTAACAGTACTCGCTTTGTGGCTTTGAAAGCAAATTATTTTTTCCCCTTTATAAGTACATGGAGCAGATAAAGCTGCATGCACTACAAAGAATTGTGATTGTTTCACTAATGATAGTCTCTAATTATGTATTCTTGACATGGACACCAAAAGTCACCTCTTGGCATTCATGTCTTAAACACATCATAAGCAGGTTATGATCAGTGAAATGATCAACTTTCTAAGTTTGTAAGAACAATATTTAAAAATTGTCCCTATTTCAGGGTCTTTGACCCCCCCCCCCCCATTATTTATGTCTTTGCCCAGATTTCTTGCCCTAAGAGGTTGAAAGGTATGCCTTTGTCCCTGCATTATTTCTGGCTTTCTCCAGATGTCTTGTGCTAAGAGGTTGAGAGGTATGTATTAGGTCAAAAGAAACTCCTCTGAGAAACAGCTGTTATTAGTATCCACAGTTATAAAACAATGATAGAAGTAGTCTGTCTGATGACATTCAAGTCCAGTCTCCTTTATGCCTGCATGAGAACTCACTGTTATATCCTTTTTCAGTGGAACATACTAAGGCATATATTCTGCCCCTCAAAGTAAATTTAAGCTGTGATTTGATATTTGTTTACATTTAACTAAAATCCACCATGATGATGCCACACTCATGTCGAATACATTTTCGCCACAAGATGAATATTAACTGGACAACTGTCACTAGTTATAAATCAGACTGTCATTACTCCTGGACTCTACTTTACAGATGCTATACAATTAGCTTAGTTAAATACTTAAACAAATTCATATCTTGTGCCAGAAATCAGCTGGCATAATGGTTAAGGTCTTCACCTCCCATGCATAATACAAGCTGGCATAATGGTTAATCTTTGCCTTCCATGCATAATGGTTAAGCTCCTTGCCTCCCATGAATAAGATACAAGGTTAGATCCTGACCTCCGGCTAATGCCTGTGTGGAGTTTGTTCTCCTTGTTTCTCTGTGGAGCTCCTCTCACCTGACAAAACATGTTTGGTGTTTTCATCTCAAACTCACTCAGAAGAGGAGTTGTGGGCAGCAGTACAGAGTGACTCTAGGTGGTGCCTAATGGGGAGAGAGTTGTACAGAGCAATCACTTTGGACATCGGCTCTAGTAAACAGCATCCCCTAGATAGGAGAACATGCTGTGAAAGGGCTAGCAATTTGATGGTGTTAAAAATGTCTCTACATAATTTGCTCACATTGATTAATGTCAATAAAATGGGCATGGCTGTTGGTTACTCTGACCTATGTGGAAGGGGTCTATGTGCACTTACTGGCTAGTGTGTGCCTGCCATAAAGCCCTGCAACCCTGCATCAATAAGCTATTGATCAACTGGTGTTCAGCGGCTAGCCAATCTGGGATTCCTGAGTGAAAACGGGATGTGCACCATGAGCTTACACTCGTATAATCTCACTGACAGGATGCAGCTTGGATGTGATGACATGGTGGTAAGAAGCCAAGATCTTCTTGCATCCAGGAAACAATATCGAAGGGCAGGACAGCAAAACCACCTGATTTAGGATCCAGAATATACTACTTGGGGGGGGGGGCAGACTAGAAATGGTGTGGGAGTTGTGCTGAGAGAGAGAGAGAGAGAGAGAGAGAGAGGCATCAGAAGACAGTGAGAGATATCATCAGAGTTAGTGACAGACTCATGGCAATCACATGCCATTGCAGGATAGGGCAGTATTCATAATCTCAGCCTATGCCTCAAAGAAGGGTGGTGATAGTGATGAAAACAATGCATTCAGACTTCAGTTGTAGGACCAAGTAGATAAAGCAGGAAAGTGTGATTTGGTGCTGATAATGAGGGATGCACATACCAGGACAGAGAGAATAGGATATGATGACTGCTAAAGTCTACATGGGTGAAGAAACAGGAATAAAGGAAAGACCATTCTAGACCTTTGTCAGACAAATGACTTGATGCTGGTGAACACATGGTCTTAACATGAGAGACAGTCACAAGATGACATGCAAGAGTGGCCAATGTACAACTCAAGTAGACTTCTTCCTAATAAGTAAAGAGCATTGTGGTAAAATTAGTGATTGCAAAGTCATCCCCAATGAAACAGTCGGCCCACAGCACAAACCTCTGGTTGCCACAATTTGCCGTGAGCAGGGTCAGAAAATGCTCTAAGGTCAACTGAGATCAGGCCGAAGACCTAGACATTGACTGAAGAGAAAGCATAAGAGTTCAAGGAATTATTCATGGTACTAGTACCTCAGGAAGAAGAGGAAATATGTGAAGTTAAAGGAAAATGGCAATGCCTCAAAACAGCAGATATGTGGCCGGGTTAGGTATGGAAATAAGGTACATAAGGAAACCTGGTGGTGGAATACAGAAGTCCATGAAAAAGTGGGAGATAGAAAAGATGGACCAGACTAAGAAGGAATACCGGTTAGCTAACAAAGAAGCTAAGTATGCTGTAGCAATAGAAAAGGACAAAGCATCAGAGGCACTCCACCAGCTTCTGGAAGGTAAGTCAACAGATGACACAAAGAAACTCTATCAGGTTATAAGGTGAAGACAAAAAGATAAAACAGATAGTCATCAGAGACTGTTGATAAGGCATGCCAGCAACACCCTGCTAACTAGTCCAAAGGACATAACAGGCAGATTAAAGGAATACTTCAAGCAGATTCTGAATGAAGAAAACCCTATAGAGGCTGTAGTGCCCCACACACAGCCTACAATGAAAGAAGAGGAGAAGCCCACCCTAGAAGAAGTAAGAACTACACTATGGAAAATTAAGTCAGGGAAAGCAGTAGGCTGAGATGAAGTCAAGCCAAACTTGATTGAGATGTTGGCTGAATTAGGAGAGGAATTCCTCCTGAGTGTAGTCATAGCAATATGAAAAGAAAAATATATTCAAGATGACAGGAGACAGAACATTCTAGTGCTAGAGTACAAGAACAAAGCCGATATCCATGACTGGGCAGTATGGAAGTAACATACTTCTACTTCAGGCATGAGCGCTGTGAGAGGACGATTGATAAATGAATAGGCAGGGCAGTAGAAAGTAAAATAGGAGATTAGCAGGAGATTAGCAGTTTGGATTCCAATTAGGATGTAGCAAAACAGATATCTGCAGTGAGAGAGGTAGTGGAGAAAAAGCTAGAAATGAGAAAAGAGTCTGTGTGTGCATTCCTAGACATAGAAAAAACAAAAGACAAGGTCACAAAAAAGATGATATGGACAATCTTGTGGTGATGGTTTAAAGTTCCACAAACATTGGTAGAATTAGTGCAGGCTATGTGGAAGCACAGAATGAAATAAGTGTGAAAACAGTGTTTGCACTCAGAGAAGGGTTCCCAGTGGGATTGGGTATCATCAGGGTTCAGCTCTGGGCCCTCTGCTGTTCATACTGGTGATGGACCATATTAGCACACTGATCAGAGAGGAGAAATTATCAAAGATGCTGCATGCAGATGATGTGGCATTACAGGCAGACTCTGAACAAGAACATCAACAAATGATAGGGGAATGGAATGCAAAGCTGAAGGCACAGGATTAGTGGCAGGAACAGAATCAGGATTTGGAGTAGCACATATGAGTAAGCTGGGCTAACACTATCCCTAAACCCCAGCCTGAACCTTAACACTAACACTAACCCTATCCCTGAACCTAACACTAAACAAGACATGAAAACCTTACACTAGCTCTGTTCCTTCCACATCCTTAACATTGAAAAAGAAATCACAAAACTCAGGAACAACTCCAATGATGTATAATGTTTAATATGTAAAAGTTAAGCTTTCAAGCATAA
>NC_056741.1:225799876-225867376 GCF_019279795.1 Protopterus annectens
CTACAAAACCTACCTGGCCGACCCATTGTCTCAGGCAGAGGCTCAATCACAGAACCACTATCCCAGCTCCTGACATTACATCTCAAACCTTTGCTTAAATGTGTTAGAGCTAGAATACAGGATACTACAGAGTTTCTTCAGATTATATCAGACATGCAGTTAGAAACAGGATGGTATATGTGTACTTTGGATGTTTCTGCATGATATACCAACATACCCCATTGGGCAGGTTTAGATGCCTTAGAATATTGGTTAAACAAGTCCATATTTTATCCACCTGATTTCAATACACATTTGCTCTGTTTGGCTGAGCATGTATTAACCAAAAATATTATATACTATGGGAACAATTGTTATTTACAGACCAAAGGCACTGCAATGGGGGCTTTGTTTGCTCCGATCTATGCCGATCTCTTCATGGCTTACATTGAGGAACAGATCATTTATGATACAGCCCATAATATATACATGGATGAGATCAACATATGGAGGAGATATCTGGATGATTGCTAGTTGGCATGGAGGTCTGACATTATATACCTCAAGGAGTTTGTCACATATTTGAATGAGAACAAATGGGGCATTCAGTTTTCTAAGATTACATTTGACATTGCTAAAATCACTTTTTTGGACATATTAGTAACTAGGAATGCAGACCATACATTGACAACTGAGGTCTATTGGAAATACCCAGAGTACAACTCCTTGCTCCATGCCTCCAGCTTTCATCCTCCCAATATATGCAGAAATATTCCTAAGTCACAATTCTTATGTCTGAAGAGGATTTGTTCTGATGCTGAGACCTATCATACTTATGAGTCTGATTTGGTTAATAGGTTCAGCGATCGAGGGTACAAGAAAGGGGACATCGCTCAAGGCAGACATTGTGCTGCAAATCAAGATAGGGATACCCTACTCTAATATAGGGACAAAAAACAAAGCAATAATTCTCAAATTAGATTGGTGATCACCTATGGGAGAAACACGGATGTCCTCATTAACAGTGTCCGTAGACATTGGAATATCCTATTGGCTGACACCAAGCTTAGCACATTGTTAGAGGATACATGTCACTTTTCCTTTAGAAGAGGGAAGGACATTGGTTCATTTTTGAATCATTATAAACTAGTGAATAGATCTGACAACAGCCCTAAACAAATAACTTTGGAAGGTGGGCCCTTGCAGGGATGCTTCCCATGCGGACACTGTACCCATTGTAAGAATATGTCCAAGACGAAAGAATTTACTAGTAAAAATATTGGACAAGTATTCTCTATATTTTTTTTTGCCAATTGCCAGTCTGAATGGGTGATTTACATGGCCTCCAGCAACTGTTAAGCCTTCTATGTGGGACAAACATCCAGGTGTGTCAAATTCAGAATATCAGAACACTTCAGTGATATTAGAACTGGTAAATTAACAAGTGCGCTTTATAAACATACACAAAAACACCCCAAAGCCACATTTAGATGTACAGTGATTGATAGAATACAGCAAAACAGTAATAACAAATCAGGATAGCATCAGTTATTAAACAATATGGAGAAAAAATGGATTATTAAATTGGGTGCCCTGTTTCCCCCAGGCTTGAATGAATATCTTTAATGAAGGATGCAATTTAAGCGAACTTACTTCAGGTGGTGCTATACTATATATATTTGCCTGTATGCTTATTTAATTTAATGCACCAAAGAAGGCTTGACAGCCGAAACCAGTTTGCTTTATTCTTAGCTTTATGTCTTCCTAATAAATCATTTTATATTTTATGCTTGTCACTGTTTGCTGGCTCTACAGTTTTTGTTGGTGATCAAATCTCCACCACATTCATTTTATCTGGCTTGTTAAAAAAAAATATATATATGCATATATATATATATATATATATATATATATATATAAATATATATATATATAGATTCACTTTATAACCTCGAAATGCTGAAATATCGAATTTCAGTATCTTGAGACTATAAAACCGAATCCACAAAACACCAACAAACAAAAACCGCGAAACCACATAACCGAAAACACCGCACACACTACACTTAACATACAACACAACACCCACATCACAACATAAACAAAAAAACAACACACATACACAACTCACACACACATAAGCAGGGGGGCAAGCCCACCTGCACCCCCCCCTACTTATATATAATAACTCCTAGATCAAACAAACACAACACAAAAGCTAACTCACACATGCACATTATCCAATCCCTCACACAAACTCTAACTCCCACTCAAAACCCTTACAAAACACTCACTTACCTGACATAACACCTACAGCCACACACGGCACCGCGCACCACCAAAAAACAAACCCGGACATTACGTAGCGTAACTTCATAACCGCGAATTCGACATATTTTCGAGATATATTCAAATTTGCGATTATGAACGTTCGCTATTTGTAACATTCGACTTTATAGCTTCAAGATACTGAAATTCGACATTTCAGTATTTCGATGTTATAAAGTGAACCTATATATATATATATATATATGTGTGTGTGTGTGTGTGTGTGTGTGTGTGTGTGTGTGTGTATGTGTTTAAACTTGATGTTTTTTATTAATGCACTCAGGAAATGGTTTTATGCTTGAAAGCTTTGATTTGTACATATTAAACATTATACATCATTGGCGGCTGTTCCTGAGTTTTGTGCTTTAAATGTTTGAGTTTATTTCTGGGTTCTCTTAGCTGGACATGTGTTTTTTGATTTTGTTAACACTGAAAAAGATACACAAACAGACACACACACATACACATACACACACACAGTCACACTCTGAATTGTTGGTATTTCCAAATACTTGGTATGCTGATTTGAAATTCTGTCTTTTGAGTTTTGGAATTGTTGCATTCAGTAGACTGAACTTTGATTTATTGATATGGAAATTGCATTGATAGCTAGCTAGCTAGCGCTAGAATAGATAGACAGAGATAGATAGATAGATAGATAGATAGATAGATAGATAGATAGATAGATAGATAGAAAGATAGATAGAAAGATAGACAGATAGATATACAGATAAGTAGATAAACAGGATAGACATTGGGTAGGACAGAGACAGAATAAAATTTGATTCAAAACTTTTAGAAAGCTAGAAGGATAGCCATCATTAACTCTGGAACCTCCATCTCTACTTTCCCTAAGTTTGTAGAATGTCCCTTATATATTTTTTGTAGAATGTTCCTTATATAATTTTTGATTTTTCTGGTAAATCACCGAGAATAACAGTCAGTCAGTAATGACACACATCTTATTGTTCAATAAATGTATGTTAATTCTAACCAAATTATTATATTAACCTTTTAAGTCAATTCAAGAAATGATGAAAATTTGTTTCCAGTTTTAGCTTTTTGTCCTACCATTATTTCTGTCTTTTTTCAGAATTCTGGAATAAAGAAGTTACGTGGTATGGTCTGAAACTGAATCATTTAGCTAGTTCTGTGCATAATCTGACCATGTTTTGTGCTGTACGATGCATTCATTCCAGCCACCGCATGTGGAAATCAGTAGTTAACTATCCTAGGTACTGAGTCTGTCATAGAAAGCAGTGCTGTCCAGTGAAGAGGATTGAGTGACTGAGCAATCACTGCACTATAAGCATACACAATGTCAGTTAATTTAGTGATTGGCATTTTTTGTGCTTTGATATTAGACTGAAATATGTCCTTGTTTTATTTTTTGCTGTTATGACAGGTGCTGCCACCGGTGAAGTTGACCTTCTCCCTTCTCCCAGTGCAGCAGCAAATTGGACATCTGGGCTCTCCACTCACTACAGCCAGGACAACAGCTTGATCTACTGGTTTAATGGCACACAGGCAGCAGCTGTCCCATCTAGTAGCCTAAAAGAAGGGCTGAGTGACCACTTCACCCTATCTCTCTGGATGAAGCATGGGTTGCCTTTAGGAGGCAAGGTTCGGAAGGACGAAGAGACAGTGATCTGTAACACCATTAGAAGCGGTAAGGAATTTTACCAGTAAGATGATTATAGAATGTATTGTGGTTAAGCAAAGAGTAAAAAACATGTCACAAAATGTTATTTCAGTTTGTTAAAATAAATGTTTATGCCATATGCAAGTGTGCCACAATAATAGAACAAAGGACAATTTCTTCATGCTCAGCTGTGATATCCTGCCTTTCAAATTCTGCAGTGGTGTGAGAGACACCTTTTCTTAAATCTACATGATTGTCTGATACCTGTAGAACATTATTGACAGTAATACCTAATGTGACAATCCAGCATTAAATTATGTATGTATCATGGTGATTATAGCAGCTGATAATACATAGACTCCAAATTGAAACTGCAGTTTTTACATAGGCAAAGAGACAGGTAAGATACACTTAGCCAAATTAGTCTTATTACTTTAACACATCCAAAATCCTCTTTTGAATTTAAGTATATTTTTAAATGTGATTTTATAGCACAACTATATATTTAGCACAACTTTCCATTATTTTTTTAGTATTTATATTATTTATTTAACATTTGTTTACCAGGAAAGTCTAATCCTTCATAAACAGAGGTCTGGAGAGAAAACTCCACAGTTAAAAATTTTACCTTCAGATAAAACATCATATGTACATAACAAAACAATATTTACAATAGTCTTATATAAGGTGTGTATATAGGGCATGAGTGCAATCAATTGAATGTTGTTCATTATACATGATGTAAGTGCAGTAGAACAGAAATGTATATATTCTAAGAGAAAATGCTGCAATAATGAAGCTAGAACAAGAAAAATCTTAACTGTTTTATAATTTAAAATTTAAATTTAAAATTATTCCTATGCCTTATGCAGGATATCAACAAGACAAAGACTGTCTAGTATTTAATAAATATTAAAAAGCAAATATTATATGAAATGGCAAGGGAGGTTTTGTGGGAAAGAGGTAATATGTGACACAGCTGATTTTCCATGTATGTGGCATTTTTTATGGTATTCAGCTCCCTTAATGCACAAGATACTAGTTATATTATTTCATGTTTTACTTTGTTTAGTAATTTGTCTTATATGCTTCCACTTTTATGCCAGAAATAAAAAATACTCACAGAATAACGGTTGCATACATGACTTCTTTCATTCACACTAGAGCCATATAATAAATCTTTTCAGGATTAAACATCATATAAACTGCTAAAGCCGTTCCCTTAGTTAGAGTCATATGTTGTAGCTAAGTGGGCAGCTTAGACAAGAAAGGCAGGACACATTATACTACTGACAGACACAGGGAAGTTTCTACAGTGACAACAGTTTTATTTAGTAGAGAAAGCAGATTAAGATGTCATTACTTGTAATTACTTCATTACTAGTACAACATAAATTAAAACAATTGCTCCAGAATTATGTTTATTATATGCCAAAGTACACTAATTAAAGGAAGTCATTAAAGAAGAGTGACAACAATCTACAATGATTCCCAAAGGAAGCAATGTAAGGGAAACAAACCTGGGAAAAAGGAGAAACAATAAAATGTCATACTGCGCAAAATACAATACAGTGTGGAAAAATGAATGGCTGCCTGAATAATATAGGTATGTCATGAATGAAGCTCCATTAGCTACTTTCTAAGTGCTGCAGGACATTACTATGCCGAAGAAAATTATGATAACATAAAAACGTATTTCACAGTGATTCTTTAAATATGTTGTTCCAACCACATAGAAACTCCTTTGCAGTGAAGTGGGAGAAGAAAAGTTTGAGCTCTGCATAGCTATTGTATAGCATCAGTTTCACTCATCAATAATGTTACTTCAATGCAAAAAAGTTACAAGTTCTTCTTTATATAGTGAGAGTAGCTTGTGTAGCAGTTTAAAACAGCTGTAGAGGGATAGTTATTAGAGTCTGAAATGTAATCAACAAAATATACACAATACATAACTTTACAGTCAAATCTTTTGTAGGGAGCAGTCTGCAATGAAGGGACTTTTGTCTGCTGTTCTCTCAAAACTGTTTGTTGTTCCTTCACAATTTTTATACTAAGTGATGAGCTACTACATGCTGGAAAAGAACTCTCAGCTGCTTCAATCATTGACAATGAAGTATTGTCTCTAATACGGCATGTGCTGAGATGGCATCCAGGAACTGGTGGAGTACTCTGGATGCTGACGCCTGTGAGATCCCCATGATATCCTCAGTTGGCCTTTGGAAGGTACCTGTGTATCCACACAGCTCTGAAAAGCATCATCAAATCATCCATCAAACAGTCATACTTCTTGGTAAATAGAATAGTAATTATATTCACAGCCCTTTGGCAGTACACATGTACATATCCAGTGCTGGTAACAGCGGTACGTAGGTCCAACGCGCACGCACACACACACACACACACACACATATATATATATATATATATATATATATATATATATATATATATATATATATATACTTTCGCGGACCCACTTTAGTGAAAGTGCATTTTATCGAAAATGCACTTTCGCTAAAGAAAAAGAAAAAAAAAAAAGAAAAACTTGCTGTTTGCATGTAACGTTAGATGTACATCAACGTGTAGTGTTGATATACAACTAAGCCAACTATTGCCAAGATCATACTACAGTGGAGATGAGGGAATATTATCTTTTCCCCACTGTAGTGTGATTTCTGAATGAGAATATTAAAGTAGGGGGGTGTGGGGGATGTAGGGGGGCTTGCCCCCCTGCATAATAGTGTTTAGTCTGTTTTTTTTTTATTTACTTTTTATTTTTATTTTTCCGCAAAAGTGCATTTTTGATATAATGCACTTTCGCAGAAATGAGTTATCGGAAGTACGGTTCAATGAACCGTATTTTTGATAAAACAACGTAGACCCATATATATATATATATATATATATATATATATATATATATATATATATATATATATATATATATGTGTGTGTGTGTGTGTGTGTGTGTGTACACAGTGCTGATAAAGGTATCAGTCAAAGATGTACCTAAACAGTGGTGGTGTCAGGTGTACCTAGGTTTAACTCAGTGAGACATGGACATATCCATTGTTGATAACAGGTTTAAGTAGGTGTGACTTAATGAAAGATGTCCATGTACAATACAATGCTGGTAACACGTGCAACTAGGTACAGCTCAGTGACACACATTGCTGATATCAGGTCTAAGCAGGAATAACTCAGTGACAGATGTATATAAACAATGCTGATAACAGATGTAAGTAGTTTCAACTCAGTGACTGATGTACATATACAATGTTGGTAACAGGTGTAAGCAGGTGTAACAAAGTGACAGATGCATATATACAATGTTGGTAACATGTGTAAGCAGATGCAACTCATTGCCGGAGGGTACAAAACAGATTGTGAGACAGTATGGCAAGTTTAAGGCACAGTCCCATCTGTCATAATCTGGCTGCTCATAGCATAAATCATTAATTTCAGATATCCACATGATCGTGATGATTTAGCTCAGCAAATAGCCTTCTGTGCCCAAAATACAGACTACAGAAGTGGTAATGGAAATGCTGATGAATATCATAACTTGATAGTACAGGCAACTGACTCAAAAGTGCTGACAGCAATTAAGCCACTGGCTGATGGAGCAATTAAGCCACTGGCTGATGGAGCAATTAAGCCACTGGCTGATGGTTAGGCATTCTTTAGGGGATTAATGATAATTTGTTGAATGATATTTCCTAAATGGACAACAGGAAAATAAATATTCACTGAAAGCTACTTTCAGAAAAAATTAACAAAAGATTTTTTTGCAGGGCAGGCAGTCCCCCTGTGGGAGGGGAGACCCCCACCATCTAACTTAAATACATAGCAACTCCAAGGTTACACAACGTTGAGAAAAGGGCAAAATTGGCTGTTTGCTGAAAGCAGCTTTCAGCAGAATCTTCATCGTGCTTCTGTCAGTCGTGAAACAACAGTTGACCAATTCTCATGGCCCCTGTATAGATACGAGTGTCTTCCTTGAAAGTTATAACTTACTGTTTATATTCATAATAAAATAAAATATTTAGATTAAAATAACGCTGTAAGGAAAACAAAGCTCAGTTTTTATCTGCACTGGGGTGTCAGGACATCTTATAGAAGCTAGGTATTTTCCATTTGATTTATCTTGTAAATTATCCATTTTTAGAAAATTTAGATGCAAATCACATACTGCCAATACATATACCAATACATCCTTTAGCTTTCAACCAGTGTCCACTCAACTCATTAAGGCCCTACTTAGGAAACTAAGACCCACAACTCTGGCTGCTGACCTCCTCCCAGCTGACTACCTACAAAAGGCTGCAGATGCAATTGCATATCCCATCTCAATTCTAATCAGCTGATCCATATCAGAAACCTCCATACCTGCCATATGGAAAATCTCACACGTCTACCTCTTCATAAGGGGGGCAGTTCCACCAAACTGTCTAGTTACAGGCCTATAGCTATTTTGTCACCACTAGCTAAAATTATGGAGAAGTGTGTTCATATTCAACTCATGAAATATCTCACACAGAAAAAACTACTGTCCAACTCTCAACATGGCTTTAGGCCAAATCACAGCACTACATTAGCCCTCTTCTCTTTTACTAACATTACAAACCACAACCATAACAATAACAAACTTACTTCTGCACTCTTCCTAGACCTCTCCAAGGCTTTTGACATGGTCGATCACAAAATTCTAATGAACACCCTGAAAATCTTCACATTAGACAATTAGGCACTCCAGTGGTTTGATTCCTACCTATAAGGCAGTCAGCAGGCTGTCCTGTGGCAGAGTAAACTATCCTCATGCCTCCCCATCAGGCTAGGAGTCCCCCAGGGCTCAATACTTGGTCCCCTTCTCCTCTTCATCTTTATAAATGATCTTAGCGCAAGCATACTGGAGCCTGCCTGCATTCAATATGCAGACGACTATGCCTTGATGATTTATTCTGCCACCAACCCAACAAATCTTACCACAATAACCCAAAACACCTTTAACTTGGTTGAAAAATGGCTACTAAACCATCCTCTAATCCTAAATCCCAACAAAACTAAGTTACTCCTCTTCTCCCCTACGTGTAGGTCCACCCCACCACTCTTCAGCATAACAGCTAGTAATGGAACCATTATCTCCCCAGAAATTCAAAATAAACTTTTGGGTGTCACAATTGATAACAATCTCAGGTTCGACATGCACATCAATCAAACTATAAAAACCATCAATAAAACCTTGTCTCTCTCTATAGGATCAAATCATTCCTCATCCCACCTGCAAGAATTGCAATCACCTACTCCCATCTACTATCTACCCTTTTCTATGCCTCTCCTCTTTTCTCTTACCTGAGCAAAACTGATCTCAGTAAATTTTCATTTTGTTACAACCATATCGCCAGATTTGCTACTGGCAACCCTACCGAACCCACCATTGCCACAACCTGAATCTCCTAGGCTGGCTTGAACTACCTCACCTTCTACAACTCAACCAGCTCATAGTTGCCCATAAAATCCTCCACCGGTCAGAAAATACCCCTGCTCTAAAAAACATGATCTGTCCCTACAGCAACAATCGACCACTCCACTCCTCCACCAAACTCCTAGTTCAAACAGTAAAATCCAGCCATGCTGCTGGTGACTCTCTCTTTGCTAACTCTGTTGGAAAGATATGGAACTCACTACCACCTGACCTGACCCTAGAACCTTCACTAACCATATTCAGAAACAAGATTAAATATTACTTTAAATCACGCTAGATATATCCCTGTGCCAACCCTAACTAGAGCCCTGTCCATCTCACATGCCCCTCCTCTATAAGTGTCCTCTCTTCAGCCACCCCTCTCAATATCACAATGGTCAAAACCATAACTAAAACTACTCGATGTATTCTTAATCCTGAAGGTAATATGCTGTTTCTACCTGTTTATACATAATTGCATTGATATGTAAGCCTCAGGCGTTATGTGGTATTGTATTGCTTTGTTCTGTAACCTATGAGTAAATGTAACCTGGGTGTAAATGGCATACATCAATTGTTCTGACATTTGTATTGTGTACATGTACCTTGGAGCCTTTCTCCCCAGGCCTCCACTGAAAATGGACATTAATCCAGTTGGACCATCCCGGTTAACAAATGCAAAATAAATAAATAAAATAAATCATAGAACCACACTAACTTCAGGATGCCAACAGAAGCATGCTCCACAATACAGAGTCAGAAGCTATGTCTGCAGGCTACTGGGAGATGGCACTGTCTGTGACTTGAACACCTTGTGCCAGCCAATGAAAACTGAGCCAGAATGCATGAAAAATTCAATTCTATATATGGGAGTACAGCCATTTTTGTGTATGACTGTCCATACACATCAATCTTGTTATCCTATAGAAGGTTCTCATTTCTGTCTTATGAAGAAGAAGCTTTATGCAATCATAGAGTGTAGCCTAATAAAGGCTTTGCATGTGGCAAACTAGCAAAAATCTGCCACTTTAGTTTGAGGAAGTCTGTGTAAGAGATAAATGTATCAGTACTAAATTTATTATTTCATTAGTTTTTAGTGGTTAGCATTTTTATTTATTTATACATTTTGGACATTTACCATTGGACTGCTATTTTTGGAAAGCTTTTATTGATATATTTATTTCAAATGGCTAATCCAACCAGTTTAAACTCCTCTAAAGGAATTTAAAGTTTTTTGGTCCTTCCATGTGGATTTATGCTGCATGACATACCAGAAGAGCCCCTTTTAGACAATGAGGAGGGACTTGTAAGAAAGGCTGTGGCTTCAACAAATAATATATCATCAAATTAGTTGAGTGTTTTGTAGTATGACTGCCTTCAGAATTGTCTGTCGATTCCTTCTAATCCTTTTATTGAAGTTTCTATATTGGGGGGGGGGGGTTGTCAATGAATATTACTAGGAGCTTCTGTGATTTAGATAAAGATCTGTCGAAGCGCAAATACCTTCAGTGAGACATTTTGCTTTTCAAAATGTTTTTAAGTACTAAAAGAATGCTGAGAGGATTACAAATTCTTTTTGTGCAGGTAATGATTTTCCTGAATCTTTATTAAAGAAATGAAAATAACTAAGTAAAAAAATGGTTTGTAATATGTGCAGATTTTGCATGAACATGTAAATGAGTGTTACGTTTCCCATAAGAATGTTACTTTGGAAATTAATTTTTTTCTGCTAAAAGGAAATTTATTCAAAAGGATCTTTCACAGGTAAATGAAGCACAGAAAAAGAAAAAGTTAAAAAAGTATGAATGTAATTAGAAAGATGAACAAAACAGAATATATGCATTCAATAATGCATATGAAATGAATTCTAGAGTGACTGCAGCTTTAAATACTCCTAAGGAAATAGATTCAGTTGCTGTTGGTAATCCAGTTTCAGCAGAGGAGATTGCTACAGCTGAGAGGTCTGAAAGCTTAGTTAACAAGAATCATAACAATAGTATTTCTTTGGAGTTTATCACAGAAATGTTCAGCCCATGAATGTTTATCAGGATACCAGAACTGGTTTGAACAGCAGATTTGCTAAGACATGTAGAATTTTAGAAACAGAAGTACTGGAAAAACAACAGAAATAATTTTTCCAAACAGTAGGTGAATCTTCTAAGGTTATAAAATAATAAACCTTTCAGATTATATTTTAAATAACTCTGAAATTAAAACCTTGAACCATGGCTGGTCATTCATTCCTGCTACTTTAGCTGATATCTTAGAGAATTTAAATAGTCTGAGAGATTTTGTTAGAAAGCTGAATCTTCAGTTTTTATTCAGTGATTTAAAGTAGCAAGTTAATCTCTTAGGTTAAAAAAAAAAAAAAAAAAAAACAAGTTTGTCTAATCCACTTTTGAAGTCTGAATTGGAGGCTTTTCTTAAAGGCACTGAGAGAGACATACACAATGTTTCACATGAAAGACCTAAGAATAAATATAATCGTGATGTGGATGAAAAGACCACTTTAAACATTTTCAAGAATAACTAGTACTTACTTATTACTAACGCTGACAAAGGCAATGCATTTGTCATAATTAATACTGTTGACTGTAAGACTAAAATTATTGAACTGCTAAGTGATAAAAAGAAGTCATGTACTCACCAAAATGTTCCATTTGTGTTGTCCATTTTCATTCTTTCGCAACAGTTGGGTTTGGATCCAACCCTCGGATCTGACTCAGCCATCATTTTAGCTCGTGGCTATTAGAAAACTCTTGAACTCCTCCCTTACTTATAATGCACTATCCCCTAACATATCTCAGATCTTCTTTGCTGGTTTACATAATCCAACAAATATTATTATAATTATAATAATAATAATAATTATTATTATTATTATTATTATTATTAATAATAATAATAATACCCTGTTAGATAAAAACAATATCTGGAGCTCAAAGTAAGGAACAGTAGTGTTCTTATAAGCTCTCTGTCATCCAGAAGCCATTAGTTGCAAAAGGCAGGGAGTTGGTGGGAGGGGAGTTGAAACAATGAAAATGGATAACACAGATGGAACATTATGGTGAGTACATAACTTCTTTATCTGATGTTGTCAATTTCTCATTCATTCCTCAATAGTTGGGACAAAGTCGCCAACTACCTAATAAACCAGGTTGACTCTAAGGAAGGATATTCTTGAGCACAGCTGAGTCAAAGGCTGGTCTTCCCCTAGTGACCAGATCCAACTTGTAATGAGAAATAAAGATATGAGGATTAGCCCAAGTTGCTGCCACACATATGTCATCCATGGAAACCCTAGATAAAAATATTAAAGATGTTGAGATAGACCTGGTTGAATGAGCTCTTAAAGGTTTTGGTAAGGACAGACCCAGCTTGTTGTAGACAAATGATATACAATTCATAAGCCATCTTGCCATTGTTACCTTTGTAACTGGCTTCCCTAATTTAGAATCCACAAATGAGAGAAATAATAACAAATAATTGATCTATTTTCCTGATGTCCTTTGTTCTATGTAAGTAAAAACATTGTCTGTGAACATCCAATAAGTGCAACATATATTCACCTTTGTTTGTAAAATTTGGAAAGAAAACTGGCAGATTAATGGATAGGTCGATGTTGGATTCTGCCACCACCTTAGCAAGGAAAGAAGTATTGGTTTGTAATGAGCCCTATCCCTATGAAAAATCAAGTAAGGAGGTTTAGAAGATAATGCTTGGAGTTCTGACATCCTTCAAGAAGAGGTGATGGCTACCAAAGATATAGTCTTCCAAGTCAGAATCTTTAGATCACATTTTGCTGCTGGTTCAAAAGGGGAATGAATTAAGGTCTGTAGAACTAAATTTAAGGCTCATGGAGGAGCTGAATCATGATAAGGAGGTCTCAGAAGAAGAGTACTTTTCATGAAGACCTTACAAAGTTATGTTGAAGCCAGGGTGGAATTTGTAATTCCTACATGAATATTAGAGATGGCAGTTAGTTGAACTCTAACAGTTGAGGAGTTAGCTCCTTTGTTGAAAATTGTGGCCAAAAATCCAAGAACACTATGTACAGGAGATGAAAAGGGGTCAATATGTTTCTGATGTGCCCAAAAAACACAATATTTCCATTTACGTCTGTAAAGTTTTCTTGTGTTAGCTTTGTGAGAAGACAGAAGTATATGATGGACCACAGAATAAAGCATATGTTGTCTGGCTAGTAACAGAAGTACATAAACAACACTGTCAGCTTTAAGTGTGAAATATCCAGGTGAATCATGTCTGTTGGGTGAGATAGGAGGTCTGGAATTGGATCCAAAATCCAAAGTTGGTAGATTAGATGAGGACAAAGAAAGGAGATCCAAATCTGTTGAGACCAGTAAGGTAAAATGAGGATGACTTTGCTCTTCAACTGGAAAGCTTTCTGCAGAAATTTGGGGATTAAAGGAGTTTGTTGATATGCAAAGAGGAAATCAGGAAGCCAATCATGTATTAGAGCATCTCTCAGTGATTCCTTCACTGGGGGATTAGGGCAAATAAGATGCTGCACTTGTTCTTTAGGGGAGATGCAAAGAGGTTGCAGCAAGACTGGCCCCACTGGCAAAAAATCATTTCTGCCACCTTCATGTTGAGAGAACACTCATGAGGTAGTAGAATGTACCTACTCAATTTGTCTGCTATCACATTGGACTTCCCTGGAATGGCCATTACTATCAGAAATTGGTTGGATAAGATTGCTTACTGCCACACTCTTATAGCTTCTCAACATAAGGGTAAGGCTTGGTTCCTCCTTGTTTGTTGATGTACAAAACCACTGACATATTGTCTGTCTGAATCACAATTGTCCCAAAAGGGAGAGAGTCTTGGAAGGCCTGTAATGCTAAAAGCACCAGTCAGGAAATTGACATGTGTGTCGGCCTCTTCAGGGACCAAGTGGCTTGGACTATTTTCCCCAGGAAGTGCCCCGCCACCCAATCTGGGAAGTGTTCATGGTCACTATGGCCTTCTGCTGGGGGAGAATGAATGGACGGCCTTGCAGTATCTGAGCTGATCTAATCCACCACCATATCTTATCTTGGCAGACATGTGCTGATAAATAATAGACCATTGTGTTGCTAACATCCATTGAAGAATTCTCATGTAAAACCTTGCTAAGGGAATTAGAAGTATAGCTGCAGACACTGATCCCAAGGTTTGCAAGATTAATCAGGCTGAGATTATGGAACTGTGAATTATCTTTCTGATCTGGAATCTGGTAGTCTGTACTCTTGAGATAGGAAGCAAAGCTGTCACTGACACTGTGTTGAAAATTTCTCCCATGAACTTCAATATCTGAGATGGCTGTAACTGAGATTTATTGTAATTTATGGTAATTCTCACTAAGGACCAAGTCAGGCGTACCTGGTCTCGAGCTCTTATCAGTAGATGCCTGGTTATCAGCCAGTCATCCAAGTATGTATGTGAACACTCAGAATCTCTGCAGTCATAAGTGAGATGCTACTACTGCCATGCATTTGGTGAACACTATAGGGGCTCTGATGAGGCCAAAGGGCAGTGCTCTGCTCTAATAATGATTGGCTCCCAGCTGGAAGCATAAATAACTTCTGGATTGTCTGTTCATTTTTATGTGATAGTACGTATCCTGAAGGTCTATCAGGCACATCCAGTCATCCTTGCTCAAAAAAGGCAGAATGGACTGAACTGTAGCCATTTGGAACTTGGTGTGCTGAACTGATTTGTTTAGACTGCTGACATCAAAAACTGGCCTAAAGTCCCCTGTGTTCTTTGGAACTAAAAATCTTGAGTAAGTTCTGAATCTAATCTGGTCTGGTGGGACCTCTTGGATGACTCTATTTTCTAGTAGCTTTTGTATATCTAAAGCTGCCACTTTCCTCTGACTGGGTGGAACATTGGGAATTTTGCAAACTGGTGGAGCTGGTAGGGAAAAGGGAATTGTATAACCTCTGGAAATAATCCTCTGCACTCATGTGTCTTTTGTAATGTCTAGCCAGGCTGTTTAGTGTGGAGACAAATGATCCCCGATTCCCTCCACAGGTGTACAATTGGGCCTACTTTCAGGAGTTCTGGTAGGGTCTACCAGAGAAATAATCTAGACCCCTGATTCTGTGGGCTTCCTCTGCCTCATAGGTGGCATCTTCGATTCTAGCTCCCCCCTCTGCCCGTGGGGGACTATCTTCATGGGGATCTTGGAAAGGACCCTGGGATTTCCTGAATCACATTTTCTGACCTCCTCATTGATTCCTGGAAAAGGTATTTGAGGAGTCAACAAACATACTCCAACTGCAGACAGGGTCTTTCCATCTTGCTCACACCTGTAGTGTGTATGCTTAACTTTAGGGCCAAACAACGAGCTTCCATCAAAGAGAACATTGATGAAAGAGGACTTGAAGGGCTTTGCAAGGTCGCACAAGTGCATCCAGGCATGCCTCCTAATAGAAATACCTGAACCCGCCACCCTTGAGGTACCTTCTGCAGCATGGGAGATAAGTATCATGGACAAGTTAGTGATCGATTGAAAGTTCGGCAACTGCAAGGCCACAGAAGACTAAACCTCAAGTGTACTGGTCTAGAAGAGGGAATTTGAAAGTTCCTTAATCAGATCCCTCTGTAATATTGTGAAGTGTGCCAAATAATTCAGTGATCTGAGTGCAAAGGTCACTGAAGCATTCACACACTTCCTAAATCTGTCCAACATACTATACTCTTTGCTAGTGAGATGGACAGAGGAACTCTGCTCCATTAGTTCTTTCTTAGTGACCACCGCCATGTCCATGGCATCTACAGGAACTCCCTTGCTCCAAAACTCCCTTCCTGCAGGTAGTGCCAAAATCTGGTCTGGTCTTTTGGGGACTGTCTCAACTGTATCTGGTTTCTTTCAATCCTGCTTAGAAAGCAAATCAATGAACACATCAGTGGATAGAGTCACCCAGGAAGTAGATGGGCCAGTCCCAAAGGCCTCCAGAAATACAAATTCCTCTTTGGAAGGGTTATCAATGAACCAACCACCACTCTGCTTAAGGATTTGTAGGATGTCTCAAAATGAGACATCTTCAGGTGGAGATCTTGGGGACCCTTCCTTGTCATTGAAATCTGTATCTTCAGTGATGGACACCTGAGAATAGTCCAAGTGCCTCCTCTTACACCTCTTCTTCTTCCTAGGGACTTCTTTGATGGGATGTCTTGGAGAAGTATTGGAAGAAATAGTAATACCCTGATGTGTAGCATGGAGACTTTGGGATGTCTGTCCCTGTGGAGTGGAATGATGGGGCTCAAGGTCCAGAGACATATGGGATCCAGAGAGTAGATACGAGGGGGGAGGAACCATTCATCCTGCAGGAGTAGAGAACACTCTTGCCACTAACTCAAAGGAAGAATGGTCTGGGGAAGAAAAAAAACAACATAGCCAAGAAGTCAAGCTTCTGAACCATCGGCTCCTAATGCCCAGAAAGCAATCCACTTGAGGCAGAGGTCAGAGCTGATCTATCCAATGTTGAAGCTCTGAGGGACAAAGCCTGCTCTGACAACCTCAGAGTCGACTCAACACCTCGGATCTAACAGGGACTCTTCAGCTCTGAGAATAGTCCAGCTCCAAAACCATCAGAGCCAGTGCACTTAGAGAAAGCCTCAGAGCCAAAGATACTGTTATCTCTGGATCCAATCTAGACGGTCCCAGAAGACTCAGATCCAAGGTCTCCAAAATGATAGGTCAGATTGGAGAAGGAGCCAAGATTGGCGGTGTAGTGCAAACAAAGGTTTCCTGACCTGAAGGAGTAGTAGCCAGAAGAACTCCCATCTGTAGCTGCACCAAAAGAAACTTCCTAATCATTCTGTCCACATCTGCCTTGGTCAGACTTCTGGAAAAATGGGATGCTATCACTGATGGTGATCTGGTATTCCAGGCAAAGGGAAGGTATTTGAGATGGTACCCGGTCTCTAGAGGAAGAATAATGTGCTCTGGGTAATGGCTTCAGATCTGAGAGACTAGGATTAGAGGCAGCCATTTTAGTCTCTGATGTCAGCTGGGTAATAGCAGTCTTTGGCTCCATCTTCTTGTGTTTCTTTCTAGGTGGTTCCATGGTCAGATCTGATGAGGGGGGGGGTTGAGGATTCAGAAGGACCAGAAGGTTTACTAGATGGCTCCTTGAGTTTTGGTTTAGGGGTGTTGAGCCCCAGACAGATCTTCTGAAAAAGAGCAAGGTAGTAGCCCTTTCAAAATAAGTTTGTTCTTTTTATGCGCTATAGCATGCAGATTGAAAGCTTGGCAGATTTTACAGTCAACTTGCAGGTGTTCTGTGCCTAGACAGTACACACACAAGGTGTGAGCATCAGAAAGGAGCAATTTGTGTCCTCAATCCTGACAGTTTTTAAATCCAGATGGACCCTTTCCAGACATGGTCTATAAAATCGAGTTGCTGGCTACTGAGACTTGTCTGCATATATCAACTGGACACAAGCTGATTTAAGTATATTTTTCTGCACTTATTTAATATTTGAGTCAGTAAGTTTTGTGTGTCTTTAATTCACTAAATATTGTGTCTCTGTCTCTCTGCAGTTATCTGAGCTCACTGAAAGTTATTAGACTGCTTTGAAATTCCTTTGTTAGTGTTACTTAGCTTGGGGGTTTCCCGCTAGAATTAACCTCTGTGTTGGTTACATTTCTAGTAATCATTTTAAATGGGGTTGCTGGCTACTGAGACTTGTCTGCATATATCAACTGGCCACAAGCTGATTTAAGTATATTTTTCTGCACTTATTTAAGATTTGAGTCAGTAAATATTGTGTGTCTTTGATTCACTAAATATTGTGTCTCTGTCTCTCTGCAGTTATCTGAGCTCACTGAAAGTTGTTAGACTGCTTTGAAATTCCTTTGTTAGTGTTACTTAGCTTGGGGGTTTCTGCTAGCATTAACCTCTGTGTTGGTTACATTTCTAGTAATCATTTTAAATGGAGTTGCTGGCTACTGAGACTTGTCTTTATATATCAACTGGACACAAGCTGATTTAAGTATATTTTTCTGCACTTATTTAAGATTTGAGTCAGTAAATATTGTGTGTCTTTGATTCACTAAATATTGTGCCTCTGTCTCTCTGCAGTTAGTTCCTCACCCCCCTCCCTGTTTCTAGCTGTGGTGTTAATCTTGGTGGCTTTGGAATTGCCCGCCCCTGCTGTAAATCTCTTTTTGCACACTCCTCCTGGACCCATCTCATTTGCTCACTCAACTGAGTACAGTAATATCATATTTTGATTTTGGATACTCCTATCAGTCCCATCTCCTCTGCGGTGTACAGAGAGAGCACTTGGGAAGGGCATTCCCATATAGTATCTTAATATGCTCTGTTTCCTCCATCTCAAAAAAAAAATAAAAATTTGCACTTTATCTGCCTTACTGTATTTGTGTTTCTTCCTACTTTATTACCTTATTTTGCTTTTACCTCTTCTTAAAAGTACTCAATTGAATTTATTCTGCTGCCTTTATTACTGCTTGTTAGTAGCCTGATTAAAGTGTAACTGTTATTCTAAGGCCCTTTGTTTAAGCACTTGGGCTTCAAACCAGTTGTTTTACATTAAGAAGGTTTGCGGTCTGCACTGTTGTGGCAGGAGAGGTAGCGTACATCTTTCTAAGTTGGGAACTGCTGATTGAAGGCTCAGTGTCTGTTATTCTAAAAGTGTATTAGTTCTGGGTTAAGAATTTGGGCTTCAGGCCAGTTATTTTACATTAAGATGGTTTGAGGTCTGCACTCTTGTGGGAGAAGAGGCTAGATACTGCCTCTATGGGAATTTCTGGTTAAAGGCTTATTGCGCATGCTTTCTCGAACTGTTTCTTTCTGAAATCAGTACGCCTTATTTGCTGTAGCATAGACTAGATTCAGGCCGACTGGATCTAGCTTTGTTTCTATAACTTGTGCACTGATCCAGGCCGTCTTTTTTGGAGAAGGTTTCTCTGTACTCTAGTGGCAGGACTGTGCAGTTAGAACTTGTCTGATTGAAGACTGCTGGAACAGGGCTCAGTTTTAAGCTTTTTAACTGGTTAATTGGTTAAAGTGGTGTTTTGATTGTATCTGCTCTATTTTCTGGAAAAAAAAAATACATATATATATATATATATATATATATATATATATATATATATATATATATACTTGTTTCTTGCCTTTCTGAACTTGTATAGTCCAGTTTTCATGTTATTGCTGAATCCAGGGCTGTGTTACAAGTTTCTGTGTTGCCATACCTTACTTGGAAAGAAGGAAGTTTCTCTGTTCACCTGTGAGAGAGGGGAGCTTTGAGCAGGCTACCTGTCCCTGGAGGAGTAGTTTCAGCCCAGAAGTTAGTAGTTTATTGGTCTTTTTGGGCTAATTTTGATTGTATCCGCTCTATTTTATGAAAAAAATGTATATACTTGTTTCTCGCCTTTCTGAACTAGTATAGTCTAGTTTTCAGGTTATTGCTGAATCCAGGGCTGTGTTACAAGTTACTGTGTTGCCATTACCTTACTTGGATAGAAGGAAGTTTCTCTGTTCACCTGTGAGAGAGGGGAGCTTTGAGCAGCCTATCTGTCCCTGGAGGAGTGGTTTCAGCCCAGAAGTTAGTAGTTTATTGGCCATTTTGGGCTAATTTCTATCTCTTTCACTTCCCTGCTATAAAAAACCTCATTTGGACAGTTTTTATGCTTGTATTCTGCTCAGCAAGTGCATTCCAGGTCTTCTGCATAGTCTTCAGCAGCAGAGAGACAAAAGAGTGACTTTGGGGTGATTAAGTATCACTTTTCTGCTTTTCTTGCTGTCTTAACTAATTCCGCCTAAAACGCCAGTCTTTTTAGCGAATCTGTGATTTAAAAAGTTTGTTATTGTATACAACTCCGCACAGCTCCTTGTGGTGTCCTGCAGAGTGATACAGGCAACAGAGAGACCCAAAAGAGACTTTTCCAGATTTAAGTATTTTTTCTCAGTTTTTTTGCTATGACTGCCTTTTCCCGCCTAAAAAGTGGATTTCTAACTGATCTGTGCTTTAAAACGTTTAAATTGCATTTGCCTTCTGCTTTTTACAGTTTTTGCACTTGTTTTATATCAATTTAAGTCATTTTTGTATTGTATAACTGTTGTCGGCAACACACTAAAGTGCGCTAGCCTATTTATAGCATTTACAGTGTTTTCTGTGTGTTTTTCTGCTGTTTCCTGAAAAAAAAAAAAACAAACAAACAAAAAAAATTCTCTTTTCCTACCTTTGCTGAACTAGATTAGTCCAGATTTCAGGTTTTGCTGAATTCCGGACTGTGGTATAGTTTCCTGTGTTGCCCATATCCTTACTTGGCTAGGAGGAAGCTTCTCTGTTCACCATTGAGAGTGGGGAGCTTTGAGCAGCCTATCTGTCCCTGGAGGAGTGGTCTCAGCGCTGAAACTAGTAGCTTATTGGCCGTTTTGGGTCAATTCCTATCTCTTTCAGTTTTCCTGCTTTAAAGCCCGCATTTGCGCGGTTTTGTGCCCGTATACAACTCCGCACAGCTCCTCGTGGTGTCCTGCAGAGTGATACAGGCAACAGAGAGACCCAAGAGAGACTTTTCCATATTTAAGTATTTCTTTCTCTGTTTTTTTGCTCCGACTGCCTTTTCCCACCTAAAAAGTGAATTTCTAACTGATTTGTGCTTTGAAAAGTTTAAATTGCATTTGCCTTCTGCTTTTTACAGTTTTTGCACTTGTTTTATATCAATTTAAGTCATTTTTGTATTGTATAACTGTTGTAGGCTGCACACTAAAGTGCACTAGCTTGTTTATAGCATTTACAGTGTTTTCTGTGTGTTTTTCTGTTTCCTAAAAAAAAAAAAAAATATTCTCTTTTCCCGCCTTTGCTAAAATAGATTAGTCCAGATTTCAGGTTTTGCTGAATTCCGGACTGTGGTATAGTTTCCTGTGTTGCCCATATCCTTACTTGGATAGGAGGAAGCTTCTCTTTTCACCAGTGAGAGTGGGGAGCTTTGAGCAGCCTATCTGTCCCTGGAGGAGTGGTCTCAGCCCTGAAACTAGTAGCTTATTGGCCGTTTTGGGTCAATTCCTATCTCTTTCAGTTTCCCTGCTTTAAAACCTGCATTTGCACAGTTTTGCACGATTTTGCGCATAGCACAGCATCGGGCAGTGCCGCTTAAACGGGTTTAAACTATTCCCAGCTCCACAAGGTCTGCTCTTCACTTTTTCCCTTAGAACTGTTCTAAATCTCAAAGTAAGCACTCTATTTTCATTCTAAAACCCTGCAGTTGCTCGTATAAGTAATCTTATATAAGTAAACACTAATAAACTAAAGCACTACACCCTCTTATACTCCCTTTAAGTACTTGGCTCCCTATTGGTCCTTTTTGATCAGTCAAAAAGTAGTTCCTTATACTATTCTGGCATGTCCAAAAGTCAGTTTCGGGTTTACTCTCCAGTCCAGCTGGTGAATCTGGGAATCATGAGGCAATCATGCTTGGTGACATTCAACAGAAAACTGCTGTTTTTTCTTGGTTGCTGTTTGGCTTGGTTGTTGTTTTTAATCATGAGGCAATGTTACAACTGCCTTATGTACACAGACCACCCTCTCCTCCTCCCAACAAGCTCAAATATATGTGAGAGATGCAACTATATAGCCAAACTAGAGGCTGAGCTCTCTCAACCCAGTACTGGCGCAGTCAGTCAGGAGGAGAAGGTAACCACACACACCACAAATCCAGTCTTACATAGACCTATCGCAACAGCAAACCAAACACATAAACACACAAAAACATACTCGGAGGCTCTAAATAAAAATCTGCCCAAGCAGCAAAGACTCCCAAAGCAGACTTCCAAGCAACCGCTACCCCACAGCAATACCCACGTATCACATAGTTCACAAAGTCAGTGTGCCACACAGTCACAGCCCTTAAGGGTAAACAACACACCTAATACACTTGTAATAGGTGACTCTATTGTCAGACACACTGACGTCCCACTCACCAGGCTGAACAAGGAGAAGGTCACTGTAAGCTGCCTATCAGGTGCCAGGATCCGCCACATAACACAAGCACTCAGGTCACTCCAAAGCAAGTACAAATATGACTCCGTCATTGTCCATGCTGGTGTGAATGACCTGAGACATACCTCCCTGGACTACATGAAAAGAGACATAGAGGAGCTCTTTGATCATGTAGCCCAGGCCGGTATGACCCTGACCTTAAGTAGCATCTTACCCTCACCAAGAATGATGCCACAGTATAAAGACAAAATGATCAATTTTAACAAATGGCTAAAGTATTGGTGTCATTCAAAGGGGATCCAGTGTCTGTCAGCCTGGAATGACATGCTCGCCAAGCCATGTTGCTTTGCTAGGGACGGCTTGCAGCTGTCACCCCTGGGCTTTTGAATACTGGCTAAGGCTCTTGCCACCCCCATAGTGCCTTTTTTAGGCAGGGCTCAAAAGACAAACCCACCTCCATAGACAACACAAGGAAAAAGAAACTAAGGGTAATACTGCTCAATGCCAGAAGTCTAAACCTCAACATGCACGCACTCGAGGCTCTCCTCAGTACGGAGAATATCGATATCTGTGCAATAACAGAAACCTGGTTTAAGGCTCCCGAGAACACCCCAGCACTACCAGGTTATACCTCATACCATGCTTTTCGGCCCCAAAACTCGGACCGAACCACAAAAGGAGGGGGAGTATCCATATTCATCAAAGATACCCACACCTCCAGGTTGGTGGCACTGCATGAAGCATCGAAGACCATCCATGTGCAACTAAAAGAGGGCAAAACTGCCTTTCAGTTTGTAGCCTGCTACAGACCACCCTCCCAAACTCAGGAACCCCACTCGGCTTTCCTGAGAACACTGGAGAATATGAAGGTCTCTCCAAACACCATCATATTGGGTGACTTCAACTACCAAAACATAGACTGGGAGCACTACTGAAGCTCCAACACCCTCGCCCAATGGTTACTAGAATTTATAAACTCAAATGCTATGGAACAACTGGTCACCACTCCCACAAGAGGGGAAAACATATTGGACCTGACCATCACCAACATGGGGACTCTATGTTCCATACTAGAGGTATACCCCTCATTGGTAAGATCTGACCATAAATTAATCTCACTGGACATCCATATCCCGTCCCCACCCCCAGCCAAGGAAACCACAGTGAAGAACTTCTCAGAAGCAAACTTCACACTTCTCAAAACCGAAGTGGAATCCTTCGAAGCCCCTGGGCCAGTGGAAAATATGGCCTAAACTGCAGAATCCTTTACAAACTCATTCTATGGACACCTACAGGAATGCATGGATCGTACTATCCCAAATGAAACCAAGACTCACTCCTCCAAAGGCAGGAGACCTGTCTGGTGGACCTCAGCCATAAATAAGCTATACAACAGAAGGAGGAAGCTACTACATGATAGAGCAAAATCCCAAAAAGGGAAGGCATCTCTGATCAGTACTAGCAAGAAACTACGATCCCTCATAAAATCATCTAAGGCCAGCTTTGAAAGAAAAATTGCACAAGACGCTAAAGATTATCACAAGGCCTTCTTTAGTTATGTCAGGAACCTGGGTGGCAACTCCCAGATATGCTCTGAGTTAGTGTAAAATGACAAAATATACACTGAACCCACAGACATTGCCAACATCCTGGCAGACAGGTTCAGTGCAAACCCCCCCCTTCCCCCCAAAAGAGCAAATGTCTATCCCAACAGAGTGTAGCCTCCCTGACATCACAGATGCACAGGTGAGAGCTGCCCTCTCCAAAGCAAAAAACACAGCATCAATGGGACCGGGCGGTGTCCAGGGCTGCATCTTACATGAGCTTCAAGAAGAACTGAACCCTCACATAAAGTCACTGTTCAATCTCAGCCTTACTAGAGGATATGTACCCAAAGAATGGCATACAGCAACAGTGGTCCCACTCCACAAAGGTGGTGCCACAACGGACCCCGGAAACTATCGCCCTATAAGCCTGACTAGCCTGGTCTGCAACGCTATGGAGCGTATCATCATGGAACTCATAAACAAAGACATTGGGAACCTCCAAACACTGGATCCTACCCAATTCAGCTTTGTTAAGGGCAGATCTTGCCTCTTGAACCTGGTCGACTTCTTTGAAACAGTCACCAAGGCCATAGATGATGGGAAGGTAGTCCACACAGCCTACCTGGACCTCGCAAAAGCCTTTGACACAATACCCCACTTGGGCATCATAAATAAGCTCACCAGCTTAAATATCAACCCCTATGTCACAAGATGGGTTGCAAACTGGCTCAGGGATCGAACCCATATGGTCAGAATTGAAGGTGCCATGTCAGACTCTAAACCAGTTACAAGTGGCGTCCCACAAAGCTCAGTCCTGGGACCTCTCTTGTTCAGTATATATTTTAATCTGAGGTACAGGCTAAGACGGGAGGACTATGGCTGACCAGGTTCACAGGTGACTGCAAACTGGGTGCCATAATCGACTCGCCGACTGACACAAGCATCCTCCAAAAGGGTCTCATAGAGACGGATAACTGGTGCCAGAGCCATGGCCTAAAGCTAAATGCCAAAAAGTGCATAGTCATCTCCTCTGGGAAAAACAAAGTGCCCACAAATTACCACATAGGTGGTAATCCATTAAGTACGGAAGAAGTAATTAGGGATTTGGGGACCCAAGTAGACAGCAATCTCTACTTTGACAATCACGTTGCCAAAGTGGTTAGAAAGACCTTCTATATAGCCCACCTTATCATGAAAGGGTTCACATCTAGATCAAGAGAGGTCATTGTGCCCCTCTACTCATCACTCATCAGGCCCATAATTGAATACAATGCCCTATTTGGGATGTAACTTACCCGACACCTGCAGCAACTGGTAAGACCCCAAAAGTACTTCACCAAGAGGATCAAGGGATTCAACAGATGCCCTATGCAGTTAGGCTAAAGAAACTCCAGCTCTACTCAGTTGCTTACTGCCTACTGAGAGGCAATCTGTGCCTGACGTATAAAGCCATGTCCAAACCAGAATTAATGGACATGCTCCAAGTCAGGAAATCCAAATCCCTTAGAGTCACACGCTCCAGGGACTTAAACCTCAGCACAGAAATAAACAGGACATGCTGGAGGGACAGATTCATATCCCAGAGGCTCCCCTCACTCTGGAACAAAATCCCAGTCCATGTTAGGCAGAGCCCCTCAATGACCCTCTTCAAGAGAAATCTTGACGAGTGGATGGGAGATTGTAGGTTTACCCCTGGGATCTCTTCTGTGTCCCTACTAGACAGAGGCACAGTAAACTAACCTTAAAAGGGCTATCTTCTGTGACCTACTATACAGAGGCACAGTCAACTAATCTAAAAGGGTGGCAAAAGCCAAACACACTCTGGCTAGGCTTATAAATACCCTAGGGCAGATTGCCTAGTATCAACCTATGAACCTATGAACCTATGAAAAAGAAAGGGAAACATAACCAAAACGAAAAACTTCTTTTATATGTATATAAATGCAGAGATAGAAAAAACTACCAACAATGCTATTTAAGGATAGCCATAAAGTATAAGTAAGGGGAAAGGAAAAGAAACTTACCAGCTATGGTAAGGAGAAATACACAAGCAGTGTAGGAAGGGGAGGTACAAATACAAAAAATAGAAAAAAACTATAGTTATTAGTAAAAGAAAAAAGTTGACATCTGTCAAAAAAAAACGAAAAAATGAGCTCCCAGAAATCACACCCAAACACAAAAGCAGCAAATGATATCTGAGGTATAACCAAAGAAAATCTAACAGCATGTGAACATGCAGCCAAAAATAACCAAGAATCAAAACACAGGCTCACGTGGTGTCGAACACAGCCAGACAACCAAAAACAACTTCACCATTTTAAGAAGTCACACCAATCGAGCTCAAACATTGCAACAAACAAATGAAGGTCAAGGATGATGGATTAAAAGTATTTTTAGTTAACCAAAGTCATTTTCACACACTATAACGATTAAACGCTTTCATCCCTAAGGATGCGAATTCTTCAGTACTGTTAATTAAAGTGCAATAGTCATTTAAATACAACACCTAAGTCATGTGACCTAATTAAAAATCACATGACTAAAAGCTAATAATGTAAAGGAAAAACATGATAAAAATAACAGTGAAACCATAAGTTAATTGTAACGTTAAAAAAATATAGTTTAGCAGTTCTAAGTTTGAACACAGCAGAAATTGAGATCTGTTCATTTAAACCTGGTTGTTCTGATGCATTTAATATTTTTCACGTCTCTGGAATGTGGACCATGCATGATCACTAAACTGTTGGCATATGGAGATCTATTTAAAGAGTAGTTTACAGAAACTTAGGGCATTGTGCTATCCCAGTCAGTACCTAATAAGGGTTTAAATTTCACACCCCAACTTTTTACTAATTCATCCCAAATAGTGGTTAATACATTTAAAGGATATCCTCTAAGTACATTCTTGCTAAATTGTTGAGTTCTTTTGTAAAATTCTTGAAGTCAGAGCACATTCTTGCAGCTCATGCCAACTGTGCTTTGAAAATGTTTTTCTTAACATACCCTGGGTTGCAACTATTGTAGTCCAAATAGCTGTTTCAAAAAGTGGCTTTTCTGAAAATCTTAGACCCAAAACATTTATTTACTTTGTCCTTGAAAACTGTAACATCTAAATAATCTATTTTGCCAGGTGAACAGTTGTAAGTAAACTTAAGAAACTAAGTAGTATTGTTTAAGTATATTACAAATTCTTCAATTTGATATAATGGATCTTTCCATAAAATAAAAATGTTGTCCAGGTAATGGAGATATAAATGGCAGTGTTTTTTGTATTCAGAATTGATGACATATAACTTCTTCCAACAATAAAGAATGAATTTGCCGTAAATGGGTGCACAATTGGCTCCCATTGCTACTCCATTAACTTGACAGAAGAATTCTCCCTCAAAGGTAAGTAAAGCAGTTGTGGAGTATAATCACCTCCATAGTGTACATAATAAAATTTATAATCCAATTCTCTAAAGTGATCAATTCAATAATAGCTGCATGAAGCAACTCCAATCTTAGTTGGTGGAGGATGCAAGTAAATAAATCAACCACATCCACTGTGGAAAAACTACAGGATTCATTATAAAAACACTGTTTAATTTTTGTAAGGAAGTCCCATGAGTCCTTTAAACTGTGGTTTGTTGCACATATAAAATTCTTTAACAACTGGCCACAAAGACTGCAAGCGGGTACATTTTTGAATTTTTGTGTAGCAACAATCAGACGGTAAGTGGATGAGATGATATTTTTGTGGACTTTGGATATACCAAAAACAGTCAGTGTATATGCCACAAACATTTTGTTCTTCAAACTGGTTTCATATTTGTCAGTATCCTGCAAAAGGCTAAAAATTCCACCAATATACTCAATTTTATCCACAATGACAATACCCCCACACTTATCTGGTGTTACTACTCTCAAAGAAGTATCCTTTCTGAGGCTGACCACCAAATTCCATTCATCTTTGGAAAGGTTGAAATGTTGTAGAGAATAAGAATGTAATAAATAGTATACGTCTTTTTCACAATTATTTCAAAAAATAGGCACAAGTGAATTTAAAGGGGTAGAAAATACTTTTTCTCCTGAAAGCAGGGGAAGAAGGTGTAGGTGAAAGATTGTCCATACCAGTTCTTCTTGATGAATTTAATTGAAAATTAAGCTTCCTTGTAAAAAGCCTGAGTTTAATTAATGTGTCAGCAATACCATACTTAGCAGAAGGGACAATCTTAAAACCTTTTTTAAAAAGTGCAACATGGGCTTTAGTGATAACAGTATCTGTGTAATTAAAAAGTTTTAAAAACTTGATAGGTTAGTACTCTGCAATTGTGTGTAGGAAAAAATCTCCTGGTCGTGTGTTGGTGGAACAATGTCCATGTAAGTATCTGTGAAGTCTATCTGTTCAGATTGTGCTTTTTCCGACTGCTGCCTAGTCCCTTGTACCCCCACCGAGGTAAGGCAGTAGGTTGGACTAAAAAAAATGGGAATCCCTGTGCTGATTCTCTATCCTTTCTGATCTTCTTATGGGGAAAATTATAGTCATGATCAGGGATGTTAGGCTGTGATTTAGAGGGTGACATATATGTAGAAGTGTTGTTGGGAAAAGGTGAATGAGTTTCATTATTTCCCACTGGGTTCTCCCCTAAACCAACACTATCTCATATGAAGTTACCTGCTTGTGCTCTAGATCTCAACAACTTGGGGAGGGGTATGCTTTTGATTAGCATAATCCTCCTGATCTTTATTTAACTTCTTTTCTTTTCTATTGAGATTAATTTTAACGTGTTGCTCAACTTTATAGAAAATATTGTCGTATTTAGTAACATTGTGCTCAAACACCAATCTTTGTTAATATCGGCATTCAAAGTACTGAGTTCTTCAAGTGGTTTTGCAATATCAGAATTATTTAACTTAATAATAAAATGCATATGTTCTAATATATGTCTATCAAAAAGTCCTAGTAACTCAAAATATTCATTACAGTCCAGGACAAGTCCATGACGAAATTTGGACAAATGTAGCCCTCTCAGAATGTGTTTCTTTTTAATACATCCAGTCAAATACAAATTGCCTATCTGAAGATTACACACAGTATTGAGATTACGTTCAAAAATGTTCACCATATCTTGGAAGTTCCTGTAAGATAATGTTGCATCCTGGACAGGAAGATGTAAGTCTTTGTGGAACCATTCATGAAAGCCTATGTTGTTGAAAAATCTTGACCTGCTGGTCTGTTGTGGACTATGACCGGTGCTAAAATTATTACGAACCTGATTAAAACCCAGACCATCCTCCAGTGAGTTAAATATATACATATGTTGAACCACACCACCGGAAGTAGATGAACCCATCTATGAATTATCCATGGATGATGGATGGTGGATAAATTTGTGCAAATAATTTTATATGTGGTTGCACTTTTGGGTCAATAGGGGAACCAACTGAGTAAGGTCCCCCTGAGGAATAGAAGAAGACAAAACATTGTCAGTAAAGGGACCACAAGACCAAAATCACCATTCATATTTATCAAAAAACACTCCCAATAAATCTGTGAAAACGGTGTCGTCCAACAATAGGCAGTTCAACACTGCAATGCTGAAAAGGTGAAACCAAAGAAAATACTAACAGTGTGTGAATGTACAGTGAAAAATATTCAAGAATCAAAACACAGGCTCACCTAGTGTCGAATACAACCAGATGACCAAGAACAACTTCACCAGTTAGGAAGTCACGGGTATGTTAGGGGATAGTGCAATATGCGTAAGGGAGGAACTCAAGAGTTTCTCATGGTCTCAAGCTAAAATAACAGCTGAGTTGGATCCAAGGTTCAGTTCCACCTGTTGAGGAATGAATGAAAATTGACATCAGATTAAGTTTTATAAAGAAATGTATTGGTCTGAAATAGTTAAAACTTACAGTTTTCTGATTCCTTGTTTAAAGATTGGTTGATGGGTCGACAAATTGACATTAGGTTGGCAGATTTTTTTTTTTGCAATTCAGTCTCTGAAAATTACTTGTATTTTTGGATGACCAAAACTCCCCAAATATTTGGAGATTCCTTCACTTAGACCCATAGTTGTGAGTAGTGATTCCAAGATGGACACTATGAAAATTATTGTGGATAAATATCTAAAGTACTTAAAAATAATTCTTCATAGATACATAAAAGATTATTTTAATTTTATCAATAAGATGAAAAATGTCAATGTTAACAGAACAGAATTTTTTTAATTAATGATAGATATTAAATCTTCATAGACATTGATTCCCAATGACACATGATTAGAATATATTCAAAGGGAATTGTTTGTTCTAATTGTTTGAGTGCAAATATTTGTACTTTATTTGTGGAAATCCTCGATGTTATTTTGTCAAGTAAGTTTTACTGAATTTAATGCATTTGTCATTCAACTGGTAAATGTTGTAGCTATGTAACAGCCCCCAGCTATGCTAATTTGTTTATGACAGGATTGTAAAAGGAATTTATTTTCAAGTCTGATTTTATGAAGTTTGTTAGCTTTTATAAGCAGTTTATTGATGATATTTTTTATTATGGAATGGTTGTACAGAGGATGTTAATGCATTTAAGATATTTTTGTTTAATGTAAATATTTTCTGAAATTTACTTTAATTTAAAAAAAGATAATATGCATTTACAAAGGTGATAAAGAATTGTTAACTAAAGTTCATAAGAAAATGTAAAAAGTAATGTATATTTGCATTTTGGAATCATGCATTCTGATTTACTACAACAAATATTGTCAAGGGGGAATTTGTTAGGACAAACAGAGTTACAACAGATGAAACTTTGTTCAAAGCTGAAATTTTGATTTTGGCTTGTAAATTTGAGCAAAGCAGTCATCCAAGAGTGTTGGTCTAAAATACAATGGTTGAAGTAGTTGAAGGTAGGATATATATATATATATATATATATATATATATATATATATATATATATATATATATATATCAGCCGATACATTTTGCAGATTTATGTCAAATTGAATTACCGAATCAGACCAGTTATAATGCTGCAATGATAATTAAGGCCTCTGTGGACCAATGTGAGGTGAGATTAAGAACATTATTAGAAATAACTGGAAGAATGTAGAAGGCTTTCCTGGTATGGTAGATTCAGCTGGGAGTGAGTACAAATCTCTAAATAAAAGGGGAATAATCTGAAAGATGTGTTTCAGTTCCATATTAGTAATTTATTACCAAGACCTAATCTGAGGAAAAAGAATGAGTAGATGTTACAATTGTAACTATAGCAAATACATTAATGCAAGTGTTTCAACATTTTCCTGAGGGATACTAGAATTGTTTTTCTGTGAAATGTTAATTGCAAAAGTAAATACGTAGTTTATGCAGCTTGCTGCATAAAATGTCCTGTGTTTTATATAGGAAGAACTATCAGTGAGTTTTCCCATAGGATTTACAAACATATATACACACACACACACACACACACATATATATATATATATATATATATTTATATATTTGATTGAGTCAGCTGATTTTATTAATTTCCTAGTGAAGCATTCGAGTATTTGTAGTAAATGTTTTTTGTTCAGTGTGACTATATTCCCAATTTTAACAGAAGGTTTGACTCAGAAGATGAATTGGACAGGAGTGAATATAGTTGGCAGTTAAAATTAGAAGCTGGCTTCCATCCAGGATAGAGTGGTAAAGAAAATATTAAGGTTTTCCTAACAAGGAAAACTAAGGCATTGATTTTGTCATGTGATTTTATTTTTTTTTGGATTATTTAAATGTTTAATTGTAATGTGATACTTTAGTCTGAAGAAGACTTGTTTAAAAGACAAAAGCACTTGGTATCAGTATTAAATTTATTATTTTTTTAGCTTTGATGGGTAGCATTTTTTAGTTATTTTCACTGTAGGAGATACTTGCTCTCATCCCCCCCCCCCCACACACACACACACAGAACCTTCATGGAAGACTTTGAATTCACTTCAGGAAAGAGGATATCAGAGTTGCAGGACCTTCTATGCACACACTCACTGTCTTCCACAAGGACAGCAAGCCCTTAAAAAACAAATCTGTCATTTATACCTAATATAATTTCAGCTATCTCTTTTAACCAGCCTCATCCAATTGCTAATTTTCTACCTCCAAAAACTAAGAATGCAGTGGAATTTTTTAATAGATTTACACTGACAACTAACATATTATAAGAAAGTAAAACACCCCTTTGGGGAAAACAGACAAGCTTTTTGTTTTCTTCAAAAAGAAAACAGTACCTGACTGTAGGCAAACAAACTTTGTCTAAACGGTACCTGACAGTAGGCAAACAAATTTTGCCTAAGTAGCAGTTAAATGTGTTTTCTTTTTCTGTGACAGCTACAAAAATTGATTACAGGGCAATATTGCAGCTTAATCCACTGCAACAGAAGCAACCATAACAGTTTACTCTATTAAGAATATGTATAGAATATCTTGGAAGCTGCTACTTGGATTACTGCTACAAATTTCACAAAACACAACAAATTCACTATTCATGGGTTAAGACAGAATTTAGCAGTTGTGCTACAGGGTATCCTGTAACTGATAACTTCTCAGGGCAACTCTGATGTTGCACTGACCCTCATAAGACAGGTATTCAATTGTGTTTGGTATTTATAATAACACTACATCTTCATGGAGAGGTCACTGTAATAGGAAAAGCTACATTGTCTCCTTCTTCCTGCAGAAATCAGTTCCAGGTTTTTGGTGTTTGCATTTGAAAAACTACTGTTTAAGAGTTTAGCAGTCTTCACTTATATTGTTACACAATCCGATTTTATGGTTGTTCTGGTATAACAGTGACATACGTCTCCTGTTACAGAGATTCAGGTCAGACCTCTCAGCTGTCCCTGATCTTCAGGAACGTCCCTGATTTAGACTCCAATTTTAGGTCTGTCCCTCTTAATCCCTCTTAAAAACTGGTGATTTCTGAAAAGAAGGTGGTGAATTACCCTTAATAAATAATGATAGTAATTCAGAGTTATAGAAGTTTTACGTCAGAAAATCTATATTAATCCACATTTTCTTATTCTGCAAATGTTTCAAGTTAATAGTACAAATATTAAAAAAATGTCCATGATTGTCCCTGATTATTTGAGGATTTGTCACTGATTCTGTTGAGATTTATCTCTGATTGGTTGAGAGCTATGCTTTAGGTTCAAAGAATAGAAGATGCAAAGCAGCATTAGATTTTTATGCAAGTCTCATGCCACCTGAGGGACTACCTTCACTTGCGACACTAATATTGACCCTGACAGGGAAGTGGGTCAGCTGTGCATAATCTAGCTATGAAACAGGAAACAGAAAGGAGGCAAAGCTAAATCTGATTTACTGTTACAGTAACCTTTAATACCTATTATAAATATGATAATTGTTAGATTACTGTGCTCTTTCAGTATCACCAGCTTAGACTTGTTAAGACTGAATACTAAAAAACATTGTTCAACATCCCTTTTTTAAGTGTAGAAAATATATTCTCAATGCATTTTAAATGTCTGAAAGTAAATGCAATGAATATTGAAATGATACAACATTTGCATTAGATAAATTTATTGTGCCTCATTCTTGAATTATTTGGCACTATAGTTATTACAATAACTCATAAACAGGCAGCATAATTAATGTACATGACACAACAACCTTAATTGCAGTCTAATGATACTACTACTACAAATACCCCCAAAATACAAAACTGTCACTGTAAGAACAACACTCAATTTTCTCACAAACCAGTTCCAACTGACCTAATTCGTAAACACCTTGACAAACTGAAACCCATCACTCTCGCTGCTGATAAACTCCCCGCTGATTACCTCAGGATTGCCACCTCTGTCATCACCTACCCTATTTCCATACCCATCAATAGACCCATAGCTGAACACACTGTCCCCTCTCTCTGGAAAATTTCTTACGTCATCCCCTTACACAAAGGTGGATCCTTGACAGAATTTAGTAATTATCGCCCCATAGCTATACTATCTTCCCTATCAAAACTATTAGAAAAATGTGTACACAACCAACTACTGAATCATCTTCTTCAATATAACCTACTAGCAAATTCCCAACATGAATTTCGGCCAAAACATAGTACCACCTCTGCCCTTATATCTTTTACTGACCACATCAACCAACAAAGAAATCTTGGTAACTTAGTATCTGTTGTCTTCCTAGACCTGTCAAAGGCATTTGACACGGAATTCCACTGCAAATTACTATCGACTCTCTCTGAGCTCAATCTGGATAACTCCTCTCTACTGTGGTTTAAAATTATCTGTCCCTCTGACAACAAGCTGTTAAATGGCATAACTCTCTCTCCTCTCTCCTCCCAGTGGGACAGGGTGTTCTGCAAGGATCCATTCTTGGTCTCTTACTATTTTCCATCTTTACCAATAACCTCCCCTCAGCTACCCAACAAACTAATATAGTACAGTTATGCTGATGACACCACCCTTATTTGCTCAGCCCACTCTCTACAGTTACTCCAAGATAGAACCCAGGAAGCCTTCACTACTATAGAAAAATGTCTAAAGTCCTCCCAGCTCATACTAAACCCATCTAAGACCCAACTCATATGATCTTCCACCCATCCAAAACTTTCACCCCTACCTCACCATTCTCAATTAAATCCTCTAGCAATACCCTTATCACACCAGTAACCCGAGCCAAGTTACTAGGTGTAACTATTGACCAAAACCTAAAATTTGGCAAACATATAGCACTAACAACTGCCAAAGTTCATAAAAAACTAGGTTCACTCTACCACTGCAAGAGCTTCCTCACACAGGAATCTCAAATCACTATCTCTCTTACCCATTTATTCTCCACCTTACTATATGCTTCCCCAGTTTTAACTAACCTAAACAAATCTACCTGCTACAATAAAATGTCAAAATTTGCAACCAATGCTAAGTTTCTTTCTCATCACTGCCTCTCCCTAAGACAACTAGGACAGTTAGAACTCCCTAACCTACTAAAATACAATCAACTTTTCCTGACCCATCAACTGCTATACCAACCAAATAAAGCACCTGCCTTCTCTGGTCTGCTCACCTTCCATAATACTGCGCATCAACTAAGATCTTCCAAGACTTCCCTACTGACTGTTACCAATTGCTTACATAGCTTAGGCCAATCGCTTTATTTCCTATGCAGTTGCTAAGGCCTGGAACTCTCTACCCCCTTACATTAGATGTCTAAACAGTAAACATACTTTCAAATCCCTACTAAACGATCTACTATTCAAAACTTGGATATGTTTTTGTACAGAACCAGACGAATGTCACCTGTTCCTGACTTTCAACTTTTAACATCCCAAGATCACAAGTGTACTGTGTAGTTTCACTTAGTGCATAGTACTATGAACCAAGTGTTTAGGTCACCTTTATAGTTATGATTTCTAGTTTATGACCCTGTTTGTCTATGGAAACTTCTTTTTGAATTTATGTTCAAGCAATTCTATATTTGTTGCATAATATCTTGTTTAATTGTTTCTCAATATTCTAAACACTGTATGCTGCATCAATTGTACAACTTTGATTTTTAGTCCTTTTATATATTCTATGCTCTTTGTACAAAATGGCTATGTTTATATAATTTTTTTATTATTTTCATAATTTTTTACTATGTAATTGGAGCTTTTTTTCCCAGGCCTCCACTGAAAACAGTCACCATGTGTCCAGTCAGACTA
Source organism: Protopterus annectens (assembly GCF_019279795.1). NCBI lineage: Eukaryota > Metazoa > Chordata > Ceratodontiformes > Protopteridae > Protopterus > Protopterus annectens. The sequence continues at coordinate 225,835,519 of NC_056741.1, forward strand.
ACCCAGTAAACATATGGAAAATAAAATAAAATAAATATAGTTAGTGCACCTTTACACATTATATTGTGCTTATTTTCAAGGCCTGCAATATTAATAACCAAAATGTATTAATTTACTGAGATAATGTTGTTGGGTTAAATGTCTGCATAATACCTTCTACTGTAGCTGCTAATTCTGTATTACCAGTAAGTTCTCAAGAGAATGAAGGAAAGTATCCAGATTACACTCAGTGTAGTGATTAAAAGACCACAGCATTAAAGGAAACCATATCATTCTTCTTTTGTGGTAAAATTGGTTTAAAACATCCTTTAAGAATGGTCACTCTGGTGTACACTATCACACATTATATTTCAGCACTTCGGAAGCTGCTTCAGGGATTTGATTTGAGTGGACTTTGACATGAATCATGATTCTCAAATTTAATGAAATACAAGCCAGTAGCTTATGTGGCAGGAAAGTCATGTGAGAAACATTTTAACAATTTTAAGAATTGGATCTGGTTATTGTAGTGTAGAGATCTGAAAGCATGAACCAGCTACCTTTTGAGTTGTCAAAAGAGATAGCCAAAACAAAACTGTTACTGACTGGCTGTTTTTTTTTCTTTCATTCATTCTTTCTTTCCTTCTTTCTTTCTTTCTTTTTTTCTTTTTCTTTCTTTCTTTCATTTTCATTCTTTCTTTCTTTCTTTCTTTTTTCTTTTTTCTTTTTCTTTCTTTCTTTCATTTTCATTCTTTCTTCTTTTTTTTTTCTTTCTTTCTTTCTTTCCTTCTTTTTTCTTTTTCTTTCTTTCTTTCCTTCTTTCATTTTTTTCTTTCTTTCTCTTTGTTGATCAGGGAAGCTCATCAGAGCAAAACCTACTTCCAGGAGAGAAAAAGAGAGAAAAAACACTCAAGTACATCACACAATAATTATAATAAATTTCCAGGTTTCCAGTACAATAGAATAACTTCAAAATAATACAATAATACAACAGCCCTTATAGTAAAGAGCTAGCCAGCACATACCATTTGATGTCATACTTGTTTATTAGTTCTTTTATTGCATTATCAGTTGTGAAACATTGGTAATATGCAGATTATAACGTGTGCAAGCAGTTGCATCATATTTTGAAACTGGATGGAGCTGAAATCAATTGGAATCAATTTCGAATCAGGATTGACATTGGTATAATTGTTAAGGTGCATACCTCAAAGACAAATGGTACAGGGTTTGAGTCTCACCTTTGAAAGCCAAATTGGCTAGGTGTAAAATGGCCCCCAAGAGCAGCTAGTCTAGTACTTACCTATGAACGTGTTATGGAGAGTGATGTTCCTCCCCTAGTGTGTCATCAGATCTGACCATAAGGCAGTACTGTTCAAACTAAGTGACACCTTGGCGAAATTCCAAGCACCCAAACCTAGCAAACACAATAGCATATGCTGATCTATTTATAAAATCTCTGTACAGTCATATTGATAGCTGTATAGAGAGATCTGTGTCCACTTGGATTAAGAATAAGACAAATTCAAAAGACAAGCCACTCTACTGGAATCACAATATCAATCTGTTATACAACAAAATAAAACAATTTTAGCAAAACATAGTAGGAACAAACCCCTACATACTAAAAGCCCCCTGACCAATCTAAATAGGCAGCTAAAATGGTTAATTAATACTTTAGAGGCTAAATTTGAAGAAATAATAGCTTCTTAGGCAAACAACCACAGCTTCAAAGCTTTCTACACTTGTGTCCACAACCTCAGAAATAATACGCAACAATGAGTAGGACTTATTGTATATGGCATCATCCACACTGAACTGGAGTTACTTGAATGCCTGAATCAGCAATTTTTTTCCTAGGGAAAAAAATCACTGATCCGGCCAGAAACGAAATATCACTAAAAACAACTCAAAGTGGGGGGCTTCACTCCCCCACCACCACATCCCCCAATGTGGGTGGCTTTGCCACCCACACCCCCCCCTAACTAAATATACCAACTCCAAGATTGTACTACAGTGGGGAAAGGGGAAAATGTACGCTGATGGCCAAGCAACTTTTTTCCCTAGGAAAAAAAATCGCTGATTCGGCCATTCATGTAATTCCTGGTTCGCTCTTTAAGGGTCGATGAAGAGGCACTCCCTGTAATGCCTGTTCAGTAATATAATATAGACCCCAGAATTCAGTATCTAGCTAGCTATTGGATAAAATAATGTATTTTTACACTCTAGTAAGCTCTTTTCTACATTTTTACATTAATAGGACAGGATTTTCTGTCTAGTTTTAGTGCATGGTAGCCTGGTCTATATGGGTTGGGGAAACACACTATTTTATTTATTTATTTTATTTATTTGCAGTTGGTTTACCAGGATAGTCCATTGGGCCAAAAGAACCCGTTTTCAATGGAGTCCTGGGGAGAAAAGCTCCAGACAATGTAGGTTACAGTAGGTATTAGGCATATTTAAACATTATTAAAGTCACAGTAGGCAAAAATCAAATGCTAAGCAAAACAGTTAGAATAAATTTAAGTTTTAAAAGTAAAAAGAAAACTGATGACAGGTTATATCAAATTATACATAAATTCAAATTCTACTAGAGTTATTTAATAAAGAGAGTTCAACATATGAGAGTGCAGAGTATTCTTATGTATTCATTAGTGATGAACAGTGAAATGGGAAATTATGGATAATGAGAGAGAGAAGTCAAGAACGTCAGCAGGAGTCCAGGAGATGGGTATTTAAGTAGGGTGGGAGCAAGAGCATTCCCACTGGGAAAGTAGAAGTGAATGAAGAGATTTTTTGAACATAAGATGGTTAGAGGTAGTACGGATAGATGAAGGTATAGAGTTCCAGAGACGAGCTAACCCATGTGAGAGAAGGTATTTGCCAGGTGGACGGGTTGGTTTGTACACTTCAAGCAGATTTTGGTTGCTGAACCTTAATATTCTACCAGGTTTGTGCATTTTAAGCACAGAAGAGAGCGAGGGACAGAGGGAGGGGTTGAAAATAAGTTTGTGAGCAAGGGATAGTTGTGTATAGGAGAGCTGATGGGGTAGTTCTAGCCATTTTAGTTGTTGGAGAGAGGAGCAATGGTGGGAGTAAGTCCTTTGGTTGGTAGCAAACTTGGCTATTTTATTGTAGCATGAGGTGAGTTGTTTTTCAGGAGATTTGTAGATTAGTTAGTAGTGGAGCTCCATATAGAAGGGAGGGAATAAGAAAGGAAGTAGAGAGTGATTTTAGTGGTGGTTGTTAGGTAGTTTTTTTTGTCTATAGAGCATCCCTAGCTTTTGATGTGTTTTTTTAATATTGAGTTGTATATGACAGTTGAATTTTAGTTGGTTGTCAATTAGGACTCCAAGTAGTTTGGTCTCTGTCACTAGTTCCAGGGGAGTGTAATTTTCACTAGTAATTGAGAATGAGTTTGTATTGAGAGAGTTGTGTTTAGAAGGGGTGAATATCATTAATTTAGTTTTAGTGGGGTTGAGTGCTAAATGATTTGCTTTCATCCAGAGATTCCAGCATATAGTTGTTTTATTGGCCAGAGGTTTCATTAATCAGATTACCTTGTTTTAGTGCCTTTATACATTCTGCACAATTTAGTGGCTCTTGGCTCATTTCTGCAAAATGAAGCACTTTTATTGATTAATCATACTTTTATAACATTTTTAAAGTACACCATTGTCATTGCATTTCTATAAGTTTAAGTTTGTTTGTGGTAGCATTTTACTGTGCTTTTATATCACAAGGACTGGGATTATTCACCTAGAGGCAAATGGTGTTTGCCTGGTCTATCTGAGTTGGGAAGCATTCAAAAGGATCTATAAGTGTATTTGTTTTATTGGCCAGATGACTCAATAGTCAGTCTTCTGTATTTTCTATGCTGGTATAAATTTGGCCTATTTGTATGAAACTGCACACCATGCCAGTGCTCTGTACAGACACCAAAAACCTAGAATCCCATTTTCCTTTTAGATCTGCCAATAAAGTGGTACATGTAAAGTAGTAAATATACACATCAGGTTGTCAATAACATGCACGCAGCACTCCCCACACATAGCAGATCGCACACACACATAGACCAACATATGTTGAGGCACTTAAATGCAACCTTCCTAATCATAAAAGACCTCGTAGAACATCCATCAGCAAAGATTATCCTTAGCAAACCCAAAAGCACTCAATATAGATAACACCTAACGACATACATATAGCCCCAATCAGTGGAGTCCCAAATACAAAGCCCATAGGGCAAGCAAACACACTTACCAGGACTCTAGTCATGGGGGACTCTTTTATAAGACATAGCAATGCCCATCTAAATAAGCTGAACAAGGAGAAGGTAATGGTATGTTGCCTATCTGTAGCCAAGATCTGCCAAATTTCTCATGCAGTCAAGTTATTACCCCACAGATACCAGTATGATTCCATCATAGTTCATGTAGGTGTAAATTACCTGAGACTTATCTCTCTAGACTGTATGAAGAGAGAGACATTATAGATCTCCCTGACTAAGTGTCTCAGGCTGGTTGGTATGAGCCTAGAATTGAGCTGCATATTGCCTTCACCAAGAATGATGCCACAATACCAACAAAAATTATTGATTTAACAATTGGCTGAGTTTCTGGTGTCATTCTAAGGGGATCCTGTATTTGTCAGGATGGGGAGACATGGTTAACAAACTATGTTGCTTTGTCAATGGGGTTATGCACCTCTCCCCACTAGGCTTTCACATACTGGCTAAAACTTTATCCTACCCCATTGAGACTTTTTTAGGCAATGCCAAATTAACAAACCTACTGACATAACAAAATTAACTCAAGTGAACCTCAAGGTGTTACTGCTCAATGCTAGGAGCCTAAACAAAAAGCTAATTTCCCTCCAAGCCCTCCTCACCCTACAGAATGTAGACATCTGTGCAGTTACTGAGATGTGGTTTAAAGCTGCAAAAAGAACCCTGCCAGAGCAAGGTCTCAGTGCCTTCCACACTTTTAGACCAGTAGCTGCACAGACAGGCAATAAAGGTGGAGATGTCTCAATATACATCTATAACTAGCATATTTCTAGGTTGATTAAACAGGATAATGAACTGGGGTTTCTCCATGTGCAGGTCACCATGGATAAAAACTTGTACCATATCCGAGCAAGCTACAGGTTACCTTCTATTTCCCATGAAACTCATAGTGCATGCTTAAACCTATTGAAGACACTTAACATCCAGCCTAACACCTTACTTATGGGGGACTTTAGTTATCCTTCTATAGACTGAGACTCCTACATTGCCCCAAATCTACAAGCACAGAGATTCTTGAACTTCATAAATAAAGGCAGCCTTAAACAGTTACTGCATACGCCCACTATAGGTTCCAAGATATTGGACCTCACACTCACATATATGGAAGAATGCTGCAACACTCCCTATGTTACGCCCTGTCTGGTAAGGTGTTACTATAATCATCTCAATAACACCAGTAAACCCAGTAATAGTCATGATATATGCCAAGGCAAACTACCTTTTTTAGGCCATAGTTTCTCAAAATCCATTGCCCCTTCCAAATCCACAAACACAGCAGCCTATGTAGAATTGTTCAAAGAAACTCTGTACAGCCATATCAGTGACTGCATAGAGGCTGCTGTACCTAACAGAAGTAAGCCCAAAGCTAACTCCAAAAACAAACCATCCTGGTGGCATCCCAGATTAAACAGGTTGTACAACAAAAGGAAACAAATCATGACTAAAATCAGGAAGTGCAACTCCCATAAAGATAAAAACTCTCTCATCAAAATAAATAGGCAGCTAAGAGTGCTAATTAAGTCCAATTAATCCAATAGTAAGGTCAAGATAGCCTCCCAGGCAAATGACAACCATAAGGTCTTCTTCAGCTATGTCAGAATCCTCAAAGACAGCACACAGCAGTGTGCTGAAATGGTGTTTAATGGTGCCACATTCACTGAACCAGGTGATATAGTGGATCTGCTGGTTGACAAACTCAGTTCCAATTTCACCCCAGCATCAGAACTACTAAATCTAAAGACCTAAATTTTGCTTGCAACATAAATAGGACATGCTGGACAGACAGCTACATATCTCAGTGAATTCCCTTTCTCTGGATCGCACTCCCCATCCATTTGAAACAAAGTCCCTCCCTATCCCTATTTAAGTGTTATTTGGAACATTGGATGGGAAATCGAAAATTCACCCCTGGTCTGGCACCCACATCTCTGAAGGACAGAGGCAGTCAGTAAATGGTGTTATAACCAACAATCACCTCAATATAAATATCTAAAACATATAACTTGCGGAACACTTTTTGGTTGCATGGCTAAGCTTATACAGCCCCTAGTGGTCATTAGCCTGGTATACACCTATGAACACTATAACATTCAGTATTTATTTACTAAAAACATTCTATCATCCCACTAAGTTCAATGCACTGCCTTTTATGATGCAAATAAGCATGTGCAATGTAGAACTACATAAAATGATGCTAAGAGGCCGTCTTTTAAAAACAGACCAGCCAACACAAAGAATTCCTCAATGAGATTTAAGTTGATATGCCATCTACTAACTCTCTCCACCATAATTATAGATTTAGCAATGCAGCAGTTATGGGTGCCATTTGGGCTGTGAGGTACAACAGCTGGACTGTTTGCATGCCCATCAAGTTATAGCTTCATGACCTCTTACTTCAGTGATCTTGCTTGCTTATTTAGTACTAAGCACAGCTAAGCTGTCACAAATGGAATCACAGCTTTGTGCAGTGAATCCAACTGATAAACTATATAACAGGTGGGAGGAAGTATCTAAATGTTAATATTTGGTACACATTCATTTCACTAGTTCTACTAACATTGAGTTAGTCTTGCTCATGAAGCCAAGAGACAATAAGTAATGTAGAGATATGCTAAGTCTGCCAGATGCTGCATACAAATGGAACATGTAAACAGACAAATGCTAAACTTTGCAGGATGTTATTTACAAACAGTACATGTACGCAGGCATATGTTAGGTTTGCTAACTGGTAAACGTGTTTTGATGTCATCTTTATTATATACAAATAGAACTTATTCTTCTTTGCCCTCATCACCAAACCATTATTATGTTTATGAATACCTTTATCATCATGTCATTATTTTATTTTTGACATTTACAAGAGTAATTTTGCAATTTGGCTACTTTTGCCATATAAACACATTTATCATATACGATATCTAAGCTCTTTAGTAGCCTGGAGAAGAAATTTAAGCAGACGGTTTGGGCAAGTTTTTACAGTAATCGAATACTTATTTGAATGATCTAATTTTTGTTAATGCAATCATCACATTACCTACACAGACTCACTTGTCATATCGGTACAGCCCATGGGTAATACTGATGTTTATAATCAGGTGTTCAGTCATAACTATCTCGTCATATTACCTGCATGTTACATGTTCAAGAAATGGATGACAATTTTCACCTTGCAATTGAAACACAAGGGATAAATGTTTTGACATCAGTTTCAAGAACATATTTCAGGAATACATAGCAGCAGGTTTTGATTGTCACACCTAAACTTAAGTTTCTGATTGAGTCTGTACCATGCTTGGACTGACCATACAGTAACTCTAGATATGGAAGACAACGTCAAGGCTAGGACTCACCTCTTGAAAGAGACAAGGTGCTCAGTGGGTAGAGGTCATGCATGTGGACCGAAAGATAAAACTACTCATGCAAGGTCACAAATAAGCATGAGCAGTCATAAATGGCCAACTATTTACTTAATACTGTAAAAAGGCTGAAATGTGAGACTGCTCCAATAGAGCCTCATCCCATTCTAGTTAGCGCCATACTTTCAGATGCTTCCTGCAAGAAACCCCTGCTTTGAAGTCACCAGATACCTGTAATATCACTCCACACATAACAGCTATGTACACACTCCTAATCAAGTGATTATTTCAGGTCATATTATAGTATATTATCTGACAATTTAACTCATTTGTACCTGCCATAACTTGCATTAATGATATGTGAAATGTTATGCTTTCTGTAGGGTTTAATGATCACCCATAGCTGAGAAAAGATAAGCAAAACTTAAATGAAAAATAAAAAGCATTAATTTGATCAAGCAAAGCATTATTTTGCTTTACTACTTCAAAAGCTATTTTTCACATTTAAGCAGCTTACCTATGTTATTGAATTTAACAAATTTATTAAACTAAACCATGATTGCAGTCTGCATTAAAGGCACTCTACTTAATGGAGACATAGTGTAGTAATAGTTACCTGCGCAAACAGTATAGAAGGATGAAATTATGTCTCTTTTTGTTTAGGAGAATAACAGAATGTCTGAAGGACTTCAGCAATGTCATAATGAATTAAATTATACCAAGGCAGATACATGTGTTAGAGAAGATAGGAAATTATCTCAGTGTCCAGTTTAATTTGATATAAGAAGGAGAATTCTGTATTTTCACAGGAAGGACAATGAACTGTATCCCCAACATTATTATGCACATATTGGACAAGGGCAAAGAAGGAGTCACTGGATTTTACATCCCTCACAACAGAGGAGAGCTAGCCAATACTTGAGAGTTATCAATGACTGCATTATTGGTTCTGTTAAATAGCTATAATCTGAACATATTCAAACTTGTGTGCTCTCTGTAGTGGAGGCTCTTTCAGTGACTAAGCTTAGTTGTGACAATCATAGCCAGTTGCCTTCTGTGGAAACTGATGTCAAAAAATTCACCCCTTTGGGCCACTCACGGGTGAATGAGAATGGTTTATCAACCTCCTGGAGACTGAAGTTAAGTAAGGGAACAGCACTAAAATGATAGCTTATTGCAAGCATTTCCATGACTTAATTGAAACAGTTCTTCTTGAGTTCCTATGGGCTGTTTACACATGATAATATGCATGATTTGCTCAGCAAAATTCATGGTTGGATACATACTCAAGTATTCACCAGAATGGATGGTCCCGATGAGAATGCCTTCAGAAATGTACGAATCAGTTATTTGTGTTTGATACAACTAAGTTCATGTCACTCTACCTTGGCCCCAAGAGTCTATAAATGGCCACACACATTCTTGTAATGTTAAAGGCAACTCAAGTACATGCATTGTTATCTCATGTGAATGGCAGCTTGAGAACAAATATTCTTGTAAAGCAAAAACCCAAATACTAACATATTCTTATAATGTGAATGACAGCTCTAGTATGTGCATTCTTGTAAAGCAAATAGCTCAAGTGCAAACACGTTCTTATAATGTGAATGATAGCTCTAGTACGTGCATTTTTGTAAAGCAAATAGCCCAAGTGCGCACACATAATGACAGCTACAGTGCATACATTCTTGTACTGTAAATGTCATCTCCAGAACACAAATTCTGTTAATCTAAATGACAGTTCTGGTACATACATTCTTGTAGTGTAAATGACTGCTCCATAACACACATTCATGAGATGTAAATGCCAGTTCTACTACATACATTCTTGTAGTGTAAATGACAGCTATAGTACAAACACATTCCTATAATGCAAATAACAGCTACAGTACACACACATTCTTGTAATATAAATGGCATTTCCAGTACACACATTCTTGTAACGTGAGTGACAGCTCTAGTAGACGCAGTCTATGTAAGTGACAATTCCACTACATGTATTCTTGTAGCATAAAAGACAGTTCCAGGATACGCATTCTTGTAATGTAAATGGCAGCTCAAACACACACCCCCACACACACACACACACACACACACACACACACACACACACACACACACACACACGCACACACACACATACATATATTCTTGCACTGTAAATGATGGCTCCAGTACACACATATTTGTAATTTAAGTACTCATAATCATCCATTATGAGGAGGTGTGACATCAAAAAGCATTTCTGTGCAGGGAGTGAATCCACTACACTTCCCCTATGAGGGAGGGGGCTTTTCCTTCCAGCTTTTATAGAATGGGTGAGCATATCAGATGCTTTAGAAATATAGAGAAATAGGGTACCAGTAGCCATCCTTTCATCTATTTTCTAACATTGGAGTCAGTAAATCTGATGAGCATGTGATCTATACTATGGGATTATGGTAACTACGCTAATCATCACTGACTAGTTCTTGTAAGACAAAGTAGCCCTGTAGCTGCTTATTTATTAGTTTTTAACTCATTAACAACTCTGGTCACCTACACACATCCTTAAATTCCAAAGCATTTTCTGGGAAGTAAACTTAAAAATCATAATACAAAGAAATTTACATATTTTAAAAACAACTAAAACTATTACAATGGTGCAAACAGAAATGTTATCAGTAAAAAGTCTTCCTTGCATTGAATATAATCAGTACAGTCACAGTGTTTATAAGAGTGCTATAGCACATTGTTATGTATACAGACTCAGAGTGATATTTTTTTCTAATGTTCCACAAACAAATTGTCATATCTTGGAGACTGTAGAAAGCACATGTATTTTATCAACTTAAAATTGGTTAGCCAGACATAAGTTTTTACATGACAGCAAAAAGTTCATTTCTATGTGCATGCTTACTAAGCTATTTACTAAAATATGCAGAATTATGATTATTTCTATACCTCTCAAGATGTGCAAAGTTGAGTGCAGATATCAGAGTCTTCTTCAATATCATCTAAGGTTTCATTTGATGTCATGTAATAGTTATACATTACCCAACTTTAGAAATATTAAGTAAATACAGACTATTTCATATTTTCATAATTACTAGCAAATAAGTACCAATATCTCCAGTACAGTGTAGTATAATTGGACAGTAACAATCCACATGTCTTTCTCCCACTAGGGCATTTCACTCAATGTCCCTCAATAACGTAAGTCGCTCAGCTATAAAAATATGAATGCAAATCTGAAAATATGAATAATAAAGGGAAATAATTGGTTAATTTCTCCACTACAAAACATCTGACATTAACAATCCCAGTATCATTTTGCTAATTACACCTTGAACTTTCTAATGCTGCCTTTTATTGATTGATGACTAACTTTGTTAAAGAAGACAGGCCCAAAAAATATCTGGATACCATAAGGAGCTATGGATGTTAATTGGAAGAATACAAAAACAATATTTTAGGCTTAAATTACTTTGTCTAATGGGGAGTCACAAGAAAACATAGAGATGTTAGAAGAATCTGTCTCATTTTTATGTAGAGTGAAACCTACAGCTAATTTCCAATGAGTCAGGACCTGACTTGCTATAATTCAATGGTTAGTTACTTAGTCCTGTATTAATCATATTGCATTTTCTCAGATGTTATTTATTTTTATTATTTTTTGAGCATTTTTTGCTCCTCTGGATAATCCTACAACCATCAGTTGCTGGATCTGCCAGCTTCTCTTTATTATCTCCTTTCCTACCAGTACAAGATGGGGCCAGTTGTGGAACCTATTAGTATAAATGGGGGGGGGGGGGCGTCTTGCCATTGCTTTTCAGTATTAGGTTTTTAGTTATTTATGACCAGCCCATTTCCACTATCCTCTAAGGTTCCATGCACTCACTTGGGGTACGTATGCAATGAGAACATAAGGCATGTCCCCCGACCTGTCCAGCAGCTCAACCAAGTCCCCACTCTTTTCTCTTCCTTGGATGACACCCCCATATATCAGTGTCTTCAACCACCACCAGAGATCATTGAAGGGAATGCCCAAGCAAACCAGCATCTCCCTGCATGAGCATGCCTGTCCCTCCTTACTTACTGCTGAACGAAACCAGTAATGAGTAGTAAAATGGAAACTAAGTTACCAAACTCTTTTAGCAACCAGAAGAATTTAGAATCCAAGAATGGAAACTCCTTGCTAATTTGTCTCATGATTTGATCTAGTCCTTTTCATTGCACGGTTTCCTTATTTCCTTATCAGAGACTTATCCTTCAGTATTGCAATGGCAGTTTGTATGATTTTTTTTCTGAACTTTTCTATATTTAGATGAAAATGAATAGAAAAGAAAATATTCAGGAAAAAAAATCTAAGAATCCTAAGGTGAAGCTATACAGAAGTAATATTTTCTGCGTTTGTTGTAACTCTGCAGAGGTTATTAAGTAAATGCCATGGAGTAACTTAAATTGACACTGTGGCAATCAAGTATTTAATCTTGAAGGGCATTTGAGTATTTAAGTTTTAATCTGTGTAAGCAATTGATTCTGTTGCCTTTACCCATTTGTAGTGACAAAAGAAAGAAATCACCCATTCAGACCCTTTCGAAAACAAACAGAGTCTGCCACTCATTTTCCCTGTTCATGTTTAAGTTCAATTTCACAAGAAAGGACGACTAAGAAAGAAATACTAGCTTGTAAGTTCTGTAACTTGTGACTGAGGCAAGGCCACTTTTATAAACAACATAATTATACCTGCTCTCGATACTGATAGAACAGTCCTTTAGAGCCTTCAGAGGGGGTTTCTAGATGAACCTGACTGATTATGATTAGTGCTTTACAGGTAATGTGCAGGGTGTACAACATATTCCCAAGACAACTTATTTAAACTGTATAACCTTTGACTCCACAACTCCAACTTATTTTGTAGAACAAATTCTAGTCTGAGCTACTCTCTTTGCAAAAACATGCTTCCAAAGATAAATGCAGTCCTCTTTGGGGGCACTAAGTGTTCAATGAAGGAGAAAAAGGCTAAACATCCCCATTTTGTTGTAACACCTCAGGCTGTAATACAAGAGGTAAACCAGAAAGCAGGGCATTGGACCATTGTTGACATATTCTAAAACACATTACCTTTTGAAAACTGGCACTTTTTATCAAATAATGCCTTTAGGAGGTATTGTGTTTTATATAACCAATTAGACAAAATTCTCTATGAACTATTACATTGTGGGAAAACACAATATTGCCATTCAGATTCCCTGCTCATTTCTTGGATAGCCTGATGTTGGGGTACCAAGGAAGTTTGAAATGTAGCAATTTCCATGACTTATGGTTTGATGAAAAGCAAGAGAACTTAAAACTGTCGGTGCAATCCTATAGCTATTTGTTAGAGAATACAGATGTTAATCTGGGAGAAATTAGATCACCATGACAACATAAATTGAGAATGAGAGGAAAAGTGAAGGTCAGTGAGTTAGACTGGACAATAACTTATATAACCATCAGATAGAAATTACATATTATCTTAATACAGCAGTTCTACATTGTCATTGGAGAGGCTGGTATTCAAAATCAGTTTGGGCTATTATTTGCTAGAAAAATACTTCAGATTCTTTCTTAAGCGGAATATATGCTGCATTTAAAGTGTCAGGTAAGGCTAGATTCAACAGAAACATGTGGAAGCAATTTATAAAGTCGTATATGAATGCACCTAACAGGAACATCCCATCAATGAAGCCACTGATTATGAATAAAATCAATATATATGGTCAAACTAAGAGTTTGTAAATGAGTGAAAGAGAGACTAAGTAGTCAGTGAGAATGAAGGCCACCCTTTGAGAGCACATAATATTCTCATGACATAGTTAATCCTCTGTTTTGCGACTAGGAAATTAGCTTTCAGCAGTAAGAATAGAGAAGTGTTTTTTATTTTATTAGTTGCCTTATAAAGTCCCCATCAGTTGAGTCATTCTACCCATGATGAAACTGTCACCGAAACATCCCATTACACCACCAAAATGATGGCTGGGTGTTTTTAATCCCTTTGCACAGTATAAAATTGCATTGATAAGAACCATGTGCAGAAAGATCCAAATGACCTCTATCCATCACAGATGATCTGCCATTACTCCCATGTCAAGAGTCCCCAGCCTCTATAGAATGCTATTATTAAGATGAAGAAGAAATAACCCCCCCCCCCTTCCCACTGAGACAAGGGGCCTTGCAAGAGCTACTCATTTCCTTATTTTTTACCACACTGTCCCTCATGCATCAACGTTTGTAATCAAACGTGGGTTGCTATTATCACATTCACGAAGACTTCATCTCTGATTGCACATGATATTGGCTCCCCCCATCCCTTTTTGACAGATCATGTTTATAACATAAATACTACTGAACTGGGTAGCAGGGCAGCAGAGGGATGCTGTGCTATTTCCTGAAGGGAATCTTGCACATACCCCTAACTTGATAGTTTTTCTCCCAGTAAAGGATATGCAGTGTTTGCAAAGAAAGGCTTGTCAGGCTAATTGATGGCCTTAGGCTTGTATATATCACAGGTTACACATTTGAATGAGCCCTGACACATGAAACAGATATGTCTTGTGCTAATATACTAGGAAGGACAAATGTTTTATGTGTGCAAATTTTGCAGTTGCTAAATAATGACAGATGAATCACATCTCGGACTGAACAGCATACAATTACTAGATTCTGTTTTCATCTAATATGTAACCTGTCATCCATCTATCAAGAAAAAAAGTACATTCTGTTCCTGAAATAAAGAACACAATGTCAAGATAACTTAATAATAATACATAAACATTATATGCTGTACTAGTGATATTAGATTGTTCTAGAAAGTATACTAACTGCTTTAAATGTATTGGGCTATTCTTCTCGCAGCAGCAGTTCCATAATCAGGGAAAGGTCAGGAAGTGTAATTCAGTTAAATTCAAACAGATAGATCATTTAATCAAAAAACTGTCAGTACATCACATGACAAATGAAAAGAATGTGAAAAGCTACTGCAGTAAAACAATGAAATACATATATTTTTTAAAATGCCAGACATCTTATCAAATAACTTGCAAACAGTGGCTTCAATTTGTTTGCTTATTTCATGTCATTTTATATATCAGTCCTTTATAATTAAGTTAGGGACAACTTGTGCCACGCCCCAGAAGGGTTGTGCCTGAGTAAGTATATTTACACATTTATTAAACAGACAAATGCATAACTAAATAAATAAACATAATATAACCTGGAACTCTCTCCTACAAAATATCAGGAAATATTGACTGCGGTGGTGGTGCTGCGGTAGCGTTGTCACCTCATAGCAAGACGTTGTCCCGTTTGATTCTCAGCTAGAGCATCTTCTGTGTGGAGGCATACGTGAATGGGGCGTGCCTTTGTTGAAGGATGTGTGTCAGGGCTGGTAACCCGGTATGTAAAAATCCACTACCAATCATTAGCGGACTGGAGTTCCGCTGTGGCGGCCCCTAATCGGGAAAAGCCGAAAGACACAAACAAACCTAAATACTTACAAAAAGAAATTAATCAAATCCTTTGCTAAGGAGTATAAAGAGCCACTGTTTTGATAATGGCTAATGGTCTAAAACAAGCAGCACACTCAAACTCACTCATATTTAACTATATAAGCCAGTCAGTATGATTTGTAGTGACTAGCTAGCAAATAGTACTGTTCACCTGATAAAAAACACTATTCATCAGCATAAGAATCTAAAATGTGAAGACTTTATGTGCAGGAAACTCTGAAGGAACATAAACAAAGCTAAAGTACCGCAGGATATCCTGCCTATGGCTGCAGACACCATGAGATAAAAGTTCCCATTATCATACGTTCCCTTGGAAAGATTATTGTAGAAGTAGCAAATTCAAAAATTTGTTATCAAAGGGCTGATGAGAGACATGCTCTGTTTTCTCTACTAGCTGAGAAGCAAGTTGTGTAAAGGAGTAAGCCTAAATCATTTCTGGACCTACAGACTTACAAGTGTACGAAGGGGAGGCTTTATAAAACTGACATCTGATTGTTTTCAAACAGTTATAATGAATGGTACATTAGATCAAAATGGGAAGAGAATTTTAAGATTTCCATCTGCTGTTTCAGATAAGCCTAGTCTTTATTATTTAATTGTGGCAAATGTTTAAAAGTATACTGTTACTGAAATGGGTTCCATCTCTCCAGAGACTTTTCAGATATCCCTGATTTTGCAGAACATCTCTGATTTTTTTTTTCACACTTTTGTCTGTCGCTTGTAAAGTTATTGATTTCCTGGCAAATCACTGAGGATTACTATAGTAATGCTAGACAGTGGAGCTCCAAAATATATGTTGATGTAAAACCTGTTCAGTCAAGTCTGGGATATAGCAGACAATACATTGCTGAACTGCTCAGGTAGTATAAACTTCAGCAATCAAACATTATGAAATGATCCTGCAACTAATCCAGGACACTTTCAGTAGACAGAATGCAAACCAAGATATGTTCTACCAGTTTACTTCACTTGTAAGGTAAAAAGTGCATTTAGCTAGAGTTGCCATAGAGGGTTAAGGCAGTGAGCTGTATTTTCTGTGGAAAAGGGTTTTAGTCCCTCTGATTCATTTGCCTACTGTGTGACCTTGAATAAGTCACTTAACCTGATATTGCTTCTGGGACACCCCTGAAATGGGACTGTGTGTCCAGTGGGCTTACCTGGTTAACAAATGGGTCATCCTCTTCTTATTGTTATTATTATTGTCTTAGGCAAACATAAATGATGTGCAAAAATATGCTTAAAAAAGATTCATAGGTACGTTATAGCATCAGGTGAGCTAAATGCAGTGATGCATTTGTAGCTTTCGTTTCACATTCATTATTTAATATGGGCATTTTTTAATAAAACGTGTAAACTATTTATTAAACTGTGACTCGGATAACTTTCATGTATCCTGGTGACACTTCCTTACAGATAGTGCAAAGTGCATTACTGTATTATTGTAAATGCACTTCACACCTTCCCTATACAGATGCACTGAAATTAAAGTCTACTGTTTATCTTCGGTGGCATTAGTGTAGGGAAAGCATGCATTTTATGAGTTTCTTTTAAACAAAAGCAGAGATTGAAACATCCATTGATGGGGCAAAATGTTATTTGGCACTTTATTCACCTCATGCTAAGATACAAATGAAATCCTATCTTTATGAAATACTTCAGCACTAAGATATGAAAACAAAAAATCTGTGGCCATTCAAATTTGGAACTTCTAGGAGACTTAAACTAAGAATACTGCTCATGCACTTTTTTATTCTAAATCTTCAGCTTTGCTATATATACAATGTTATTTGTCTTACTGAGTCATTATCTTCAACTCCACAATGCCCTGATGAGCTTGTCTCAGTGACTGACCTCAAGTGAAGATTTTTTAACTACCCCAAGGTTGTATGACCTCAGAATTTGTTATGTTATTTCAGAAGGTACAAGCAATGAAGTTCCTTGCATGAGGTATGCCCTTGCCCCAGACATAACAAATTGTTAATAAAACTCATTCACTCTGTCTCAGCTATTTGATCTATAACCTCCTACAGATCAGTACCTTTTCTTTTCAGAAGAAAGGCTCTGAGTACATGTGTACATGAACAGACTACCAATACAGTGAGGAGACATTCTGTGGGTCTGCAAATAATACTGGTATAGAAGGAGCTCAGATGCATGGCATTATGCCATTATGTCATTTGGAATGCATACAGATATGTGGTTAATGGTATTGAAATTTATGATAGAAGAGATCCCTCATTCTATATGTTTGGCTTATGTATGGCTAACTGGGAATCCACAGTCAAAAGCTGCAGCATTTCTGTCTTTATTATTTAAGAAATCATGCAGGTAGCATGGCAGGCTAAATATGAGGCAACAGGTTATACAGCAGTAAAAGCAAGTTGATTAAGATTAACTTTACAATGGCTTTAGAACTGGTCTGAAAATTAAACATCTGTCACATTCAAAGTAGCATGAATCAAATTCAGTCTTACCTTCTTATACATGAAGGCCATTCATATTTCTACCAACTATCTAAAGAACGGAGATAACAAACAACGCAAACTGACAAAAAACACCTCTAATAAAAAACTCTAGTATATTAATGCTTAGTGTTTACATTCTGCATACAATGAACATTTCATCAAAACTAAAAATCATTCATTCTTGCAGTAATTTTAAATAGTTTCAAAGCCACCTGGCAAAAAAAACATATAATGTCTGACAAAAACCACAGTACAACAATAAAATATTACATATTCAGTAATTTAAAACACTTTAGTGTTTGTATATAAAATCTGAAAATATGAGTAATGAAGAGGTGAGTAATAAAGAATAAATAAACATGGTCATTGTTCAGCCAAAAATTATAAATCACATTTTATATTAGTAACTTCATTTATTCATAGACGTTTATCAACTCTCAACAATAATCACCAATGTAGTTTTAGTCACCTCACCTAAAATTAAAATCAGTTTGATTTGGTTCTGAAGCAAAAACTATTAGTGCTATGACTTATAGATGGCCTGTTTGTATTTGTAAACTGTGAGAGCTTCCACATGGTTTAACAAACATTGGAGCTCTCACAGTTTGCATCTTGGAATAAAAACCACAAAAGTAATGTTGCAAATGTAATCTCTTCTCTTTCCAAAGGAGTTTTTAAATGTTGCAGATTCAGCACTGATTCATTTTCTCTGAAAATCTGCATCGCCTACAATAATTACATGAATATATACCCCTAGAATGTTTAGAATATCTATTCATAAATTGATAATTGTATCAGATCTTTCCAAAATCATTAATGCATTTATATATGTTATTGGTGAAATATGGATGTTTTCCAATTATTTTAACAAGTCAGTATTCCCAGCAACAATTTTCCAGTTATTACGTGCAATGATCCGAACAGTTAAACTATAAATGGACATTAGAACAGCAGAGCTATTGTTAAATTCCTTTTGCTTAGGGCAACGCTGTTAGTATTCTGTGCCATCAGCTGAGATGGGTACACATCCATCACCTCTGTGATTTATTAGATTGTTAGCTATATTATACAACTTACTTTTAAAACATCCTCTATCAGAGAACAAATCCATGAGCATACATTTGTTTGCCTTACAATTATCAAAACTGAAGCAAATTCTTGAGATTCTAATGAACTGGCCTCTGTTGACATTATATTTCATAAAGTGTGATGATTCCTTTGAAAATGTACATAATTATTTACAAAGGTAGGGTTTCTAAACAATCTACTTTCAAATGTGTGTTCTTCTGTGTTCATTGAAGTATCCAAAAACACTCATAACACCTCGCCAAATAATGGCAATGTCCTCGATGTAGTGGTTATACAATACAACATATCTGGAAAATGAGTGTTTTATATAGAAAAGCTAACTGTGATTAACTGTAATCCCCATGCTGGTCACATACTTTTGATGTATGTATCTCTCTATCAAGAGGTAAAGTATATCTCCATCTGTTTATGTATTTATTTATTTTACAGTTTGTTTACCAGGATAGTTCATTGGGCCAAGAAGAGCCCATTTTCAATGGAGTGCCAGGGAGAAAAGCTCCATGAACAACAATATAATATGAAGACAATGCATTTACACTTATATAATACTATCGAAGAATGATGGTATTACACAACATGACAAAAATCCACAATTGCAGTGAAAATACAGTCAAAAAACCAAAAGGTAAAATTACACACACAGACAAACACACATGCATAAATAAGTCAAAATAAACACCCATTTTCTTTATGAATGTGCTTCTGTGTGTGTGTGTGTGTGTGTGTGTGTGTGTGTGTGTGTGTGTGTGTGTGTGTGTGTGTGTGTGTGTGTGTTTGTATGAGTGTGTGTGTGTGTGTGTGTGTGTGTGTGTGTGTGTGTGTGTGTGTGTGTGTGTGTGTGTGTGTGTGTGTGTGTGTGTGTGTGAGAGAGGTGTGTGTGAGAGAGAAAGAGAGAGATATGGAAAGAGCATGAGACAGTCCTTGGATTATGCAGCTCCTGTATAAAGTATGACCTTATGCCATACATAATGTATATGCTTCCAAGGGACACAGTACTCTAAATAATAGTTCAACTTTTGTAATTAACAGCGGTGAATTATACTGCACATTTCTCTCTACAGAGGACAGCTACACTCACTACTCCTTGGCGGTACACGGATGTCGAATGGCTTTCCTATACTGGTCGCAGATTGAGACTGCACGTCCTGTGAAGTTCCTTTGGAAGCTGGAGCAGGTAATAAAAACTGAAGACTTTAGACAATGAAAATGTATAGTCTTTCTTATGCTGCTTAGTAATAAATGTGATATTAGAGGCAGGAATGTGTGTAATCATTTAGGTTGAGACGATCAACAGCTAAGCAGTATATGTCATTGTTTGCGGTTCTCTAGTTGATAATGGGAATAAACTGTTAAAAACTGTAAATGAATCTGCTAATTGTGTCAATCCTGGATTTCAGCTTGCTGCTACTACTTCCTCTCCATGTAAGAAAATGTTTGAAAAAAGTATTCAGCTCCTGGCTAGAAGTATAATTCATACATTTATCATCAAGTCAAATTTTGTGGATAAAAATAAAACAGTATTATCAGAATTTCATATTCATCAGACAGCACAAGGAAAAGTACAGGATTATGATTTTTCTGCAAAGTTACAGGCCTGCACTTATAAACAGTGATGCATACAGATATATAGGTAATGTTTTTTTATGTTTTCCTCCAGATTTCAATCATAACCACCATGTGCCATCATGTTGATGGCTAGCAAATGAAACTGTCTCCTATTTAAAATATTATTTAGTTCCATAATTTTTTAATTTTTAAATACCCTCCTATCCCCTCTGGTTCTGTACTGCGTAGGCTGCTGGCTCCACTTAAGGTGTATCCCTGCTGAATCACCTCCACTCCAGGTGCCTCCCAGTTCTCTGCTTGGAATCCCTGGCTTCCCACCCTTGAATGGACAGCGTTTAAGAACTCCTGCTGTGCTTCTATAACATTCTTGCCTCCACAGGAATTAATTTTGAGTTGTATCCCTGCTGAATCACCTCCACCCCAGGTGCCTCCCAGTTCTCTGCTTGGAATCCCTGGCTTCCCGCCCTTGAACGGACAGCATTTAAGAACTCCTGCTGTGCTTCTATAACATCCTTGCCTCCCCAGGAATTAATTTTGAGTTGTATCTCTGCTGAATCACCTCCACCCCAGATGCCTCCCAGTTCTCTGCTTGGAATCCCTGGTTTCCCGCCCTTGAACGGACAGCGTTTAAGAACTCCTGCTGTGCTTCTATAATATCATTGCCTCCCCAGGAATTAATTTTGAGTGTATGTACCCTGTTATTAACAAACTGTAAATTAAAATTGTCCATTAGTACAACAACCCAGTGAGCACAAGCTAGCAGTCTACCCTAGTTTTAATCCTCCTTCTCTACCTTCCTGGTCTCTTCCCCATTTGCCCTGTGTCCGAGGCCTACCTTCATAATTACCCAGTCTGGTCACAGGGTGACAGCATCTCCTTGCTTCTTTCTTCACCCCTATGTATGCCTATACTACCTTAACCTAACTCCGCCCTGTTCTAAGAACATGATTTGGTCAATCACTCTTTTACACCTTCTCTGCTCTGTATAGCTCCTAGCTCTTGTGAAACATTCTGCTTCCTTCATCTCTAATACTGAGTGCCTCTACTGTAGTCTCCTTACCTCAGACCTCTTCTCACTGTCACTGATACACTTTTTTCCTCCTGCTTGGCTCTTAGCTTGCTCACTTCTATCCCTGTCTCATTCCATCTCATCCTTTAACTTTCACTTATCCTCCCCCATATACCTACCTCTCTACTCCTCACACCTTGGCTCTACTCTCGCATTCTTGCCTCAGTCCCTCCCCCTCTTCTTACACTTTCCCCACCCCAACTCTATAATACAGTCCCCAGACCTGTGGCGCCATTTTTAAATACCCTCCTATCCCCTCCGGTCCTGTGCTGCGTAGGCTGCTGGCTCCGCTTAAGGGTGAGTGCTTTAATTAACAAACTGTATATAATGTGTTCTGTGCTTGTTGTGGGTTCAGTGAAACAGAATACTCAGATAGCTTTAATTATGATTCTCTGCTTTGCTTTCTGCCTCTTTGTATCATACATGGTGTAGCTGGGGGCCCCTCCATAACTGCATGTGGGTCAGGTCGCCTGTATTCTTTGGGTTACCTACCGGCTCAACAACTAGAGTGATATACTTGCTTGAGCTATTACCGAGCTTTCTGTTCTACTTTTGAACTGTTCAGTGAATCCCCCCTCCATCTGTTGCCAATCTGAGAGCCCTACGGGTTCTACATGCCGCTTATGAGAGCGTTTGTACCTGGTTAATGTGCCCGGACTTGCTCCCATGTATTCTGTACATTTATGCAGCATCACTGCTAGATTTCTCCTACTTGAACATCACTTCAGTCTCAAGTTAATGCCAGAACCATAATGGTGCTGTATGTTTAATTTCCTGATATTACTAACTGAAGCCGCCTAATGGCTTCCTAACCTGGACTTTGCCTTATAAGCTGTTTAACCCAGAAATGGCATCTCTGCTGGTTTCCCCCACTTGAACTTCATTCAGCCCCACATGTAATGCTGTATGTAGTTGTATGTTTGATTTTCTAATATTTCTAACTGAAGCCACGTAACGGTTTCTTAACCCGGAATCAGCCTAATCATTTGTTTAACTTTGTAGTCCGCATCTCTGCTAGTGTCCCCCTCTTGAAATTCAATTTAGCCCCATGTCTATGCCAGAACCTTACTGGTTCTGCATGTTACTTTTCTGATATTGCAATTAGAAGCTGTGTAATCGGCCTCCTGTACTGGACTCTGCCTATCAGCTGTCTTACCCTGTTACCATGTAATGGCTCCTCGAACTAAACATGGCTTTCAGCTGCTGCGTCTGTCAGCTTTAACATTACCAGCGTTGTATGCTGGATGCGGCTACAACCACTGATTCTTCCCTGAAACACTTCTGTCTAAGTCCTCCCCTATTAATGCCACATAGTCCCGATTCTTGAATTAGCTGTGCAGCCTATGTGCCCTTCCTTAGCCACTAAGTTGCAGATATAACATCCGCAACTGCTATTCAGCTTATGTGCCCTGCCTTAGCTGCTAAGGTGCTGATAAAACATCTGCAACAGTTTTAAACATTAGTTACCCTAACCAGCACTACTTAAGTGTTTGTGTGTAGACATTTTGTACCTAGACAATGTTGGTGAGCTGCAGGTAACAGAGAGTGGTTTTCCTGACCATTGTTAATGTTCGCAAATCTGTTTTTATTATGAAATATACCTGACTGCTCTATAAAATGTATGTACTTTGCTACTGATGCCATAGGCTTACTCAGAGGTATTTTAGAGTGTTTTTTTCAGGCCATTATTACTGTCTACATGTTCATTTTTTTCATTGCGACCTACAGATGCCTGCTCCGTATATGTTCTACACTAAGCTTTTGATGCCTTAGGCTTACTGTACTTTGTTTTTAGTGGATAGGTTTTTGTCCACATACTAGTCTATGCTGTGCTAAACTATACTGTACCTAGACGTTGTCTACTGATTGTTCCTAATGTGCTATAGGCTGCAACTGTACTGCATAATCCATAGTATAATGTCTAGAAATGTGCTGCATTTCCTTGGTTAAATTGTTTGCATTGATACGTTCCCTCCTGCTCTCTCCTTTCTACCCACCTTCTCTTTGGGATAGCTCACTTCTACTGATGTAATTATTCCTTTTTTCTCCCCCTCCCTTTCTTTTGTTACTGTAGTGTTGCTTTCTAGGTTTAAAACTGCTCTTTGTATTCCTTTTCCTTACAGTGAATCCCGGCTGAATCACCTCCTCCCCAGGTGCCTCCCAGTTCTCTGCTTGGAATCCTTGGCTTCCCGCCCTTGAATGGACAGTGTTTAAGAACTCCTGCTGTGCTTCTATAACATCCGTGACTCCCCAGGAAATAATTTTGAGTGTATGTACCCTGTTATAAACAAACTGTAAATTAAAATTGTCCGTTAGTACAGCAACCTGGTGAGCAAAAACTAGCAGTCTACCCTAGTTTTAATCCTGCCTCTCTACTTTCCTGGTCTTTTCCCCTGTGTCTGAGGCCTACCTTCGTAATTACCCAGTCTGGCCACTAGGTGGCAGCATTTCCTTGCTTTGTTCTTCACCCCTATGTATGCTAACCTACCTCTGCCGTGTTCTAAGAACCTGATTTAGTCAATCACTCTTTTACACCTTCTCTGCCCTGTATAGCCCCTAGCACTTGTGAAACATTCTGAGTGCCTCTACTGTAGTCTCCTTACCTCAGACCTCTTCTCACCTTCATTGATACACTTTTCTCCTCCTCCTTGGCTCTACCCGCTCCGTTTGCCCTCCGGGCTCAGTCTGCTCCCCTACCCTGCCCCCAAATTACACCTGCCCCCGCACCTCTACATTTATTCCACCCTTTCTCCTCCCACTACTCTAAACTACCCAATAGAATCTCCTCCAATTTACACCCCACCCCTACACTCCCTACCTAACTACCCAATTAAACCTTTTCCCTCTTTATAACTCCTCATCTCTTCCTCCTATATAATCACATTCACACTCTCTTCTACTCCTACCTTTTTAAACTCCCCTACCCTGGTTCTTTTTAATTTTAATTTCAAATAAATTACTTCTCTGTCGCCATCCCCTCTTATCTCTCGCCTGCTTCATCCCCTCAAACTATATACATTAAACTACCTGTGTTCCATGATACTCCTCTTAATTCTCCACACCCTCTATGCCCCCTGCTGCCTCCTTGTATTCCTAATTCCCCTATGCTACGCCAGCTCATACTCCTCCTATGTTCCACCTTCCCGACCTTCATCTCAAACTGACACATTCACTAGTTTTCTCCCATATTCTTTCTCTCATTACTAGCACATCTCCTCTTCCCTTATTCATTCCCACCCCTTGCATCTATTCTATCCTAAGATTATCACCTCTAAAGCCAAAATACTTACCTCTAAACTAATGTTATTTCCTCCTAAACTTATACAAAATAAACCCAAATGGTTAAAAACTCCTTCCTTCAGCAACCTTTTATTTGCTGGGGATATCCCTCCCAACCCTGGGCCAAGACCCCTTACTAATAACTCCCGCCCTTCATCTTTTTCCCCCTCCTCTCCCCACAATACATTAAAATTCTTCACTCTCAGTGCTCAAAGTCTCAACAATAATTTCACCACTTTCAAGCATGGCTAACTCATAACCAACCTGACATCATAGCCATCTAAGAAACCTGGCTCAAACCCCATATCTCTGACTCTGAAATCTTGCCTAAAGGATTTCAGTGCCTCAGAACTGATCGACTAAATAAAAAAGCTGGTGGTACTGCCCTTATCTACTCTAATCTTCTTACCTTAATTCCCCTCCAAATTTCTATCCCACAATTCAACAATACCAAACTAACAGTTGGTCTACTAAAAATGAACAAGCACAAAAATATCTGCATCACAGCTAACATCTCTACCTTCGAAGATATCCTCCTTTGGGCCTCATTTGAAATTATTTATGAAACTTATATTCTAAGGGGACTTAAATCTCGACTGGAACAAGTTCAATAATCCCTCTCCCACCCTTTCCATCAAGCTCTATGACTTCACTCAACTAATCTTGTCCACCATTCGACCCAACAAAACAATTCCCCCAGGATCTATTTTAGACTGGATCCTAGTCACCCATCCAAACAAAATAACTTACTCTGGTACTATTCCCTACACCATTAGCGACCACCTCCCTGCCTTCATACATCGTTCAACTTCCTCTACCCCCCATCAGCATCACTACATTCTCACCCACAACCTTAGCAAGTTCAATCCCTCAACCTTCTCATATATCGTCAAACAAATAAACTGGCAAATCCTATACACCCTTACTCTTGATAAAGCAATAGAACACTTCAACTGTGTCTTCCTCAACACTCTAAACTCCCTAGCACCACTAAGAAACAGAAGAATAAAAGCTAAAACCACTCCATGGCTCTCCAAAGAAACCAAGCAAATTATGCTTCAAAGGGCCAAAACCTGGAAGCTTTACCATAGCAACAAACTGCCCAAAACCCTGATCAAATACAAACAATTCTGTAACCTCACAAAGCAATGCATCACAAAGGACAAAAAATCCTACTACTTTAAATTACAATCCAACAATAACATAAACCCCAAACAATTCTGGAAGTCCATAAGCTCCCTTCTCAACCCTGGCTCCAAGAACAACCCCTGTCCGGACCCAAGTATATCTGATCTCGAACTAAGCTCTAAATTTAATTCAGTCTTTATTGAAACTATCTCCAACCTGACCAAGACCTTCCCTAACAATAATCTACCTAACCACCATTCCTCTTCCCCTAACCACCCTATGTTTGAGCTTAAGCCAGTCTCTACTAATCTCATAAAAAGACTCCTATCCAAACTTAAACCTTGCTCCAATGCTCCTGATAATATTCCCTCCTCCTTCCTAAAATGCACAGCCAACAGTATTGCACTCCCAATTAGCATCATAATCAACAGATCTACAAAGGAGTTATATGTACCCAAACTATGGCGTTCTGCCTACATTCTTCCTCTCCACAAAGGTGTGAAGAATACTGACATCTCAAACTTCCGGCCATTGCTCTGCTCTCTCCAATCTCCAAAATCTTAGAAAAATGTATCCATCTCCAAATCATGCCTTACCTAACCCAAAACCAACTCCTAACATCTACCCAGCATGGCTTCTGCCCTGACCATAGCACCATAACCGCTCTACTCTCCTTCTTAGAAACTGTCAATCAAGCCCGAGATTCAGGTCATTTAGTTTCCACAGTTCTACTCGACCTTTCCAAGGCTTTTGACACTGTTTCCCATAACCATCTTATCAATCATCTCTCTAACCTACATATCGCTCCAAACACTGTCGGCTGGATGTTCTTCATGTTTCATTGTTGCAGTCATCCAATTTGGGTTATCTGCTTACAGTAGCCCTCAGTCGGCCTGATTAACAAAGTCTTGGGTCCTGCGTCAGTCGCTGTCCCTTCTTCCATGAAGTCAGGTCGTCAGGGGTATAAAACATGCAGCCGATGCCATTACATCTGTCTTTCTTGCCGTGCGGTGCCCGAAGCAGAAGCAGTTCGCAAATGCCGGTCGTCCAATTCCTGAAATTTTTGTTTTCGAGTTTCAGAACTGAAGTCTTCAACTAAAAGCTAAGTACCCCGTTGGGGAAACTTTTTCTTGCTCTTAACTGATGTCAGTAAAAGTAAATAATTGCATTACTTGTGGAAAGCAAATACCTCATAAAGATTTTCATTCGTACTGTATTCCTTGCCTAGGCCCTGACCATGACGTACCTCGCTGTCAGTTTTGTGCCTTTTTTAAACCACAAACTATCTGTCGTCGGTATATTTTTGCTTCTAAATATTTTGGTGCTTGGTTCAATTATCCTGATATGTCTTCGGTAAGCCATCCGACTACCAACATTCCAAAAAAACGCAAAGATAAAGACAGAGACAGGCCGCGTAAGTCCAAAGCTGTTGACGCTTCTCTTAAGCCAGTTGCCAGTTCGCCGGCACTCAGTGAGGTGCTTTTGCAGCCCCTAATACCCGCTACTTCAGATTCGCAGGCCTCTATTTAGACCCATTTGGAGTCCGGTATGCCATGAGATGCTTCAATTGTGGAACCTGTGGATGTCTCTACCTTGGATGGGTCCAGAGTTGCTGTGCAGGCACCGGCTTCTGAGGGTGTATTCAGGCCTACTGACTTGCGTATTAAACCGACGCCATCTTCTTCTTCAAGGCCTAAAACTCATATCATGCCTAGAAAACTGATGCCCAGACCACATGGTCAGGCCTCTATGCCCAAAAAACAAATTATATGAATGGCTGAATACCTTATTACTTTAATCAGGGGAAGCCAGCCTTCCCCCTTTTAGAGACCTAGGACTGAGTTTGCTTATGATACTTCTGACCAAGATTCTGAATTTTCTGTTTCCTCTGATGACTAAGATTTACCCTTATCTACCTATGAGGATTCTGATGCTGAGGACTCTATTCCCTCTGCTTCTCCCACAGAGGATTTCTCTTTTGTTGAAACCTTGCATACTCTTAAGGAGCATTTTCATTGGGAAGGTCAGGATTTCTCTGATTCTAAAAAGAGACTTAGGGATTTCTTACTTCTGCCCCAGCATAGGCCTTTAGCCATTCCTCCTGTACTAGACATTGTTGATGATGCCTTTTCAGAATCTAGCTTGGCCCCTGACTCTATACCTCTTGCTCCCAGAAACCCTGACAGATATTACAGGGTCCCTGACTCTCACAAGTTCCTTTTTAAAAATCCTACTGCGGATCCTGAGACCATTTCACAGGGACCCAAGGGTATTAAAGCTACTACTGCCAAAAATCCTACCCCCTCTGATAGAGAATCCAGGGCGCTGGATAGATGGGGTATAAAGGTATACACTTCTGCAACTTTGGCCATTAGGGCTTTAAACTGCCAGTTTCATATGTTAAAGTATCAGCAGCATATTACTGGATTGCTTAAACAGAAAATGATGTTGATTCCTGATTGTGCTGAACATAAGGATTTACATGATTTATTGCACTCAGCTGAACAAGTTGGAAAACCTACTTTGCAATGTGGTTTTGATTCACTAGATGCATCTTGCAGGGCTGCTGTAACTGGGTCTGTACTTAGAAGGCATGCTTGGCTTAAGGAGCAATCCTTGCCAGATCATGTTAAAGTGAAATTACTGGATGCTCCCTTAAACCAGGACCGCCTGTTTGCCAACAAGGCAGAAGAAGTTCTTAAAAAGATGGAGGAAAAAGCAAAATCTATGCAAACTGTTAAAGATTTTTTACAAGTACAACCTCCAAGGTTTAGTAGGCATTGGCCTTCCAAGAACTGGTCCTTTCCTGCCTCTTCTAGACCTTCTCAGTCCAAACCCAAATCCAGCAGAGCTCCCAGGCTTCAGTCCCAGGGTATGCACAGGACTAAGCAGTGGGGGGCCTCCACTTCAAAATTTGGGAGTAATAAAACTCCCCCTATGGTAAACTGTCTCAATGACATCGTTTTAAAACTTCCAAGCACTTCTCAACTAACTGCCCCTTTGGGGGGAAAGATTGCTCTTCATGCAAAGAACTGGGAACTCATTACTCAGGACAAATGGGTTTTAAATATAGTGTCCCAGGGATACAGATTTCACTTCCATACATTACCAGCACCAAGCAGATGGACAGATCTACCCCCAAATCAGTGGGCAGAGGCCCAAAAGCAAGTACTTTCTCTCTTAAGCATGGGGGCTATTCAGTTGGTACCAGAAGAGGAAAAGGGACAAGGTTTCTACTCAAGACTTTTCCTGGTACCCAGAAAAGACAGTTCATGGTGTCCTATCCTGGATCTGTCTACTCTAAACACCTTTTTGGTGATTCCAAAATTCAAGATGCTGACTCTTCACTAGTTGCTCCCTATGCTAGGCAAAGACACCTGGTTGGCAACACTAGATTTAAAGGAAGCCTACCTGCACATCCCGATCAGGGAATCTTGCAGAAGATATCTATGCTTCAAAGCAGGCTACATGCACTATCAGTTCTCTGCACTGCCCTTTGGCTTATCTGCTGCACCCAGGGTATTCACAAAGTGCCTAGCTCCAGTCATTGCATTTTGCAGGGAAATAAATATTCAAATATACCCATACCTGGATGATTGTTTAATTCAGGCAGAAATCCAGGACATACTTTTGAATCATCTGGCCTTTGTACAAAGGGAGCTAACTTGTCTGGGGTACACCATAAATGAAAAGAAATCACATTTGGTACCCTGTCAACAAATTATATTCCTGGGAGCAAGCTTGAATACAACTTCCCAGATGGCTTTCCTCACGCCAGAGAAACAAATTCATTTGACAACCTACTTCAAACAAGTGGCCACAAAAACCCTGCTATCTGCAAGGCAAATACTACAAGCCTTGGGGTTCATGGCCTCCTGCATTCTTCTAATTCCATATGCAAGACTGCATATGAGGAAACTACAATGGTATCTAAAAAGCCTATGGTGTCAACATTCTCAGGATCTAGAAGTAATGATTCCTATCATACCTTGCCTATGCCTAGAGTTTCTTTGGTGGGCAGAGGCCTGCCACCAAAACAAGGGGCTACCATTCACACTACTCTCTGCTGCTCAAACCCTAACAACAGATGCATCAGACTATGCATGGGGGGGCTCAACTGGCAGGGAAGTGCATTCAGGGCAAATGGAACCCAAGTCAAATGCACTTGCATATCAATCAAAAAGAAATGTTAGCTGTACAGAATGCTCTGACAGCCTTCAAGGAACACATTCTTCCAGGACAATTAATGGTAAAGATGGACAACACCATTGTTATGTGGTACATAAACAAGCAGGGAGGTACACATTCTTACCCCCTCTGCAGAGTAGCCATGGCATTGTGGAACACAGCCCTGAGCTACCAAGTGCATCTACAAGCTCAATTCCTGCCAGGAAAACAAACTACACTGGCAGACGAACTAAGCAGAAACCTCATGGACCCACACGAGTGGAAACTGGAACCAAGGATTTTCAACATGTTGACAAGCAAATGGGGGAGCCCAGGTATAGACCTGTTTGCCTCCCCCCAGAACTATCAATTGGACAAATTTTGCACAAGGACTCCCCACAAACAAGCTTGGAAAGTGGATGCTTTGTCCTTCAGCTGGAAAAACCTATCAGTTTATGCCTTTCCTCCTCTGCCTCTGCTCTCCAAAGTACTGCTAAAGATCAAACAAAACAAACCAAGGACGCTTTTGATTGCACCAGACTGGCCACGCCAACTCTGGTACCCCCCCTCTTGTGCAGTGTGTTACTGTTGGCCCCATGGCACCTGCCTCAGACTCCTATCCTATTGTCATAGCAGGAGAACAAGATACTGCACCCTCAGCTTCAAACACTGAACCTAGCAGCCTGGCTAATTACCTAATCTCTCTTTTACCATCCCTCAGTAAACCAGTGATGGATATCATTTTAGAGGCAAGGAGGCCTAGTACTAGAAAATCTTATGCTGAAAAATGGAAAAGATTCTGGGCCTGGAACCAATCTCAAGGGATGAGCAGAACAGTGCCCAATTTACCTCAGATTTTACAATACTTAACTGAGATGCTTCACAAGATCCTGTCTTTCTTCTCCATCAAAATTCATGCCTCAGCCATTTCAGCTCATTATAGCACAGAACCTCCCCTCTTCTCTCATCCACTGCTCAAGCAGTTCCTCAGAGGTGACAATTTTTTTATGACCAACCAGGAGAGCTCCAACTCCAGCCTGGGACTTTAACTTTCTATTGGAAAAACTCACTCTTCCTCCTTTTGAGCCAGCTGCTACTGCAGACTTAAAATTCCTTTCATGGAAAACAGCTTTCCTTTTAGCAATCACTTCAGCAAGAAGGGAATCTGAATTACAGACCCTCATGGCAGTGGAGCCTTTCATCATCTTTCATGTGGACAGGGTGTCTCTCAGGACCAATCCCTCTTTCATGCCCAAGGTGGTATCCAGTGTGGCCCTCAAGCAGTCCATTCATTTGCCAACCTTCTTTCCTAATCCACAGAACAAAGGGGAATGGATACTGCACTCCTTAGATGTGCACAGACAACTTACATTCTACTTGGACAGGACTAAAGCTCAAAGGAAATCTGACCAACTGCTGGTGGCATTTGCTGCAGGGGCAGAGGGGAAGGCTATTTCAAAGCAAACCATTTCCAAATGGATAGGCCATTGCATTCATTTCTGCTACAAGCACCATGGAAAACCTATCCCACAGGGGATTAGATCCCACTTAACCAGTGCTGCATCTACCTCTACAGCCTTTCTCAGAGGCGTCCCTACAAGGGACATCCTAGAAGATGCTACCTGGAGTTCTGTACATACCTTCACCAAGCATTACCATTTGCCAATTTTCTCTAAATCCAGAGCTGGCTTTGCCACTGCAGTCTTGCAGGGCCTTATAGCTGGTCCTAATCTATTCCTCCTCCCATCCTTAGCTTTGGGATACTACCCAAATGTGATGACTGCAACAGTGAAACACGAAGAACATAGTACAGTTGTGTACACTTACCATAAATGTAGATGTTCGAGTGTATTCACTGTTGCAGTCCTGGTTACCCTCCCTCCAGCCCCCCTACTTCTTTTGGCTATACCTCTACTCTACTTTACTATGCTCAAAAGCTT
>NC_056741.1:225872376-225889876 GCF_019279795.1 Protopterus annectens
GTAAATTAATATACATTTTCTGAAGTAAAAGAAGCCTATAACTGTAATTACTGTCATTATTTATTTAGTGTAATTCACCAGCTTTTCCCCAAAAGTCACCAATTTTAGGCGAGATTAAGAGAGACAGAGCTAAAATTTGAGTCAAAATTATGTACAGTTGAGAGTTATGTCCTGGGCTGTTCCTAAAAAGGGACACTTGTGTCCAATGGGTTATTCCAGGCTATTTGCAAATGTATTTCACATTTATATTTTGAATTTTTGCATTATTCACATAGACAATAATTAGTATTTCACTATATGCTATTTGAGGATGAATCCCAGGAGGTCTCTTGCAGTTTACTGGGTTTCCAGATGCATTTCCACTAAATGTGCATTTTAAGGGAAGAAAAACTTGTTTCTTGTGCTAAGTACATTTTCAGTCTGAGAACATTTTGGTTTGTTTAAAAAAATAGCTATCAGTGTTTTTTTCTATAACATTTTTATAAAGAGTCTTAAATGAAACCCAAATCTCTTTGTTATTTGTAAAAATAAAGAAAAATATTCCCCTAGATTCAGCAAGCTCTGCAGAGAGTGCCTGAATAGTGCAAGAGCTGCTGCACGCAATTTGGCCGCCGAGGGATCCAGGAACAAGCCCCCTAGACGTGCACGAGCGCATCTACACTATTCCCACATGGACACCACTGCTATATGCTAATTACCTCATTTGATGGTGAAAACCACGCAAATATGGTGAATTAGCGATCCAGGAAGCAGGCAGGCATCTGTGCAGGTATAGTGTAACCTGCAGAGATGTATTCGGTTACTAACCAAATACATTTCTGTAAATTACAAAACAAAGGCATGACAGCTCGAAAGAAAGCATGTATTCAATGTAGTAGGCATGCCAATGGCCAAATATATGGCCATTGGCATGAGAAATAGTTGCAAAATTATAAAAAACAACTTTTTTTTTTTTTTTGGCCAATCTCAGCTGTTTAAGCATAGGGCAGCGGTGTGCAAATGGGGCGGCCCGAAAATAAGAAAAAAAGGTAGAAATAAGCTTTTAAACCCAAATTAGCATTTTGCCATAATAGTCAATGGCATGCATAAGACAACAATATCAGGGAATTGTGGTTGCTAAGGGGGAAGGCTGAATGTGAGTGTAGTAACTATGAATTAGCATTCTGTTTTATGCAAATAAGGGGATTGATACTGAATCACAGAGTTCCTCTCAGTGTTAGTTTGTACCCAACCGTGTAGGTGCAGCAACACCACTGTATAAGTCTATGAGGTGGTGACCTCATAAGGGGGAGTGTCATGCATGCTGTAAGCTTATTGAAGCTCTGTGGCTCGTGTTTGCCCTTAGCTAAGCACAGCTAAGGAAGGGGGTGTTTCTGAGGCTGTCTATCAGTGTTTACATTGCCTAAATTGGTGTGCGCTCCACGCACCAGGTTTATAAAAAAAAAAAAAGGAAATAACAGCCCTGTTCACATCTGAGCACTGGGTATGTGTGCCTCACCTCAGAGCTTAAATGGGAAAGCAATGGGAAGGGAAAACATCAGTAGGAAGGCAATCAAGGAGAACTAGCATAGCTGGCAGATGAAATGTATCAGAATCAGCCAATAATATAGAACAGACTAGCACACTACTATAAACTATGCAAACACCTTCCAGTCTGGTTTTTGCCACAAACACTACACCACCAGTGTACACAGATGGGGAAATTTTACCTGACAAAACTAACAAAATGTTAGGGGCTGCTGTCGCTCTCATACATCAATATGCGCAAGACGCTGAGAGTGGTGAAGATGTGAATGCTGACGACCAACCCACAGCGAGGATGAGGAGGAGAAGAAGAGTGTACAGACCCAGGGTAACCTATCAGGGGCTACATGAGCTGGAGATAGTGGATGGCTATAGGGTGGACAGGGACATTCTACAACAAATTGTTGAGCTGTGTCGGCCACGCCTCACACACATAACCAACAGAGGGGAACCCATCCCAGTGGATACCAAGGTATGTGTAGGCTTAAGAATATTAGCCACAGGTACCTTCCAAAGGGCAACTGGGGATATCATGGGGATCTCACAGGCATCAGCATCCAGGGTACTCCACCAGTTCCCGGATGCCATGTCAACACATGCCAATGAGCACATATATTTCCACAACACCAGTGAGGCGTTGACCAGCAATATGTGTCTCTTCCACCAAATAGCAGAATACCCTGAGGTAGTGAATGCTATGGACTGCACCCGCATACATATCAAAGCACCACCCTGTGAGCAGGGTAGGGTCAACCTAAACCGAAAGGTCATCCCCTCCATCAACTGCCAGGTCATGTGTGATGCTTAGGGCATTATCTTGAATGTGTGTGCTGGCAACCCTGGAAGCTATTACAACTCCCACATTTGGCATATGTACCAGTCATTTGCCAGTGGTGACATCCCATATGGCCACCTAGTGGGGGATGCTGACTACGCACTGGAGACATGGCTGATGACACCCCCTCAGAAATGCGCACACACCTGAACAAGAACTCGATAATGAGGCACACGCACAAGTCAGAATCATAATAGAGCATGTGTTTGCGATGCTCAAGTCATGGTTCAGCTGCCTGGACATATCCGGTGGAGCCTTGCAGTACTCTCCAGTTACATGTACACAAATGTTCATAGTATGTGCCATGCTACACAATATGATCCTGTGGAAACAGCTGCAGCAGGAACAGCATAGGGGAAGGGCACACAGCCCCCCACCATTGCCAAGGCCATCACAGGCACAGAATGACTTGGAGGAACTACCTGACCCTGACCATGTAGGCAGAAGGAAGCGTGCCCATTATTCCCAGGCCTTGGAAAAGAGGCAACACATAGTACATACACTGACGTGGTAGGGACCCAGGGAATGACACCTCTCTCTGACTCACACATACAGTAAAACGGATGCCAAACATGACACTACCTGTGCTTTACCATGTATAGGGAGTGTACTATGTGCATCCGACATAGTCAGCCTCAGCACTGTCCTCAATACTGGCACAGCCACAAGGTAAGTCACTCTTCCTATCATTTGCTGAATGGAGTAGTATGTTCTGATAGTTGTATCTATGGTATCAACATACTAGGCAGTACTAGACAAGGTGACAAACCCCACTGCAGTACATGTGGTGGCCCAAATGTGTGTCCACAGGACACACACATGCTTGTCACTGAGGCTCACATACCCACCACCAGCCTCAACCAGCAGGACAGGTATAGAGGACCATAAAGAAAGGCTGGGCTAAGGCCTCCAATTGATGACAATGGTGAACAGCCCCCCTCCAGGCCTACACAGACAGACTACAACAGGTCTAGCAGTTGTATGTTAGTTCTGAAGGGTAGGAAGTCTGAAACTGAAATGTAGGTCAATAAAACCTAAGATCTGTACTCTACTGATATGCCTCCAGTCTGCATGATAGGTCAGAATACAGAATGAAATGGAAGCCAAAAGAATACCTGAAAAGTTCTGAAATGGGTGCTTTTGTCACCATTGGTTCAAACACTGCTTACTGGAAAAAATGTTAAAACTACAAACTTAAACACACATTCTAACAAGTGTTGCTGTATTGAACAAGAAATAAAATTAAAAACAATTAGGTGACTCAAAGAACACATGCATTTATGCATATTCCTAAAAATATGTGTATGGGGGGGTCACTGGTTTTAAAACAGTCCAGGACCAAAGGTGCACTTAACCTGCCACTGGCTAGATGCATTTTCAATGAATGTGAATGTCAATGAATGTGAGTTACAAGGGAAGAGAAGTTGCTCATATAAGGTGTGTTTTCAATGTCAGACAGTTTAGCAAATGAAAATCAGTGTCTGAGCTATGACATTTGAAATAAAAAAAAGTTTTACATTAAATCCAAATCTCTGTAACCATTGCAAAACTAAAGAAAATAGTATACACAATGACAGATTTATGGCAACTGGAGAATGAAAGAGAGAGAGAGGCAGAGAGTGACAGACAAGTAATGTGACTGTAATGGTTGTGTGTGTGTGTGTGTGTGGGGGGGGGCATGGTCTATTACCCAGCTTAGGGCCACATTTGACCATGATCCGACTCTGCGCCATAGTGAGGCTCAGTGATGTACCACCCACCAGGCTGTGCAAAGAGAAGTTCACTGACAGTTATCTATGTGGCATCAGGATTCACCACATCACACAAGCTTTCAAGTCCATGCACCACAAATACACATATGATACAGTCATTGTACATGTAGATGTACATTCCTGGTCCATATGAAGAGACATGATGGAACTCTCGGAATCTGTATCTGAGGCAGGTACGAACTCTGCCTTCAGAAATATTCCACCATCACCAAGAATGATTCCACAGTATGAACAAAAACCTTAATAAGTCCCTTTATAAACACACTATGTCCTGTGAAGCAGCTTATTTCATATTTTGTATACTTGAAGTGGTGCCTGTGGTTATAAGAGGAGGGCCAAGAGAAACACATATTGAGTACAGGGAATTGTATTGGCAAATTATTTTAGAAGCCAACAAATTCCATGGATTAAATGAAATGGTTTCTCTAGCCCCGGTTTTTAACCTTAGATCTGCAAGATTATAATAAGACTTTTAGTTGATGGCACTCCGAGACAATATATGGAAGAAATAGAAGGGTTTTTTATTTTTATTCTTATTTTTTTTATTTTTAACAAGTCTTTTTTAAAAAGTATTGAACAATTTAAAAATTTAATATGGGTATAATTAAGAAATATTAACTTGGTTGAGATGGATACATTGAAGATTTATTTTTTTGTGAATAATTTATGATTTATTCTGTATTCTTTATGCTCAATGTAGAATGTAGAGAAAAATCAGGAAATGGTTTTAATTTAATTATTAGTAAAAAGGTTTTCATTGTTGGTTCTTCATTGTTAGTTATATATATTCACGAATGTTAGAGGGTCAGTGTACATCTGAGGAAGTCTGATACAAGACAGAAACTCTGTGATATTTTAAAGCATTTATGTGACTTTAAGTGTATGTTAGTGCGTTTTATGTGACAAATAAATTAGCTTACATTGTCCAGAATTGTGGTCATCCTTCCAGTAGTAACTTATTTGTGATTATGAACAAAAGGTAATTGACTTCAACTACTC
The DNA here is from genome assembly GCF_019279795.1 of Protopterus annectens. NCBI lineage: Eukaryota > Metazoa > Chordata > Ceratodontiformes > Protopteridae > Protopterus > Protopterus annectens. The sequence continues at coordinate 225,877,507 of NC_056741.1, forward strand.
CCTTAGCTTTTGGTGTCATTCAAGATGGGGATAATATAAATCAGCTTGGGAAAAGATGATAGATATTGCTAACTGCTTTGCCAGAAATGGCCTGTACAGCTTCCGTATATTTGCCAAAACCATTTCCACTGCCGTAGTGCTTTTTTAAGGCAATGTTAGTCTCCTAAAGCTTCCAACATAACTTAACAGAATCCAAAGTACAATAAGGTATTACTGCTTGGTGGTAGGATTCCTAATAAAAAACTCCAAACCCTACTGGAAAACTTTGATATAGGCATTGTCACAGAGACCTGGTTTAAGAAAAGTGAGAACACTCTAGCAGTGCAGGGCTTCAATATCTATCACTCATAACAGCCCCACCCCATTAGACAAATACCCTAAATGCAGCGACAATTCTATATTCTTTAAAAAAATCATCTCCATTCTCATTAGAAATAGCCTGTGTGACACTGAAAAGGGAGACAAACATTTGAAATGGTCTGCATAGTTTTTATGATTTAAGCCACTGATAGTTTTTCGTGAGAATTGTGGTCATTCCAGTTGGGACATGTGTTTGGACAGGTACATCCTAATTACTGCTGATTAAACAGAGCAATGATGTCCCTGGATCAAGGCACCATACCTTTAGATATAAGTTGTGTGGTGCAAAATAAATTACTTAAAAATGCAGATATGTGGTGATCTGACAGATCATTGTCAACACAGGTTCCCAGATCTCTAACTGTGGGATCAGTTTTTCAGGGGGCTACTGTCAATGTGATAGCTGAACGTGTAGTAGTGCTTGCTAAAGGATATGATTATACATTTCTAGGCATTAAGTTTTAGTCTATGGTTTTGACACCAATTATCTTTGGGACATACCCTCTTGTAAGATCCTGGTGTGCTCTTGGGAGTTTATCATGGTACTAAGTTAACAGCCATAGATTCCCCACCCCACAACGTGGGGGGCTGTGACCCCCCCACACCCCCTAACTAGATATACCAATTCTGAGATCGCACTACAGTGAGGAAAATGGCAAAGTAATGGAGGCACCCAAGTGATTTCTTTCCCAATGAAAGATATCGCTTATATGCCCTTTCGTTTATTTAAATTTTTGTTGTTTTCAGTTTGATGAAGACCCATTTGAGATTTTGGATTTGTGTTTGGATTTATTTGTCAGCCACAAACCTTTAACATTGGCTTTGGCCTCTGAAAAGTAAATGCCAAAGAGTGTGGCCCAAGGACTGAACCCTCGGCATTCTGCTAATGATAGGTATTTTGAAGGGATCCCTATTATATCATCGAAGATGCAAAATCTCAAATGCGTCTTCATCAAACTGAAAACAACAAATATTTAAAAGAGCGAAAGGGCATATAAGTGATTTCTTTCCCTGTGAAAGAAATCGCTTGGCCCAATAAAAAAAAAAAAACACTGCAAAGAAAATAATGTGGGAAGATTCGCCCCCCACACCCCACAATGTGGGGGGCTGTGCCCCCCCACACCCCCTAACTAAATATACCAATTCTGAAATCGCACTACAGTGAGGAAAATGGCAAAGTAATGGAGGCAGGCAAGTGATTTCTTTCCCAGTGAAAGATATCGCTTATATGCCCTTTCGTTCTTTTAAATTTTTGTTGTTTTCAGTTTGATGAAGACCCATTCAAGATTTTGCGTCTTCGATGATATAATAGAGAACCTTGTGAAGGAGGTAGTGACACTCACCTTTACTTCCTGAGTTCTATCAGTGAGCCACTTGTCTACATAATGAATTACATGTGGGTTAACATTTAGCAGGGAGAGTTTATCTAGGAGCTTGGGATAGTGTTGAATGACTTTGTAAGGTCCAGATAAGCAGTGTGTGCTAACTTGCCCTTATCCGTTGCCTCAGTGACTTTTTTATAGATACCTACCAGATTAAGTAGGCAGAACCTGCCCTTGATGAAAACAAAATTGGATGGGATGACAGACTGTACATTACCTATATCCCTATTTATTCGTTCCATGGGGATCCATTCCATAACCATACAGGTGAGACTGATTTTAAAAATGAATTAATTTTGCTCTCCTCCATTCATCCAGAACAAACCCTGTTTTGAGACTAACACTTGGGCCTCTGTAAGGGATCTGCAGAGTTATGTTTCAGGCTAACTACTGGCTCCACAGATGTAGTGTTCCAGGTCTTAAATAGTGCTTAGAGAACTTGTTCTTGGGAGATTTTAGAGGGGTAGATGTGGGCATTTGATCTGAAAATACTGGAGGAGTAGTGGAATTGCAGCTTAATTTGTCTACTAGTAGATTGGCTATATTCTATGAGCCTTAGTATGCAGTATCATTTACTGTTAGCTCTTTACATTATTTTTGAGATTTCTAACATAGTTAAAGAAGGCTCTGTGCTTGTATTTTGCCTGGGTGACTTTTTCTACCTCATATCAGGCTTTGTGGCAGTATTTTGCCTGGGTGGCTCTTTTCTACCTCATATCTGGTTTTGGTTGATTTGATATGGATTTAGAGATCCTTGTTTAATTTAGCAATAGCATTTTTGCCTTCATAAGAGTTAGATTTATTTTTGCTTTAAAGAGTTTTTTCTGTGAACCTGTTTACCACCATAGGGGGATTATTTTTTAATTCTGTATAGTATTTATTGCTGAGGGGGGCAGAAGCATCTCTACAATTATTTACATGTGACTAGGACTATGCAGTAAAAGATTCTGCGTAAGCAGTGAGATTGTCAAGGTGGAAGGGTGATTTGAATTTCGTCAGGTCATCAATCAGTTTTAGTAGGTTAGGCCTTTGCATACTGTTTGAATGATGGGATACTGGAGGATGTCTTTGGCTTCAGTCTTAAGGTAAATGTGTCTGACTTGTTATCCGGTTTGACCAGGGAGGAGGTGGCATTAGGCAGGGACCAGAGCTGTCTAATACTGGTAAGGAGTAATTCCAGGATTTTATCTCACCTGATTAGGGTGTGGACTACCTAGTCTAGAGAGTTGGTATTTATGAAGTCCAGAAATCTATAGGTATACATTTCAGATTACATACAAGTCCCGATTGATGGTAGGATAGTTGAAGTCTCCTAAGAGAATGGTGTTTGGCTTAAGACATAGGCACTCTATACTGGTTAGGAAGGAGGTATGGCCCATAGAGGGCCTACAGGGAGTCCTGCAGCTTGCTATAATATGCTAAAGAGTTTTTTTTATAGTGAGCTGGACATGGAGGAATTCCAAGGGATTAGCTTGTCTAATGAATAAGGAGATGAGATTTCTTTAAGGATATAAACACATCTCCTCATTTAGACTTTACTTCTAATGTGCTGGTTCTGAATGAGTGATAGAACTTGCAGCCCTCTACTCTGGAAATGAAACAGGTGACAGTGACGATGCATATAGCTACATTTTCTTTTTTCAGTGGTACTTCTAGGGTGTGGAGTTTTTGTTAAGGTTCCAAGCACTGAGCAACAAAACATTATTGCTGTCCTGATTCTGCTTAGCTATGCTGAAAGATTTAGATAGCTGACTCTGCCTAAAAAAAAGACACAGTGGGGATGGCACTGTGCCAACGTGAGATACACGTAGAACTAAAGTGAACTGAGCCAAGGCTGACTATTAAAGGCATAGCTAAAGGTCTACCTTTATGTTCCTCACAAAATTTAGGACTGAATTAATAACATTGTTAGCCATAGTATTATATCATGTGACTTAAACATGTTCTGCACAGGCGCAGTGGTTCAACACTCAAAACAAATGTAATGCCCTGGATCTAGGACGTTTGATCAAAAGATCAAACGTCCAAATCCATAACCACCGAATACACTTTAACGAATGCACTTTCATTGAAAAAGTGTTTTCGTTAAAGCCTGTTAATAAAAAAAAAAAAAAAAAAAAAAAAAACACTACATTTATGTTTCTGCAGGGCGGCTTCACTCCCCTGCACCCCCCCATGTGGGGGGTTGTGCCCCCCACACCCCCCTACTTTAATATTCTCCCTCTGAGACTGCACTACAGTGGGGAAAAGGGAATTTTCCCTTATCTGCACTGTAGTACAGCCTCGACAACAGGCATATTTACGCAAAAGTGCTTCTTCGGTGAAAAGCACTTTCGCATAAGTATGCTCACCCCAAATGCATTCAGACGTTCGGTCGTTCAATCAAACATCCTAGATCCAATGCCATATATTCTTGTTTTCTCTCTCAAATTATTCCATTTCATATTTCCTTTTGTAGCACTGTATAACTTTCTTTGAAGACCACCCCCCCTCCTGACACCCATTCTGTTTCACTTAGCCCAGATCTCACATGGTTCTTCTTTCAGCTACCTATCCTTGCATCCCTGAGGTCCACTTTATTCACACTGTCACTGGTCACGCCTTGCCATACCAGGCCAATAAATTATAAGTTCTAGTATACAGGAAGTTTAGGCACCAGATCTTCAAAGAATGCACACTCCTTTAGATACGTAACATATTTTGCACAACTTCCATTTAAGTCTAACCCATGCTTAAATTTGGATGTAATATTAGACTTTGTAATGCTTAGAAGAGGACAGTTCCAGTACCTAGCATCTGTTTGAGTAACAAACCCAAATTTCCTGCATATAGAATTTAATGCAGTAATAAAACTGAAGCTGGAGTGTTTGGTATTCCTATAATTTCTCTGAGCACTAGCTTGGAGAAGTGTTTGCCAATACAATGAGCATTATAGGTTCATAGGTTCATAGGTTTATACTAGGCTATCTGCCCGACGGCATTTACAAGCCTAGCCCATCGTTTTGTGGCTTACGCCACCCCTTTAGTATGGGGAACTATACCCATTATTTTGCTGTGCCTCTGTCGAGCAGTGACACTGAGGTAATCCCTGGGGTATATCTGCGATCTCCCATCCATTGGTCAAGATTTCTCTTGAACAAGGCCAGCGAGGTGCTCTGCCTCACATGTACTGGGATTTTGTTCCACAGCATAGGGAGTCTTTGGGTAATGAATCTATCCCTCCAGCACGTCCTATTAATAGCCGTGTCGAGGTTTAAGTCTCCCGCCCTTGTGGCTCTGATGGATCTAGATTTTTTGAGGTGAAGCATATTCATCAAATCTGGGTTTGACATGGCCTTGTATGTTAGGCAAAGGTCACCTCTGAGCAAGCGGTGGCGACTGAATAGAGCTGGAGTTCTTTCAGTCGGGCAGCATAGGACAGATTTTTGAGACCCTTTATCCTTTTGGTGAGGAACTTTGTGGCCTCTCCAGCTGCTGCAGGTGTCGGGTCAGATACATCCCAAATGGGGCATTGTACTCAATCATTGGTCTGATGAGTGATGAGTAAAGGGAGACTATGACCTCCCTTGATCTAGATGAGAATCCCTTCATGATAAGGTGGGCAATGTAGAAAGTCTTCCTAACTACTTTAGCTACATGGGTGTCGAATGACAGACTACTATCAACCTGGGTCCCCAGGTCCCTGATAACTTCTTCTGTGCTCAGTGGATTGCCACCTATTTGGTAGCTAGGGGTAACCTTGTTTTTCCCAAAGGGTATGATTATGCATTTTTTGGCATTTAACTTCAGGCCGTGGCTCTGGCACCAGTTATCCGCTTTCTGTGAGACCCTTCTGAAGGATATCTGTGTCAGATGTGTTTTCTACTATGGCCCAGTTTGCAGTCATCTGCAAACTTTGTCAGCCATAACCCTCCTGTGTTTGCTTGTACTTCAGAAAAGTAGATGCCAAACAAGAGTGGGCCCAGGACTGAGCCCTGTGGGACACCACTTGTGACAGGTTTTGAGTCTGACATGGCGCCAGCAACTCTGACCCTGTGGGTTCTGTCACTCAGCCAGTTTGCAACCCATCTTGTGATGTATGGGTTAACATTTAAGCTGATGAGTTTTTCAATGATACCCGAGTGGGGTATTGTATCGAAGGCCTTAGCCAGATCGAGGTAGGCTGTATGGACTGCCTTTCCCTCGTCAATGGCTTTGGTGACTGTTTCGAAGAAGTCAACCAAGTTTAATTATGTCAATTTACCATATGAAGTTTGCTTCAAGTAAACCTATAAGCTAAAGGAAAGTTGACACAATTGATCTATTCTGGCTATGAGTATTCTTCAGTCAGTAATGCATTTAGTGAACCTTTTCTATTTCAGCTAAAGCATCTTTATTTCATAACACTTGGAAATATGTGCAGTTGCATTGTACTTTAATAATGTCTGAATTATGGAGTTTTATAGATCACATAATATCACCTCCCCTCTTGTTGCCATAGTTCTGAATAAAATGTCTAAGAACAGCATCACTTTATGTCTCATCAGTGAGGCAAGATTACAAAATGAAAATGTGTTATTGCTATTCCAAGATCTTTTATATCTCTAATGCAAACATGCTCTGCGCACTCAGTGATGAACATCTATTATCTTCACAGGATGAGATTAGACAACCTTGCATTTGCTTACATTAAATTCCATCCCTATACTTCTGGTCCAGATGTTTATGTAGATGAAGTAAATATTAATTATCTTCAAGTTATCATTTCAAGTGAGCAGAGTACCAGGTTTGCAGACATCATTATATTTTGAAGCCCAGCCCCTAATGGATTTAAGAAAGAATGAAAACCACATAATTAAGGAGGGATGTGCACAAAATAAAACCCCACAGCATGGGTTACATTTATCCATTACGATGTCTTGCCAAGAACAGTCATTCTTTTTTCTGTCTACTAACAAATGTTTCTCTCTTTGATGGTATCAGTTTACTATGCCTGCATTTAAAGTATGCATGATCCCAGTATAAGACAAATTAGAAAATACCTTAGCTAGATCACAGTAAACAGTGAAGTAAAACAGGTCATGACCCAGTACCATAATGACTATGTCATAAAGAAATCTATTAAACGTGCCTGCACTGATTGACCAATTAAGAAGCCATGCTGTAAAATATCGATCAGAAGATTACTTGATTCATTGTTCTTTAAGATTTCACTTAGATGATGCTAACAGCATTCCATTATATTAATTATAAGGTTTATTGGTCAATAGTTTTATATTAAGTTCCTTGCCACATTTTTGTACATAGAGAAAATCTAAACCCATTTTCACACATCCAGTACTTTCCGTGACCTCAGTAAGATATTAAATATTTTGCTTAGTGAATACACCCAAAAATTGTCAATTTATATATATTACACTACCAGCAAGATTATCAGGTGTCATACTATAAGAGGCTTTAACTCTGTTTATGGCAGGATGAACCATGTCATGTAGAATTTAGGGGTTTATGGCAGAACGAACCATGTCATGTAGAATTTGGGGTCATCTGCTGTTACATAATTCTGACTGCAAGTAGTACACCTTAGAGTCTGTGATCATACAAGAAGTGGAAACCTTGTTTAAAAAAACTCATCCTTGTCTAAAGGATCATGAACTATAATCAAAAATTCCCTACTTTTATTGTACCCCTTTCCACTCACGGGCAATCAGTAATAGTTATTCTGAGTCATAAACACTAAAATCCTAACAAATCCACAGATACCAACACCAGTCATTCCCTTCCTTGGTATCCTACTAAACAAACTGTGGCCATATACTAGTAATAATGCCTTTTATGTAGTATAGTATAAACATATGATATCAGCATGGCTTGTTTGTTGGGTTTAGCACAACAGATATTCTTAAGACAATGATTAACTACCTCCTGAAAAATCACAGGCCAAGATTATAAAACAGACTGTGTTAATATGAAAAAAGTGTTTGGTTTTTACCACATGGAGCAATCCATGCTGGTATGGAAAAACTTCTGTTTCACAATTAAAAATATCACTTACTAATGGAAGAAAAATGTGTTAACCCAAAAAGTCTGAATCCATAATTGCTAATGCCTTCCTCACTGTCCTTAAACCTTGCTTTATTGTGTCTGTCAGGGGTCCATCCTAAGCCTTCTTTTTATAGGTTCATATATTAGTACTAAGCTATTTGCTCTTGTGGGCCATTTTAAGCCTAGCACATTACCCCAAATGAGACTCAAACCCTACACCTCATTTGTATGGTAAACACCTTAACCATTATAAAGCACCACACTGTAGAACAGAACAGACCTCACACCACAAGTTCCAGGCCAGATGAATTCACTTAGTTTAGTACACAGACTGATTTATTAAAATAAAAATAAAAAAAAATAACTTCTGCAGTAAAAGTTAACAGCAAAACTTCAAACTCTTATACCATTAAGAACAAGTAACACTTCTCCTTAGAGACCTTTACCATTATGCCAACCTCCCCCCAGATATTTCCTTTTACTACTCATGAACAAGCTGACCAATGACTTGTACAACTTTACAAATGCATTCTGATTGGGAAGTCTGTGACTGACTTTGGGGTTAAACTATGTCTATTTCAGTTAATAAAAAGTAACATATCTGACTTTACAATATTGTATTCTGCAACCTGTGAACATAAAATATTTTACTTAAAAATAAATATGTGTGTGCTACCTTGTTCTCACTATAGTCAGACTGGGTTAGCAAAAGCAAATCCTTATTCGATGGAAGACAAATAGAGAAAAGTTCAATACATCGATATGAAAAAGACAAAGTACAAAAGTGAAAAAGTTAGAGTGATTTTCCTAGTATGATAATATCAGTTGAAACCATCACAACAAATATACTTGTTAAGCTTATGGCAGTCTATGTGACCTCCAAGCATTTAGCTCATGGTGCATTTCCCACTAGATGCAAATTCTTATTCCACTGTTGAATACTGTCCCTCCCTGTTTACTGCTACCTCTGCAAGTAGTCTACAGTCTAGGGGTTGTCCCAATAACTTCCATTCGTTAATTTCTCAAGTAAAGATGTATTGAGTTAGTTAATATTGCTAATACACAACTTTTGCTACTCTAGGTTGTATTTATTACTATAGATCTGCCCATTTATCTGTAAAATTTATCACTTTATGTTGTTGTCCATCTAGCGTAATTTTTCATTTATTTAAGTGTTTATTTAAATGCTTTTATGCTTGTTACATTTGTTGTATTACCTTCTGGCCTAAATCTTGTTTGACGGAATCTTCAGACCATGTTTCTGGCAGATTAGAGAGACCTTTGACCCCCAAAAGTGTTTTCTTTGCTTTTCTGTTGTCAACACTCAAGCATCAATGCTGCATGTCTGGATAGATCAGGCATTGAAAAACAAGTTATCTATGAATCATCTTCTTCTTTTGGCAGTTCCTGTTAGGGGTCACCACAGTGGATAATCTGTTTCCATGTCTTGCTATCCTATGCATCTTGCTCTGTCACACCAACCACCTTCTCTTTTCTGTCACACCAACCACGTGCATGGCCTTTCTCACCAAATCCATAAACCTTATCTTAGGCCTTCCTGTTTTCCTTTTACCTGGCAGCTCCATCCTTAGCATCCATTTTCCCAATATACCCAGCATTCTTCCTCAGCACATGTCCAAACCAACACAATATCACCTCTCTGTATTGTCTCCAAACAGTCCATCCTGAGCTGACCCTATAATATACTAATTCCTAATCCTGTCCATCCTCGTCACACCCAGTGCAAACCTTTGCATCTTTTACTCTGCCACCTCCAAATCCGACTCCTGTCTTTTCATTAGTACCACCGTCTGCAAGCCATATAACAATGCTGGTCTCAATACCAACTTGTAGACCTTCCCTTTCACTCTTACTGGTACCTGTTTGCCACAAATCACTCTTCACACTCTTCTCCACCCACTCCACCCTGCCTGTACTTTCTCTTTCACCTCTCTTCCACGCTCACCATTACTTTGAACTGCTGATCCCAAGCATTTAAACTCATCCACCGCCACATCTACTCCCTGCATCCTCACCATTCCTCTGTCCTCTGTCTCATTCACACACATATATTCTGTCTTAGTCATGCTGACCTTCATTCATCTCCTCTCTAGAGCATACGTCCACCTCTCCAGGGTCTGCTCAACTTGTTCCCTACTCTCACTACAGATCACAATGTCATCTGCAAACATCATAGTTCACAGGGACTCCTGTCTGTCTTGTCTGTCAACCTGTCCATCACCATTGCAAATAAGAAAGGGCTCAGAGCCGATCCTTGATGTAGTCCCACCTCCAACTTGAATGCATCTGTCACTCCTACCGCAGACCTCACCACTGTCACATGACCCTCTTACATACCCTGTACCACTCTTACATACTTCTCTGCCACTCCCGACTATCTCATACATTACCACAACTCATCTCTAGGCACCCTGTCATATGCTTTCTCTAAGTCGACAAAGACACAATGCAACTCATTCTGACCTTCTCTATACTTCTCCACCAACACCCTCAGAGCAGACATCGCATCTGTAGTGCTCTTTCCTGGCATGAAACCATACTGCTGATCACTAATCATCACCTCCTTTCTTAACCTAGCTTCCACTACTCTTTCCCATAATGTCATGCTGTGACTGATCAATTTTATCCCTCTGTAGTTACTACAGCTCTGCACATCACCCTTTTTCTTAAAAATTGGTACCAAAATACTTCCTTTCCCCTCCTCAGGCATCCTCTCTGTTTCCAAGATTTCATTAAACAATCTGGTTAAAAATTTCACTGCCATCTTTCCTAAACACCTCAGTGCTTACACAGGTATGTCATCTGGACCAACAGCCTTTCCATTCTTCATCCTCTTCATAGCTGTCCTTACTTCCTTCTTGCTGATCCATTGCACTTCCTGATTCACTATCCACACATCGTCCAACCTTCTCTCTCTCATTCTCTTAATTCATCAGCCCTTCAAATACTCTTTCCATGTGCTCAACACACTCTTCCTGCTTGTGAGTGCATTTCCCTTGTTATCCTTTATCACTCTTACCTGCTGCACATCTTTTCCAGCTCAGTCCCTATGTCTAGCCAATAAGTACAGGTCCTTTTCTCCCTCCTTAGTGTCCAACCTTTCATACAACTCTCCATACACCTTATCCTTAGCTTTTGTCACCACTGTCTTTGCCATACACCTCATCTCTTTATGCTCATAGGACAATAGGTTCATAGGCTGGTACTAGGCTATCGGCCCAAGGGCCTATACAAGCCTAGCCATAACAATTCCCTGGCTATTTCTTCCCACACTATTTACTTCCCTGGACCCCTGTCTAGCAGGGCGACTGACGGGATCCCTGGGGTGAATTTCCTTTCTCCCATCCAATCATCAAGGTTCCTTTTAAAGAGGGCCAAAGAGGTGCTCTGCTTGACATGTATGGGCAGTCTATTCCAGAGTCTGTGGAGTCTCTGGGTCAGGAACCTATCCCTCCAGCATGTTTTGTTTATTGTGATGACAAGGTTTAGATCCCTGGAGCATGTGGCTCTGATGGATTGGGATTTATTTAAGTGTAGCATGTCCAACAGATCTGGGTTTGACATGGCCTTGTATGTTAAGCAGAGATCGCCTCAGAGTAGACAATATGCGACAGAGTATAGCTGGAGTTTTTTAAGGCAGTCAGCATAGGGCATCTGCTTTAGGCCTGTGATTCTTTTAGTGAGGTATTTCTGCGGCCTTTCCAGTTGTTGCAGACGTCTTGAGAGGTACATACCAAATGGGGCATTGTATTCTATAATGGGTCTAGTGAGGGATGAGTACAGTGAGACAATGACCTCCTGTCTACTTTCTTCATCTCACTGAAAATCCCACTTCTTCTTCGCCAACCTTTTTCTCAGGATACTCTCCTGTATTTCCTCATTCCATCACCAGGTCTCCTTGTCCTCCTTCCTCTGTCTAGATGTCACACCAGGCACCTTTCTAGCCATCTTCCTAACCAGCTCTGCTGTAATTACCCAGCTGTTCGGTAACTTTTCACTGCCACCCATTGCCTGTCTTAACTCTTCCCTGAGCTTCATCTCACAATCACCCTTTTTCAACTTCTACCATCTGATCCTTGGCACTTCCCTCACTCTCCTCCTCCTCTTTTTGATCACCAACATCATACTACAGACAATCATCCTATGATGCCTAACTACACTTAACCCTATCAGCACTTTACAGACTGGCCCTCCTGCATAGGATATAATCTACCTGTGTGCATCTTCCACCACTCTTCTGCATCACCCTATCTTCCTCGCTCTTTCATCATCATAAAATACACATTCACCTCAGCCATGTCCATCCTTTTTGCAAAGTCCACTACCATCTGACCTTCTGCATTCCTCTCCTTAACATGATACCTACCCATCACTTCCTCATCCCCTCTGTTCCCTTCACCAACATGCCCATTGAAATCCACTGCAATCACGACTCTCTCACCCATGGGTACACTCACGACCACTTCATCCAACTCACTCCAAACTTTTTCTTTCTCATCCATCACACAACCAACTTGCGGAGCATAAGCACTAACAACATGTATCACCACACCATCAATTTCCAGCTTCATAAACATCACTCT
>NC_056741.1:225894876-225984876 GCF_019279795.1 Protopterus annectens
ATCACAAGCTGTGTTTCTATTTTGAATAGAGTCATGCCACTTCTGTTTGTCCAGCAGTGCATTTACAAACGTAAAGAAAGAGCACATTGACCTTGCTGATCAAAATACACGTGTGCAGTGACTGTAATATTGAGAAGGAAAAGAGCTAGCTGAGTCTGCATTTGATCTAAGCTCCCCTAAAGAAAGAATCTCAGCACCAAACAGCACAACGGGAAGCTTCTGGAAAGAACATGATTAATAGTTCACTCTTCGTAATGATTTGTGTTCACCTACCTCCGATCAGGCATGCCCTACCACCAAATCTCAAGACAGATAAGACACTGCAGAGCACTTCAGTTTTTATTAATAAAATGTTCATTTTCTTTTTAAATAACACTACTTTCTCAAAGTTCTTTTTTCTAAATATCACTCTGTTGCTTGATGCTACCCATAGCATTGATATGGCATGTACCTGCTCATACTGATCTGTGAATTTCTTGCCACTGCCACAGTACAGCTATACTAGCTCTGGGATTAAACTAAAGCCATAAATACATACTCTGTGAAAATCTTGCAATATTATCAGTGCCATTTGCCATTCTTAAACTCTTTTGTAGAAAGTGTCTTCCAGAAGCCTTTTAAATGTGTAGTTCTATATGCCAGTATCAAAGGTATGTGTTATCTTAGGATCATAGGAAGTTGCTAGGCTATTGGCCCTGAGGCCTTTACAAGCCTAGCGAAGCATTTAGCCCATGTTCCAACAAGTCAGCACACAATGCCACTGTCCATCAGGGACACAGGTGGAATCCCAGGGGTGTATTTTCTGTTCCCCATCCAGTTATCCAGGTTGCATTTTAAAAGGGTTAATGAGGTACTCTGCTTTACTTGGAGAGGGAGTCTGTTCCACAAAAGGGGGAGTCTCTGGGACAAAAATCTGTCCCACCAAGTCCTATTGATATCACATACTAGGCTGAGGTCACGCATGTGGGCAATTCGAGTGAAGCTTGACTTGTGGATATGCAGCAGTCCCACCAAGGCGGGGTCTGAGATTATCTTGTATGCCAGACAGAGGTCACCTGAGAGGAGTCTGTAGGAGACTGAGTAGAGGGACAGGGCTTTTAGCCTATCTGTGTAGGGTAGATGTTTGAGGCCCTGGATTTTCTGGGTGAGGAACCTCTGTGGTCTCTCCAGCTGCTGCATGTGCTTTGTGAGTTGCATACTGAAAGGGGCATTGTACTCAATAATGGGTCTCATAAAGGAAGAATACAGGGATGTTATGACTACCTTGTCTCTGGATGAGATACCCTTACTAATGAGGTGGGCCATGTAGAAAGCTTTCCATACAATGATGGCAATATGGTGGTCAAAAGTCAGTTTGCTATCAACCTGGGTGCCCAAGTCTCTCATAAGTGATTGCATGCTTAGGACCTTCTTATCAATGTGACAATTTGTGGGGATATCTTATGGATGCTAAATGATTAGCACCATGTTTTGATTACCTCTCTGACATGTCGCTTGCATGATTCCTTACCTGTCTAGACACCGGGCATGTCTCAGACATGATGGTTTGTCTAAGGGGACATTTGGCATGTTTCTCATAAGATTTATTTGACTGTAGTTTAAAGATGCTTTATCTAGTTGGTCATGTGGCATGGCTCTGACTTAAAGATTTATCTTTCTACGTACTTTAACATGTTTCTGACGTATGATAATTAGACATTTCTGAGAAGACTCTTAGTTATAAAGTTTAATGTGTATGTCGCATGTGTGTGTGTGTGTGTGTGTGTGTGTGTGTGTGTGTGTGTGTGTGTGTGTGTGTGTGTGTGTGTGTGTGCGCGTGCACACATATACCAAGTTTACATAAATCAAGTACTACTGTTCTCAGTTTTTGTGAAAATAAGCAAGAGAAAGTGTAGATTCTTTATTTCTGAGTGTGATTTGGAGGATGTAGCTGCCAGATACATGAGTGAATGAGTGGGAACAAGGTTTCTTTTTAAATTACAGTATTGTTAAACACTGTCTCATCATGTCTGAAGCACTAAAATGGATATTCTTATCAAACTGTATAGTCACTTGACAGAATTCCCTTGGTTTCAATTAGCAGTGATTTTACTGTCTATAATAACATATGTTTAAATGGGTGTTTCACCACTTTTATGCTTTCTGCCTCAGAGTAGTTATGGCTCAGACGATAAATGCTGTGTAAGTGATTTCATTTGAAATGATCCCTACAGCCAGCATAGAGACAAATATTGCCCTACAACATTGCATTTAATTGTTAAATTAAGATTTCTTCAGGTATGACTTCATACTTTCAATATAAGCCAGCCAAACTCCCTAGGCTATGTTTATCACATTAATTCCATTGATAGTTAACCACCAAACAAGTAATTCATGATGCCGCATTCTAGTTTCAGGCTCTCATATCATAAAATGAGAGTTCTTTCTCAACTTTCACTCGCCACTCTGGTATTATCTTCCCTAAGTACCTGTTCTGTAGCCCCAAGACCCCTGATCTTACTCTCATTCGGAAAAACTCTTTCTTCCTTACCTTGTGTCATACCAGTACATAGATACTCTATCCCAAATATTTTTCACTGATTTCCTAAAACAATGTGTAATTATGCACCCTGGTAATGCATACTGTTAATAACCAGTCACTACTCTTTGACATGGCACAAATGGATGTCTAATAATAACCTTACCAAAATATCTCTTCTTAATTGGTGACACATCTGTTCTAAGCCAGTCAGATGATAATGTTACTCGACATGACCCTAGTGAACTCTTTTGGAAGGATACATCAGAACTTTGACTTCTTCCATTAAATTCATGGAGTTTATGCAATAAGATATCCCTATCTCATAGATAGGGCAGTATTCCCCAATATCACAGCAGTGGGGAAAATGCAGATGAAGATATATGTATGCTCTGGTGGCATAAAGGGGAAAGCCCTGACTATAGCCCAACCAACTCAGGTTAAAACAGTGGCTTTGACAACTGATGGAGTGGCAAGAAGGGATGAGTATTACCATCCCTTTTGGGAGGACAGTCCTGCAGATGTCTTCTGTGATGATCCCTCGTGGAAGCTGGGGAGATCACAAATGAGAGGCATGGTCCAAAAGGGGGTAATAGGTTGGGGACATGGCTGAGACACTGCAGAAGTGAGGGTATATACTCCATGGCCTCATTACATACCTGCCCCTCGGATGTTACCACAAAACCATGAGGGAGCGGTTGTGTAATGGAGTAGGTCAGAAAAAAATTAACCAATGACCAGACCCCCAGTACATCCTTAAGATTTACACTGGCCCCACCATTATTATATGAAGCCTATGGAGTTAGGAAGCAGCTGTAGGCCCAGTGACAGGCATTTGGCACTGGGTAGAGGGCCCTGGGATGATGCAGAGTGGAGAAAAAAAAAGCTCCTCAAAAATGTTTCTACCAGAATGCGGTATTATCTACAGTGACAGACATCCAGGAGTAGGAGCTGTAATATCTATGGAACAGGTTTATATGTTAGAAGCCATCTGCAGAGCCCTATTACAATGCATACAGATGCAATTCTTGTCACAGTAAAGATTAGTTTGTTCAAAACCCTAACAATTGGCAGCATTTATGTTCCTCTAGCTCATCCCAAATATGCATCTGAGGAAAACCAACCTTGGCTAACTACCAGCATTAAAGTGATATTAATCATATAATGACATTTCAGTTTACACTGGTCATTTCAAGTAGCAGATACTCGTAACCATCTTTAATTACTTTGGGTCTAGCAGAGCTTGCTAACAGCTCCATCAGAACAAATAAAGTTACAGTAAGGTATAGAATAATTGGCTGAACTGTATCATCTAGACAGAATAATATCGCAAACGCTGGTAAGATGTCTGCTTTTCTTATGTGGCCCCACCGAAAGCTTAAATAAGACTCATCTCTATCTTTGTACCAGAAATACTAAAATGTTTAATCTCACTTATTTCTTAACACTGCTTAAGACATTTGTCAGGGTTTCTCACTTTCTGTTTTCATTCTGCACGTGGCTGTTAATTACCTTAATATATCATTCTTAGGTGTTCTGTATAATGTAACACCTGTGAAACATAAAAACCTAATGCAAAGTCAACACCATGAATAAAATCTAAATATGGTGCCACCAGCAGAAATGTTTACAATTTTACATATAGTTTCATAAGCAAAGGGACAAAAGGCAATAATTATTAATAAGTACCAAAAAACATTCTGTCATAATAAGCAAAATGCACATATGAATAATTCTCAGACTTTCTGTTTTAATATCTCCTACTTGCTGACCCAGGCAAGAAATCCAAATCTTGCCCCTTATCCAATAAAATGCCACTAGATGTAACTCACAAGTTCAGTGAACACTGCTTAAGGAGAACACATTCCAGTAACTTTCTTACCTGCGCACAGTCCCATCATTCTTTTACCTGCACACATTCCATTCAGTCTCTTACCTTTACACATTCCAGACACTCTCTTACCTGTGCACATTCAAGTCACTCTATTACCTGTACACATTTCAGTCATTCTCTCATCTGCACACACTCCAAACCCTCTCTCACCTCCATACATTCCAATCACTCTCTTACCTGCACACATTCCAATCACCCTCTCACCTGCATTCAGCAACATCTGTCATCTTTCATTTTTCTTTAGTTCCAAACACCATAGTGCAGAATTACATTCCGAATCCAAAACTTTATCAATTATGAACAACACCCGACTCAATAAATGCCTTAGTCCTTCAGAAGAAAAGCACTTATATTTCCTATTTCAATACTGATGAGTTGCATCATCATTGACTCCAGAACTACAAAAGCATGATAATCCTACATTAATATTACAGTCAATAAAGGACTAACATCCAATAAATTATAGAACTACTAATCAATAAGACTTGTATCTGCTTTTTCAAAAATTCATGAGAAATGTGTCCACAATTTATCATCGATTTAGATAACTGCAACCTTGTCTCCAGTCACTTAGCATGCATTCTAGTCTAGTTACAGCACTCAATCAGGTTTAGTCAGCTTCACTTAATATCTTCTACTAACCTCTGTGCTGACCCAGTAGTAAGAATAGCCTTTCTAGATATCTCTAAACATTTGGTATAATCTGTTGCCTCGTTCTGATCTCTCAGTTTATGGATCTTGCTGTTAGTGCTCAGGATCTCATTTGATTTGACAGATACCTCTCCTATCATGTACAGTCTTTTAGATAAATGAAGCATTGTCTGAAGCTGGATTCATCCATGTTGGCTTCCCCCATACCTCCATGTTGTTCTGTTCCCTTTACAATGTGAATAAAATGCTTCCTTGTTTATATTCGACCAATCTCATTCAAATATTTACTGGCCTCAATGAATGTTGCTGAAGAAATCAGTTGTCATCTTAGAAATCCTTAAAGGTCAACAAAGCTAAACTAATACAGTTTAACAAATTGGCTGATTATAAATTATTGGATGGTCTTTGTATTCAACATATTTCCATGGACATGATAGACGTTTTAGACAATATTGAGTTTTTTTATGTCATTGTAGTTTTGAATCTAAAGTTTGATCAGCATTATCAGTGATAGTTAAAAAAAATACCAGTAGCTGAGAAGACATTGTAAAATTTAACAATTTCTAACAGATCATAGGATCATAAGATCGTAGGGAGTTACTAGGCTATTGTCTCACAGGCCCTTATGAGCCTAGCCAAGAGTTTAGCCCATGTTTAGACAAGTCAGAACCCGAAGCTCCTTTCCAGCAGGGATACGGTTGGAATCCCAGGGATGTACTTTCTATTCCACAGTCTCTGGGACACAAATCTGCTCCACCAACAATTCCTATTGATGTCACAGACCAGGTTGAGGCCACGCTTGTGGGTTACTCGAGTGGAGCTTGACTTGCTGCTATGCAGCAGTCCCATCAGGGCGGGGTCTGAGATCACCTTATATGCCAGACAGAGGTCACCTCTGAAGAGTCTGTACAAAACTGAGTAGAAAGGTAGGGCTTTTAGCCTATATGTGTATGGTAGATTTTTGAGGCCCTGGATTCTTCTGGTGAGGAACCTCTGTGGTCTCTCCAGCTGCTGCATGTACTTTAAGAGGTACATGATGAACGGGGCAATTGCACTCAATAATGGGCCTTATAAGGGAAGAATACAGGGATGTTATGAGCTCCTTGTCCCTGGATGAGATACCCTTCCTTATGAGGTGGGCCTTGTAGAAAGCTTTCCGTACAATGTAAGCAACATGATAGTTAAAAGTCAGGTTGCTATCAACCTGGGTGCCAAATCCCTCATAACTGATTGCATGCTTAGGATGTTGTTATTAATGTGATAATTTGTGGGGACATCACTCTCCCCAAAGGGGATGATAATGCATTTTTTGGTATTCAGCTTGAGGCCACGTTACTAGCATGAGTAATTTGTTTGAGTGAGACCTTCTTGGAGGATGTTCACATAACTAGGGGAATTGATGATAGTGCCCATCTTGCAGTCATTTGCAAACTTGGTCAGCCATAGCACACTGATTTTGGCCTGTACCTCAGAAAAGTATATCCCAAATAACAGAGGCCCCAAGACTGAACCCTGGGATATGCCGCTCGTTACAGGTCTACTGCTTGAGGTGGCTTCCCCTATTTTGACTAGGTGGGTTCTATCAGTGAGCCAGTTAGCTACCCATCTGGTAACATATGGATTGATGCCTAGTTGAGAGAATTTATCTATTATGCCTGAGTGCAGAATAGTGTCAAAGACTTTGGCCAGGTCGAGGTAGGTGGTATGCACCGTTTTCCCCTTGTCCATGCTTTTGGTGGCTGTCTCATAGAAGTCAACCAAATTTAACAAACATGACCTCCCCCTGATGAAGCCAAACTGTCTGGGATCGAGTGTTTGGAGGTTGTCAATGTCCTTGTTAAAGAGGTCCATGATAATTCATTCCATGGCCTTGCAGATCAGGCTAGTTAGGCTGATGGGTCTATAATTTCCTGGATCAGTGGACACTCTACCTTTGTGCAATGGGATGATAGTGGCCATCCTCCACTCAGCTGGGATAAATTTGGTGCTCAGGCTTTAGTTGAATAAGGCACCTAATGGAGCTGCAAGTTCCTGCATGAGTTCATGTAGGATGCAGTCTGGAATGCTACCAGGTCCCATGAAGGTGGTATTTTCTGCCTTAAAGAGAGCAGTGATGACCTATACCATAGATATAAGGGGAAGGGGACAGGTTCTGGAAATATCCTGATTTACTGATGGGGGGGGACAGGGGGGTGAAGTTTTCACTGAATCTCTCAGCCAGCAAGTTTGCTGTATCTACTGCATTTGTATATGTGGTGTCCTTGACCACCAGTTCTGAACAGATCTGGGTGCTACCTTTGAGACTGCGGACATATGTGAAGAAGGCCTTGTGATTGTCTCTAATAGATGTGGGCAATTTTGACTGGAAGTTTGCTTTAGAGTATTTCATTAGTGCTCTTATTTGCTTGTTCAGGCTAAGGAGATATTGCTTCCCGTTGGGAACCTGCTCCTTCTTGGTACTGGACAGCAATTTTTTTCTTTTGTTGTAGAGTTTATTTATTGCAGATTTCCACCAGACAGGTTTACTCTTCCTTGCGGAGGATGATTTAGTCCTGTCGGGTATTCCTGATTCCATGCATCTATATAAATACGCATATAGTGCTTTGGTATAGTTTTGAATACTGGTGCCAGTTCCTAACGAGGGGGAGGGGGCTGTGAAGCTGTTTATACCATCCCTCAGTAAGCTGTAATCAGCTTTGGAAAAGTTTTTTTGTTTGACCCTGGCTAGGGGGGGTCGAGGGAGATGATGACTTTTAAAGTGACAGCTTTATGGTCGGATCTTACCAGAGAGGATGATACTGCAGGGATGCTTCAGTGGTTACTTATGTTGGTTAATACCAAGTCCAAGATATTATCACCTCTTGTGGGGGTATTGACTTGCTGTTCCAAAGCATTTGCATTGACAAAATTGAGGAATCTCTGGGCATTTGTGTTCTGGCATGAGTAGTTCTTCCAGTCTATGTTTGGGTAGTTAAAGTCTCCCAGCATCAGAGTAAAGGGTTGAATCTTAACAGATTTGAAGAGGTCCAGATAGGCAGATGGGGAATCTTGAGTCAGATTTGGGGGCTGGTAGCTAGCTATGTTTTGTAGAGGGGTCTTGTCAATGGTTAACTGCACCTGGAGTGTCTCCTGTGCGTCATACTGTTTGACCAGCATGGAGGTGTGTATGTCTTTAATATATATTGAAACTCCACCTCCTTTGGGTTTACTGCCCACAGTTTGGGGTCTGAATGTATGTTAGGATGAGTAACCAGGTAAAGCTGGGATGCTCTCTGCAGCTTTGAACCATGTTTCTGTGATTGCATAGATGTTGGCATTTTCCAGGGTTAAAAATGTTTGCAATGAGTGCAGTTTCATGTTTAGACTCCTAGCATCATGATCTTTAATTTGCATTTTGTTGAAACTTTTATGTTGGTAGTTTTAACCTCATCACTTTTCCTAAAAAAGGCACTATGTGGGAGGCAAGAGCCTTTGCCAGAAGCCTGAAGCCCAAGTGAGACAGATGCAGGCCATCTGTGGCAAAGCATTGTGGTTTGTCAATCATATCTTCCCAGGTTTTCAGGTACTGGATCCCCCTGGAATGACACCAGAAACTAAGCCAATTGTTGAAGTCAGTCATTTTCTGTTTGTATTGAAGCATCATTCTGGGTGATGGTAGAATTCTGCTCAAAGCTAGGGACATACCCGCCTGGGACACATTCAATGAGTTTAGTCATATCTCTCTTCATATAGTCCAGGGAGGTACCTCTCATCATTCACACCAACATGGACTATGACAGAGTCATAACAGTACCTGTTGTTGAAAGACCTGAGTGTGTATGTGATATGGTAGATTCTGGCCCCTGGCAGACAACTAACAGTAACTTTCACTTATCCAGCCTTATCCAGCAAGAGTCTACATGCTAGCTAGCCTCCTGGGTGCCTATACCCTACTTGTTAGTCTTAACTCTTAGTTATCAAAACTAGAGCAAACTTTTTAAACTGTTACATTAGCAATTAACTTATTAAATCAATCCCATCACTGCCAAGCATCAGAAAAAGTACAATGGCCAGAATTGCTACAGTGTATTACATTCAGTCAGTTAAACTTAGTCCATTACTCTGTCAGATTTCAAGCCATCAAGGAAACTAAAATGGTACATCTGCATTTGGCACATTAGGCATACTGTAAATCAGAGCAGTTTATTGAAACATCCATGTGAAACAATTGTCATAGTGATTCTTTATTCTTAACAATGGTGGGAAAGTTCTAGGATAATCTTATGTGTGAAATCAGGGCCACAGTCATTAATATACTTAAAAGGATGATGCAATCTTAAGTTTATTACGTGTTGAATTTGTGGTAGTAATAACAACCTCTATTGATCTGCAGAACCGCTGAGATGATTATATCACTAATTTGTAGACTGCCTCTTATGCCTTTTTATTCCTTCTGCTTTAGTACAACCATTTCTCAGGATCTACTTCTCATCTAAGACCCATGTTACCCTCTGTGACATCCCTGTTCTCCTCATTTCTCAAGTTACCTCTTCTGTATTTCATTTCTTCTTTTAACTGTGTTTTCTCATTCTCCTCTCCATAAAATCTAACACTCTTTGCCACAGGGTATTATTGTATACTCTGTATATGTGGTTATATATGAGTAATTTAAATATTTATCTTTGAGCTTATTATATAGAGTTTTGTTTGACTTAATGAGAAAATACTTTTTCACTGTTCTGTTGCTTACTCTGAATGAAGCTTTGAATGTTTGCTGTTGTGGATGTTACTGGGTTTACATAACATTATGCCTTTATGCTCTGTGTTACATTATTTAATCCCTGGGATTCATGAAGCTTGCGCCAGGCGCAGGCGTAGCGTAGGCGGAATAATGCCAAATATGGCCGACGAGCGATTCAGTTACGATCCAATTCCACGTGCACTACTGGCGTATGCCAGAACTGCGCAGCCCTCGGCACAGGTATGCTAATCACCCCATGCACAGTGTCACACCATGCAAATGAAGGCAGATAGCGATTCATGAAGTGGTGCAGGTGTAGCGTAAGCCCAGGGAAATGTAAACCAAAAAACACGGTTTACATTTTCCCAAACAGAACATCGGAGCTATGGAAGCGGACCAGACTTATGTATTGCAAAGTTAACATATGCCAATGGCTAAATACACAGCCAATGGCATAAGAAAAGATGCACAACACCGAAAAAACAACATTTAATGTCATGTCCACAGTAACGCACAGTACAACCGCAGGGCATGTGTGCACAAACAGGAACATAAAGAAAATACATAAAAATGTCATAAAATCGCAATGTAATACAAATCAGGTTTTCACCATAATACGCAATGGTAGGCATGGAACACCACAACCAAGGTGCAAGGGTTGCTAAGGGCCTGCGACAGTGTTTGGTGTGGAAACTATGAATTAGTAGTCAATGCCATGCAAATGAGGCAGGTAATACTGAATTGCAAACGTCCCGCCGGATGAAGGATGTACCAAACGGCGCAGTACTATAACACCGAGGAGTGGCTCATAGGAGATACATGACATCAGCAGAGGGGTGTGCTACTGTAGCAGTAAGCACATTGGAGCAATGAAAATCTGGCCTGGCCATTGCTAAACAAAGCTGCAGGACAGTGGTGGGGAGGAAGGTATAGAATCGTTCAGCTGAGAGCACACATGGTGCCCGAAAGCGCATGTGTATGGGGAGGAAAACGTGCCCAAAACCCGGTAAGCGGATGCACGCACCGCAAACAATAGCAGAAACAGGAAGATCAGGGGAAGAAAAGAAGGAAATGCCGAAGTAGGGTAATTGGAGTACTACTGAGCAATTAACACCAATCAACTCATGGCGGACAATCGACGGCAGCTGACAAGTCTGCTCGCAGAAACCTGCAAAACAGGATAGGGGAGGAATTGGATTGCAAAGAAAGGAGGGGAGGCATTGGATTGCAAAGATAGGAGATCTGTCATAGCAGAGCAAAGCAAACCGACAGTAGACCGGCAATAGCACACATTACGCAAGATATGCCAGATCTAGGAAAGTACAAATTAAAGCAGGCTGCCGTATGCATGCCAGAAAATGGTAGGTGGAACGTGCAGAAATGTAAAGGGAAGGTCAAGAGGTAATCCACGGCAGGCAAATGTAATTCAACACCAAAGGCACCACAATAGTAGTTCCGGTAATAAAACACAGTAGATACCCTGTAGCTACAATCGTACATACACACCCTATGACATCATTGGTGTTCACAGCACAATAGTATAAAGTGTGAAAGCACCCTACACACACCTGTGTATTCCCAAACACTGCACCATAGGTGTAAACACACGGGGAACTTTTAAAATGTACATGTTGGGAGCTGCCATAGCTGTGATTCATCAGCATGTGTTAGAGACTGACGGTTTTGTGGAGGATGATGCCGACAACCACCACAGGCCCCGGGGAGGAGAAGAGTGTTCATACCAAGGGTAACCTACCAGGGGCTACATGATCTGGAGATAGTAGAGCGTTACAGGGTGGACAGGGACATCTTACAGCAAATAGTGGAGCTGTGCCGGCCACGCCTGAGAAGCAGAAACAACAGAGGGAAACCCATCCCAGTGGACATGAAGGTATGTGTAAGCTTGCGAATACTAGCCACAGGTTCCTTTCAAAGGCCAACGGGAGATATAATGGGGATCTCACAGGCATCAGTATCCAGGGTACTATACCAGTTCCTGGATGCCATGTTACCACATGCCAATGAGCATATATACTTCCCCTGAACTCAGGAGGAGTTGGCCAGCAATATGCGTCACTTCCACCATGTGGCACACTACCCGGAGGTACAGGGTGTGATAGACTGCACACACATACAAATCAAGTCACCACCCGGTGAGAATAGTAGGCGCTACATAAACTGCAAGGGATTCCACTCCATCAACTGCCAGGTCATGTGCAATGCCCAGGGCATTATCATGGATGTGTGTGTTGGCAGCCCTGGAAGCTACCATGACTCCCATATCTGGCATGCCTCACAGCTGTATCAGGTATTTGTCAGGGGGGACATCCCACATGGCCACCTTGTGGGGGATGCTGGCTATGCACTGGAGTCATGGATGACGACTCCCATCAGAAATGCACACACACCCATGCAAGAACGCCATAATGAGGCACATGCACAAACCAGAATCATCATATAGCATGTGTTCGGGATGTTGAAATCACGGTTCCGGTGCTTGGACACATCTGGTGGAGCCTTGCAGTACTCTCCAGGCATGTGTGCCCACATCATCATAGTATGTGCCATGCTACATAATATGATCCTCCAGAAACAGCTGCAGCAGGGACAACATGGTGAAGGCCCTCATAGCCCACCGCAATTGCCAAGGCCACCACAGGCACAGAGGGACTCAGACCACGAACACACTGTGCCAGACCCAGAAGGCAGACGGAGGCACGCCCAATATGCCTACGCCTTGGCAAAGAGGGAACGTATAGCACATACTCTGACAGTGTAGGCCCCTACGGACTGACACACCTCTCCACCTGCACACACAGTAAAATGGATGGCACACAAACACGACCACCTGTAAATTGTAATGTATAGGTGGCCCACTGTGTGAATCCCACATAGGCAGCCCTCAAACATTGTACACACAACAGCTATTGGAACACGGAATGTCAACACCTGAACAGCACATGCGCCTATCAGCATATAGTGGTGCTGTGTGTATAGGTTCCCAGGTACATCGGTAGGTACACGGCCGATTGTCAGAGGCCATACACCAAACGGGGCAAACAGTGTCCGCTGTCACCACAACATCGAGTAACCAACTGTTGCTTAGTGGAGCAGAGGCAATCGCGGGAGCACATGTGTGTAAGCACTGTTCTGCACACACTCAGCATGGAGTCCCTGCTGCGTTAATGAGGGGCTCCACATAATGTAATCATGGATGTTGTGTCAAGGCATGGGGTGTACCCATGACAGGTATTTGTCACCCCAGCATGCTCCACCTACAGTCGTTTGAAGGTGTAGCACAGTATCGTGTGTGGCTCACTGTGACATACATACTCAATGCCGGAGCACATCCAGTAAACATCATATGGACATACCATTAACTGGACTCATGCATATGTAAGCTAACTGAGTTACCCATGTGAGTGCAGTATGGAGTTAACAGCCATAGTATACTCCACATACAAAACGACATAACACGTGTACAAATCCCAGATGTCCAAGTGTTAAATACAGTGATCGTCGTGCATTTTCCCAGTCACACGTCCTGCAAGGGATGTAACATAATCCCGAATGCACGTGTAATGCATGTCGTATGCATGTCATCAGATCATGTTTAGCACACGTTAGCGGGAATATGTGTTGCCCACTGCTGCTAAGTGACGTTTAAATATGACTATACGGATATGAGTGAAACAGGGATAAGCTTCTCCGAATATCACGCAGATCACGGTCAATGATGTCCAGCACAGGTGAAACCAGCATTATTCACCCCTGTGCTAATAGTGCCTGCTTTAAAGGGTAAAACGACCACTGCCAGGAGTAGAACACGCAATCATGTATACAATTACCAAACAGTATTGCTAGCCAAGATGTACCTATGGTAGGGCTGCCACCTCTTTAAATGACCAATGTGGGACATACGTCAGATGTCTGCAGGCCGACACATACACCTGGCCAGTACGAAAATCAGAATTTCACTGTTTTGCCTAGATAAAAGCTTATTCTAGTAATGTTTGCTTACATATTCTGTTTCTATAACATATAGGTGGTTCAGCTACAGAATAACTGTTTTATGCAATTATTACATAAACTATAGGAAATAAGTATGTCTTAAACTCTCAGGACATTTGCCATGTTTACAGATATTTTGCAGGACACAACTGCCCAAAGAGGGACTGTCCCTCACAAAGTGGGACAGCTGGTAACCCTAACCTACGGCAGGTGGGTAATGTGACAGGTACAGACACAAACGTGCGGAGACCAGGAAACAGTATACACCGACAAGTACACAATGAAAGGTGTAGCTTGCCTGTCACTTTCCTTGTCAGAGATATATATATATTATATATATATATATATATATATATATATATATATATATATATATATATATATATATATATATATATATATATATATATATATATATATACACATATACATATATATAATACAGATAGAAAGGGCGATAGAGTGATATATGTTGATATATACGGATTCAACGATATCTGCAAATATATATAGATAGGTCAACGACATTCATAACACCTTGGAGGTAGAAATAAATAGGATACCGCCAACTGTGGAATGTATAACATACTGACACGTATAACCACGAGGTTGAAAGACTGAAAGAACACAGTACTGGAACAGTACAACCGCGAGTAATAGTATGACGATACGAAGGGACATTTACTTACCGCTGCCGGTGTTGCGGTCCACGTAGGTACTGTGTTCAACTGTGTTTGTGAGTGCCGTAGTCTGTGTATGCATGTGTTGAGGGTGCCGTGTGTGTCTCCGTGTGACTGTAATGTGTGTGTGTGTCCACATTGTGTGTCTGTTAGTGCCAACTCGGAGGTAGATCATTACGGTAGGTGTGGGTATATCTAGCCGTAGGCATACGGTTACCACCTGTCCCACATTAGGAGGGACAGCCCCTCCCTGGGCAGGTGTGTCCTGCCATAAAACATTACAAAGGGCAATTGTCCGAGATTGTAGGACATTATTATGTCCCATATATTATGTAATAGTTGCATTAAATAGTTATGCCTGTATGTAAGAAACGTAAATGTTACATGCAATATGATAAGTAGCCAAAGTCCTACAACAATAAGTATGTATTGAGGATAAAAGTATGTGCTATCCTGTGTACTGACCGTGGGTATGTGTTGGCCTGTAAACAACGATGTGTGTCCCGCAAGTGTCCCACAATGTCCATATGAAAAGGTGCCAACCCATGGGAAAGAGGTTCTGTCACCAACACAACTGCAATGATTGCAAATATCTGGGACAGAAATACACGGGATAGCTGTCATTTAGACATATCCCTTTACATATCGCTGCAATTCCGGGGGTATGGAAGTATCAACCTCACCTGCATACTATATAGAAACCAATTAACAATGGCCCAATGTAAAATCCCGTAATATAAGTCTACTAAGTGATAGCTCTTTAATTACGGACGGAGCCCACACACATATATATGGAATATGTAAAAATGCAAGCCCCACAAACCTGTATATGCTACGTACACCCACCGACATCCCCCACACTAGAAACTGTAGCAATACAGACTGTAATTACAGCACAAACATCCAGTCAGTCAATTACATCTGCAGAACCATCAACATACCTTGTGAGAGATGCAATTAAAGGCGACATGCAAAATTGTAGCCGTTGTATAATGGAACAAATGGCGATGTTACAGGTTTTGTTTGCAATAGTCCGTTATCAGATGGTTGGGATGACAGGTACACCCACATGTTGAACCACATACTGTAGCTGTCACACACAATCCACGGGGGACATGAATCCAAAGTATACTTGTCTCTACACATAGCAGTTGCAATTACACACAACAAAACACAATACAGGCCGTCTCCCCAAAGGTAGGGCAAATGGGCAACGCCCAAGTGGAGAAATCAATCATACCCCACTGTTGCCACGTAATTGGCGAATGGAGTAGCTGCACAGCTGATGTGCAAGTAATTAGTCACTCAGGAACACCAATTGGTGGCAGGAAACCTACATGTTACAGGTATCGACGTATATAAGGATGACTTGCCAGACATTCAAACCGTATGCTCATACCATATACTTGTTTAAGCAGTGTAAGAGAGATAGAGATGAAAGTTCGGAATGAAAACAAGGTATGTAGAACACTCAGTATGTACGTTTATGTATAGCATGTTTTGTATTAATTATTTAGTGTATGTATAGCCTGGTTTGCATGAATTAAAAGTGTCCGCAATGCATAAAGTGGGAAAAGGGATTTATGTAGTGATGTCTTGCTGAGCATACTAATGCTTGTAGAAACCGTGCATCCAGCAGTGGGCCACAAGGTACACATCACAGACATCACAAGGGATGCTACATGAGGGCTTTAAACAGAACAATTCCATACAACCCGCCGTCAGTGGTAGGGTATGTTCAACAAGTACGTGCCATAGCAGGGGATAATATATGTTGATATACTGTCACAGTAGGCATGTGTATGGGCATATAATGACAATGACATGTCTAAGGTGGTCCTGCTGTGCAAGTATGCTTTGCATTATGTGATACTATGTAAAATATGTGTAATGTATAGTATTGTAGGTAGATATGTCAGATACTGTACACAGCATAACAGGCATATCATGCATAGCAAAGGTATCGTCTATTGGCATGTACAATAACAGGATACATATGGCTTGTAGGCACGGGACAGTGTAATAGCATGATAGCTAATCTGAATGGAAGGGCTACCAAGTAACCATGCACAAAGGACATGTAATAGCTTCACAGGTTCATAGTGGGGTACTATGCAGTCTGGCAAGTCTATGTGTAAGCACAACTACAGTGTTCACACCAGTGGCACCTCTCTAGGGTAGTGTCCTGTGAACAGCAGAGCCATGTGTTACCTGCACCTCTGCACAGTACAGCCACTGCAGTGATCCCTGGCGTACATGTGTCTCCCAACCACCAAGTGAGGTATCACATGAACAGTGCTACTGAGTGTCCCTGCGTGATGTACATAGGGCTCATGTTCCAAAGCAGGCTGAGTGTCTGGTTTGGGAATGTAACCCTCAGGCACATCCCACTCATCGTTGCGTGTGTGCACATATCCATGAGCATGTTGCTCACAGTGGCTTTTGCTTATGTCGCGTATGTGGAGTATTTCCATAAATATTGTTGTGGACATGGGCCCTGTCTGTTCAGCAGAGGTCACCCCTGAGTATGTAGTATGCAAATGTGTACAGACGTGGTGTCCGTACATCAGCCGCATACTTTAACTGTAGGAGCTCAATAAACATCATGGCGTGTTAATGTTGTGGTATGTAAAGCTGTAGCTGTTGTGTAAGGTGCACCCTAAATGGGTGGTGTACCCTTGAATGTGTGTAGATGTCTGGAGTTCTGAGGTACAATGGGTGCCTATGTACCAGCTACACACCCAGTACAGATAAGTGTGCCCACGTAGAAGGATATCCACGCCACAGTGGCAATATGGTAACCACAGGAGTGGGTGCGACATACGTGTGTACTACGAACACGTACAATGTGACATGTATGTAGGGGACTACCACCTATGTGATTGTCAGTGGGTGAATGGTGTAATGCAAAGGTGATGTTCATGCACCTTGTGTCATGCAGCTGGAGGCCATGATATTCATATCAGGTATCTGTCACAGTGACACCCGTATGGATGGAGCCAGTATCAGCTGGTGGATCAATCATGGCACTTTGTATGCAGGGGTTTGTTAAGCTAGGCAGGGAAAGTCCCTCAGTGCTAGCCTGTACCTCAGGGAAGCATATACTGAACATGAGGGGCCCTATGACTGACGACTGTGGTATGCCAAGTGTAATTGAAATGCAGTAGGTACTATGGTATGCTACCCTCATTGTGTGTGTCCTATCCATGAGCCACATTGCATAACATCCTGAGACATAGGGTACGATATGCAGGTAGATGTGTATGTTGTCAATACCAGAATGGAGAACGATGCTGAAAGGCATTGAGAGGACAATGTAGGATGTGTGGACCCCCGTACCATCATGAACTACCCTGGTAACTGTATGAAAGAGCCCACCAGGTGTAGGGGCCATACTCTGGCCCTAACAAGTCCAACCCGGGTGGCATCGCATCAAAGGACCGGAGCCCAACAATGTTTCTGTGAATGACGTCTATGATGATGTGCCCCATAGCCGTGCAGAACAGTCCAGTCAGGTGTGTAGGACTATAGTCCCACTCATGCATTGTGGCGCCACCTGTGTGGAGTGTGATAAATGTTGCTGTGTGCCATTCAGGGGCCACAATGTCTGATACAAGGCTATTACTGAATATGGTGGCCAAGTGGGGAGACATGTCGTTCATAGGTTTGTGGACATCACAGCCTGGGCTTTGGAAGGTGACATGGGGCCAGTGTCCCAGGACATATAGAGTGCAGGTTAGTACTGTGTAGGTGTGACCGCAGGGACACCACAATGTTCCTGCATGGATTGTGGCCCTGTAGTGAGTGAGAGGGTGTAATGTTAGCATTGAATCCATCCGCCAGCATGTTGCCAACATCACCTGGGTCTGTAATGTTCCTGAGTGACTGTTGTATGTGAGAGCAGATGTGGGTATTGCCATTGACTACTGACATACCACCATAATGCCTTGTGGTACACCCCAGAATGTGTCGCAGTAATGTTTACGTAGCTAGTCTTGGAGTATGTGATGAGGGATCCCGTGGCCCTACCGAGGCTGACCAGTGAGCTACCCCACCCATGGGATTGTACACCACTGTGCAACAGCCTCCACCTGGAACATGACCACCAGAGTGGCGTCTGTTATCTGGTGTGTACCATCATGGCTCTGTGTGGAATAGCATGGTCCATGCAGTCGTGTACATGCTAATGAAGTGCACTGGGGTATGTTTCAGCATTTGTATGTGCATTGTCCATCTGCACGAGTGTCATGACGTTAACTACCGCTGTCATAAGACATCTGTAGTAGGTGTTGTAGTACTCATGTACTGTGTATGCCGTGAAGGGTGTGGTGCCGGGATGTGGCTAACTAGGGGGATTAGCATATGTTCGGAATCCACCAATGAGGGGATAACCCCAGGTGTGGAATACCAGTCACATGTTGGTAGTGTTCATGTCAAGGATAATGTTGGTCTTGGAGGTGGTGTGTATGGGTTGATCCAGCCGAGTGGAAGTTATGACTCATGGATGTATCGGTACATGAGTGGCTATCCCAGTTAAGTGTGGGGTAGTGTCAGTCACACATCAGTAGTAGCTGTCTGAGCCCTACTGTCCAGTACACCAACAGATGAGGTGTGGTAACCGTGGGGTATGTTGTTGAATCTGTAGCTTGTTACAATTTGTATAGCGGTTCCGGACACAGTTAGTTGCACGTGGAGCACCTCTGATGCATTGTGCTAAGTAACTAGCCAGGATGTGTGTACAAAATAGTGGGATATGGGAACACCTCAGCCGTGGGTGCGCTGGTCCAGGTATGTGCCTGAAAGGTATGGTCTGTCTATAACCTGTCATTGCAGGTGTGCTCTGCAGAGCCTAGAGGCAGGTCCCAGTCACTGCAGAGATATTGAAGTGGTGCATTATAAGGTGTGCCTTGCCTGCGTGAATCACAGAAGAAGATGCAAGCATTGTGTCACATGACCCCATGTCTTGCTTGCCAGTTAACGTTCTGCCAGTGACTGTTAGTGGAAACTGTGCAAGACAGGCAGTATAGAAGCAGCATGAGCCTTACATGTGATCTCTACTCCCAGGGCTGACAGGTGCAGGTCATCTGTGCCAAAGCATTGTGTTTGACCAGGTCAGTCAAAGCAGACAGATACCAGATGCCTGTGGAATGACAGCAGAAGCACAGGCAACTGTTGAAGTGACACAGTCAGTTGTTGTACAGTGGTATTGGGTCCGGATGAATGCATAATGCTCCCCAGGGCTTGGCCCACACCTTCAGGGCTACAAGACTGGTGAGCTATTGCATGTTCCTGCACACGTAGTCTGTGAAGTGGCATCTCAGGGCAGTCACACTAACATGGAGAATGACAGTCACATCATACCTGGTGAGGTGTGGCATGGGTGCATAGGTTATGTTGCAGACCCAGTTACCCGACAGCATGATGTAAGCGACTATCGCCTTGTGTAGCCTGCTGTGTGGAACTGCAGTGTGCCCGTCTACAGAGTCACCTGTGACTGGTGTGTTGTGTATGTTATAACACCTTATTGGCTGTATGTGATGGGCACACATGAGTCTGTGGGCTATAAGTTGGTGATGTTGTGTTCCATGATGGGGGCTGCCTCTGGTGCCTACACAGAGTATGGAGAGGCACTGCACAAGTTGTCCCCGTATGTGTGGCCTGTGGTGGAGATCATGTGTGACTATGTGATGAGTGGGGTGTGTTGCGAATGTTACACATCCCCACATGACTGTCAGGTGCAGTCAGGGTTGGTGACAGCATTACCCCCAGCAGAGCTGCATAAGTGTATCCCCCACAGGCTGTAGTGTCGTATGTTGGGAGGTGAGCATTGAATGTGTACATGAGACAATTGCTGTATTGCCACATGTATGACATATCCATCATATAGACAGGCAATAGCACTGGTACGTGACAGTTAGACATGCCTGTATATACAACCATGTCTCACAGGATATGTGAGTTATGTGTATACAACTGCTGTTGTACCGTAAGCAAGCTGGAAATATGAGGACAGCCAGTGTACCTGTGGGAAATGGTGTGGAATGGGTGCTATATTAATCAGTAGTTCATGGCATGCCCACAAGTTCTAAACAAGTGCTTAGCATGAACATACAATACAGATAGGGTGTTGGATAATATCAACCCACAAGTGGTGACAACAGTCATAATGGGTGGCACCACACTATAACCCTGCAGAGTATGGTCTGCATGTCCCTGAACCATTATCAATGTAGATGTTAGCAGTACAGATGTACAAGACAGTACGGATGTTTAATTACAAATACCCTTGTATGTCACAGGAGTGTTCTACCAGTGGCCTGTTGACAGACTCACAGCTACAAAAGGTGCCAGAGTGACATGTGCATATCAGACCAGTGCCAGCTACAGTAAAACAGGGTTAATGTGCTGTACTCCACCCTCATTGTAGCCCATACCACACAGACAAATGTTAGGCATCTGTGTATGTAAGGATGTGAATGGCCATGACCTATGAGCAATAGCTGTGTCAGTGTTGTGAACAACATACAGAATGGGCTATGTGGGTGAGGTGTGTGACATATGTGCACATTCCGATGGATGATATCAGCATTGTCACCTCTAGGTGAACATCCCTGTACCCATTAACTACCACCTAGGCTGTGGTCAACATTATGGACACTGTGTAAGGGATGGTGCTGTGCAGTACACCTCCCTGACTTGGTGACATCTCCAGGCCCCTTTGGTAGTCATACAAGGTTCCCATGTCATGACAGGGTGCCATCCATGAGCATGGAGATCATTGGACAGGCATATACAGCACTGGGGTGACCAATGTTGGATCACATATCACCTTTAAGGGGTAATGGCCATGTGTGGATGGCCGATACCAGCCTTCACAATCCTCACCTCCACTATGCAGCATGCTGTCTATCCTGCATAAAGGCATTTGCTACACCATGATGATGGACATGCTACATGTCCATATCCTGATCTGAAAGACATACTTCATGGACAGCCACCATCCTAATACTAGGATCGCCACATGCTGGACAGATCCCTGTGCCATACATGTGACATACCCCTGCCATACCATGCAACCCTGTCCATCAAAGCTGCACATGTCATCCCAGTCATACATGGTGTGATGGCCGCATGGTAGGTGTAGTATCAACTGTCTGGATCAGTAATGTGGCACTGAAGCACCTCACGGTGGCATAATGGCTGTCGGTTACAGCTAGGAAACCTTGCCCGTACATGCTATGGTTGATAACCATCCCTGCAAATGACGTCCGACTAGCCATTGTCCCATGTCTATCACATGTGCAACACAGGCGATCCGTGGCAGGATGTCAAACAGCTGTACAGTGCTATGTAGATGTATATGGCAAAACACATGCATGTACACGTTACCATGCGTTTGTGTGCATTGTCACTGCTCAAGTCCATTAAGGCTGTGTCTGTGTTGATATGTGACATATACATGGCATCACGGTCAACAGCATTACCGTGGACACATCCAGGCATGTGCAGATAGGTAAGAACACCAGTACAGGCAAACAGACATGCCCACATCAAGACAGCATTCACATGAAGTATGGACACTATAATGAGGTGACACACATATATGGTGATGATATCCAATGCATAACGGGTGTTACATGTGTGTGACACAAACATGTCAGTCGTGTCAGTGTCATGATGATTTGCAAAGATAACTGTGCAGATGTACTAGATGTCATAGAAATGTATGTGCAGCAATACCTCTGTACATCTCTGAAACTGTGACCTGTCACCATCATTATGTCTTACAGATAATGCCTCATACACGCCTTCCAGCGTACAGCCGCCAGGAGGATGATGTCCTCATCCCGTACCTCCATGAGAACTACGAAGTGTTGTTCAGCCATGTGCCACAGCATGCCCAGCAGCGGGACGAGCTGTGGCAGGATCTGCGCAGGAGGGTGAACGATGTGGGTGGCCATAACCGCACCTACCAGCAGGTGCGCAGACACTGCATGGACCTGATACGACATGCAAAACAGCGTGCCACTGCAATCGCCAGGGAACAAGGTGGAACAGGTGGTGGGCCACCAACCCTGCTCCCACTCACACACACTGAGGAGTTACTGGCCAGTCTGGGGACACCCTCAGAACAGCATCCACAAACACTATCTGCCATCGTGGAGGTGGGTGTCTCCCAACCAATTAGCCTGGAGTTACCTGGTAAGTCAGTACTGCACATATGGCTACTATATCCCATTTACGTGCATGTGTCACTGTACATTATCTAATGTAACAAAATATGTATGGTATGTGGACACACATGCTGCATACTACAGTATGCTACCCTGTGTATGCACACATGTGCATACTATACGCTATTGTACAGGTGAATGTGTTAACATGCACAGTGCACCCTGTGGCTGTCATACAGTCATGGATAATGTTCATACTGCTGTGTCACCCCTATACAGGTACCTCTGGCATGCCACACAGACATGAGTCCATTGCAGGTGAGACTGTCATCAGTATCAGGCATGTAAAAGCATAGATCTATTTGCCATGTGGCCAGTTAACACTTGTACACTTGATGTTCATTCCATTCACGATATACAGGTCACGTCACCCATCCTTCACACAGGCCGCCGATGTGCAATATATACAAACAAACTGACACACCAACATGAAACCAGAGTATTCGTCATCGCTACATGTGTGGTCAGCTGTGCATACAATGGTGGAGGTGTTCTACAATGGAGGCATATGTACTATGCAGTGGAACAACATGTGTGGTACACAAACAGTACCACACAGTGAGCTGTGATATGGGCAGCCCAGAGGAGTCACCAGTGTGTTATATGCCCCTGCAATGGGTGCACACATTGCGATGTGCCATCTGACATGTCCCAGAAACGTAGAGTATTGGCTGCAATAATGTCACACTATACCATAACCCATACCCCACATACAACCTGTTGTCTGCATAGCCCTGTGGATGGTGACATATCTGACATCTCTGGGTGTATGTCATATGGGACAACACAGACATGTGTGATAGATGACCATCACACACATTTGTCCAACACATGTGCACACATGGCTATGGGGGATGGCCAGAGATACGTAGCCACACAGTAGATGTGATGTGTATACATCCTGTTTCACATTGTCCACACATGGTCCAATTATAGCCTTAGTTGACTGATGATACAGTTGCTGTGGTACACTGGACATCCTAAAAGCCTGTGCACAGCCAGTGGAGGTGTCACTGATGTCTACCATATAAGATGTGTTGAACATCACGCCTGTGTCATAGCATGACAGTAGTCACCTCTACAGCTTCCACAGACATTGACACCACATCAGGCCACAGATACTGTACATCTCCCTTATTGCTGTAGGACATCACCGTTAGCTGTGCACCTCGTGTGTGTGGTACAGCAATGTCATGTTGGACATGGTGAATTGACAGGTCCGCTATGTGTGGACATGGTTGCTAGGCAGCTAAGACT
This sequence comes from Protopterus annectens, assembly GCF_019279795.1. Classification (NCBI taxonomy): domain Eukaryota; kingdom Metazoa; phylum Chordata; order Ceratodontiformes; family Protopteridae; genus Protopterus; species Protopterus annectens. The sequence goes on from NC_056741.1 coordinate 225,918,842, forward strand.
CTGTAGTTGTTATGCAGGGGTGTCATCTGTAGGTCCTCCAGTGACCTGTCACATGACACAGCATGGTTTGGTGTGTAACACCTCAGCATCGTGGCTCACAATCCACAGTTATGTCATGGGTATGCATGCAGTTATGGCTATGCAATGTGTACATACTGTATAGCAATATAGACGCCTCATGATGCCATGCAATGGCACAGTGTCTGTACTTCACACTGTAGAGCAATGTAGATGGCTCACACTACCCTTCCATGCACATGCACATCTGCTAAACATGCATTCTATCTGTAGGGCATACAGACAACACCGCAATGTGATGGCCATTATGACACTGTACATGTCAGGACACCATTGTGTCAGACATGTATGCATGTTAATGCACACGTCAACAGATTACATGTCAAGGTCACATCAGCCATGTGTACTGTTATCCTGTTCTGGTCTACATGGTGAATCACGGTGATGCATGCATACTACCATGATTGTGTGAACTGCATGGCTACTGATATGACACCTGCTTGCTGTATTGTGCACCCCAGGGGGTATGCTTACTAACACTAGTAATGTCAGAGCTGCATGGTGTCTGCTGTATCACAGGCATGCTGCATGCTGTCTGTCAAATCACATGCATGGTGTGTGTCTCTGTGTCTGTGTGTGTGTGTGTGTGTGTGTGCGTGTGTGTGCGTGTGTGTGCGTGTGTGTGTGTGTCTGTGTGTGTGTGTGTGTGTGTGTGTGTGTGTGTGTGTGTGTGTGTGTGTGTGTCTGTGTGTGTGTGTGTCGATTGTAATTTAGAGTCTTTCTTTGCATTCACAGGTGATGTAGGTGCGTTACCCTCCTGCGGTCCATCTGATGTTAGTGTCCCCACAGATACTAGCAGTGATGAACATATGCATGAGGTACAGGCAGGGTTGTCAGGGGTTGAATCTGTGCCAATGGTTGCCATCCCAGCTATGTCCCCCTCTTCCCCACACACAGTTCTGCTGCCAACACATACCACATCACCGGTGGCCATAGAGGAAGGACAGTCAGCATCTGTTAGCGTGGAACAGGGATGTGTGGTGGCTACAGAAGGTGTGTCTCCACACCATGGTGTCAGTGTAATGTCTGCAGATGTGCCACACAGGCATGTGGCCAGTTCTGCTCGTAGGAGGACCTCTGGCAGACATGCACCTGCAGGACAGAGCGCAGCAGCTGGTATCACCAGACGCATGTTCCAGACTGTAATGGTGGCACAGGCACATGCTGAACGGTAGAACAGAGAAGGGCAGAGGCTGCAGAGGGCTGCTATCCATACCCTAAATGACAACATCCAGGCATTGGCAAATGCTCAACAGCAGATTGCTGATGTTCTGGACAGGCGGTTGGGTGACATGGTCGGAATCCTTGACAGTGGCATGGCAATCCGTGAGTGTGAGCTGTCTGTGCTGGAACATCTTGTAGGAGTGAGGCGTAGGCCACATGGACGTAGGCCAGCTACACCACCTAGTGCTGGTTGACGTGAGCACGCCACCTCACATGCCCGCTCCCATAGTGCCGGTAGCAGTAGCAGTGCAGCTGGTGCTGCGCTGTCCACACCAGGACACAGCAGGCCATGTGGACATGGCCCTGGATGTTCCCAGTGGGGACATGGTTCCAGTGGGCATGTGTCGTCGGACAGTAGCCAATCTGTACCTCCGCCTGGTAGTGCCCGTGCAACCCCTGGCAGGCACAGGTCACATGGCTGTGGCCGGACACATTGAGCTGTAGAACCTGGTCCGTACAATCTGGAGCTGTCAATAATACCACTGTGTGGGCCTCACAAAAGGCAGAACTGTGTGCACACATACACGCACACAGCAAACACATCTGTAGGGCACCACAACACCCACATGCATACTGAACAGACATGTCCAATCATATCACCGGCCCTTACCCACACACATGATGTCACCCATTGGTGCAGCCTATGCCCCTGGCACACATTATCACCTTGTGCATATGATGAAGCCTGTGCCGCATCCCTGTCATCCACACCATCGGTGCAGGGACATGCTCAAATGGTCTGATGCACAGGTTGAACAGAATAGTGAGATGTGTATATTACATTAGTTGTGTACAACCAGTGAGGGAAGTGTATATTATGTTAGTTGTGTAAGAATGGTGAGAGACGTGTATATTACATTAGTTGTGTACTGTTGACACCCACCAGACATACCATGTAGTATAGGTGTAACATGCATTGTTATATGTGCACAACCATGTAGTACAGGTGTAGCATGCATTGTTACATGTTCACAGTATGTGTCTCGGTAACAACAGCAACAGCATGTTGGTAATGATGCCCTGGTTCTCTCCTTATGGTCTACTTGCATGTGCCTACAGGTAGCAATGTTTGCAGTCTCCCATGTGTAATTGTGGAGTACTCACAGGCACGTATGGCTATCTCAGCATGCTATACGTAGCCTCAACCGGACAGCTGGAAAGTATAACATACCACAGATGTCCGCACATATACTGATCTAGCAGCCTGTGTGCAGTTTAATAGGCTGCAGTGGCTAGAGACGTGACATCCATACCAGGTCACATCACAGGTATGTTGACATGGTGCAGGGGTTGTACACAGCGGTCTGGACAATGATAACGTTAGAGGCCACTTGATAGCATGAGGCCTCACTGTGTAGCAGTAATACCCTGTCACAGTACAGGAACGTGCCCACACTCATGGGGTCGACAACACTACAATGCACACCCCATAGTGTTGAGGTGAGGACACTTGCCTATGTGGTCATCACCCTCACAGTACTGTGCACCCACATGATGCGACACAGAGAAGGGACATGTACAGGTAGCCAGTACGGCTGACACCAATGGCACCAACAGGGTAGTAGACTGCATCACCATGAGGGGTTGGGATCCTGTGTGTTCTGTATGGTAGCATACACCCTCACTCCATGCACCAGACAGCCATACATACATACACACAGACACACACACTGTGGAGACCACAACTGTCATACACATACGGATAGCTGAAGTGTGTGATACACACACCACACCTGCCTACGTCATGCTTTCCACACTACAGTATGTACAGATGTCTACAACAGTGTACAGGGGTGTGTCACAATTGGGATGTATTCCCCACCATATGTGGCATATATGGTCACACATGCAAACACACATGGCAGTACTGTGAATGATACACCTGCTATATGATGATACGTCTGACAGACATGCAGCAGTATTGGCCACATTATGTGTACCAATGCTATGTCCGGCAATTGTGCTGCTATATGCACACGGGAGGATGTAAGTGTTACAGGTGTCGAGTGACGTACAGTCGGTAACACCTGACTGCTGTGTAGGTTTTATGTCTTCACCATCAGGTAACAGTAACATAGCATACTGTTTGCACATGTAATGGTATGATGGCGTGTGACACACCTGTGAGCCGTACCCGGCGAACATCCATCTACACAGGTGGATCACCACTGTACATACACACATCCATTCATACCTGATGTGCATCCTGCCGTACTGTCAGTATGTCACCATATACAGGTGTCAGTGATGGGGCTGCATTGCTACTGCATGTTGTAGTTAGGCACAGATGAGTTACTTACATCAGCTACTGCACATGCATAGCAGCTGCATGCACACTACAGTTTGTACATGTGTGTTGGTCCTAAATGCCTGTCATGTAGCCATGTTTGTATGCATTGCAATCGGTGGACATCTGTGTTGACATACATAACACATGGACTATTGTATGACATGATGGGTGTCATGGGTAACTAGTACATAGGGAATGTGTCCTCGGTCAACATTGCTACCTCATGTACTGTTGGCATTCAACAGCCATGGACCCACTTTCCATTTGCGTGCGTATGATTGCTGTAGCCACTTGTCTGCACGGAGGACAGCAAAAGCTATGCTATGTACGTATGTGTTGTGTGTGTGGTCCATGCACATATCCACTGCAATTACATGTATGACATATCCAAACGTGTGCTCGTTGGTGTACAGCAACAGTCATATGTCACAGCTGTGTAAGACCCAGGGCCTCTGTTATGTGTAGAGACGACCTGGATATGTACAGTGGTATCATTGCAATGCATAACACATGATGGAACCCTGTCGGTACATGTGTAGTCTGCACAGTTGCTGTACACCTATGTACAGTCCAGTGGTCATGAGTCACATGGTGTTGTGTTGATGTATGGATGGTCCAACGACATGGTGATGTCCGAGGGCTACATTGTAGACTGTGGTGTGTGCCTCTGTGATCTGCACCTGAGACATCTGTGATGGCTCCTGAGTGTGTACTGGTCAATACATGTGAGTGGCCTTCATGTACGTGGGGACAGTAATACCGTACTGTGCCCTTCCGTGTTTGGTATCCGTGTGCATGCAAGACGGCCCTTTGCAACTGCTATGTGTGTGAGCATGCCCAGTATGTTGTTGTGTAGTTGGACACACAGTACATTCCAAACTGTGCCCTTACGTGTTTAGAATCCGATGTTCCTCTGTGTATGGGCATGGCCATTGACAGCCTGTATAGCAACAGTGGACATCCAGGCAACAGATGTCCATTTTCAACATCACGATGGATGCCTACATCGAACACACTGACAGTCTTGCAGGGTGTACTGTCTGTGGCATGTCCCGTATCTATGTAGTGTTGTTGTAGTTCTCCGTAGATATTTAGTTGCCCCGATCACACCATGGCCGTGTGTTGTCTATGTCTACCTTGGGACAGTAATATGCTTTCAGACTGCTCACTCTCTATACATTTCCTATCGGCGTCTTAGCCTTTGTGGATGATGTCACCCATCTAGAAGTATGCCTTTGGGAGTGCTGTGTTCAGTAATCTCGGTAGTGCAGTATTGCTGTAGTGTGATAAGGTAGTTAGGTGTATGTTCGACTCCCAGCCCCACCAAGTGTGTGTGTGTGTGTGTGTGTGTGTGTGTGTGTGTGTGTGTATGTGTGTGTGTGTGTGTGTTTCCAGCTGCCTGGGGACACAGTAATGCTTTTAGATGCCGCACACCACATACATTCCCTATCGGCGTCTTAGCCTTTGTGGATGATGTCACCCACCTAGAAGTATGCCTCTGGGAGTGCTGTGTACAGTAATCTCGGTAGCGCGTTCTGTAAATGCGTATTGCTGTAGTGTGATAAGGTAGTTAGGTGTATGTTCGACTCCCAGCCCTGCCAAGTATGTGTGTGTGTGTGTGTGTGTGTGTGTGTGTGTGTGTGTGTGTGTGTGTGTGTGTGTGTGTGTGTGTGTGTGTGTTTCCAGCTGCTTGGGGACACAGTAATGCTTTTAGACACCGCACACCACATACATTCCCTATCGGCGTCTTAGCCTTTGCGGATGATGTCACCCACCTAGAAGTATGCCTCTGGGAGTGCTGTGTTCAGTAATCTTGGTAGCACATTCTGTAAATGTGTATTGCTGTAGTGTGATAAAGTAGTTAGGTGTATGTTCGACTCCCAGCCCTGCTGTGTGTGTGTGTGTGTGTGTGTGTGTGTGTATGTGTGTGTTTCCAGCTGCCTGGGGACACAGTAATGCTTTTAGAGACCGCACACCACATACATTCCCTATCGGCATCTTAGCCTTTGCGGATGATGTCACCCACCTAGAAGTATGCCTCTGGGAGTGCTGTGTTTAGTAATCTCAGTAGCACGTTCTGTAAATGCGTATTGCTGTAGTGTGATAAGGTAGTTGGGTGTATGTTTGACTCTCAGCCCTGCCAAGTGTGTGTGTTTCCAGCTGCCTGGGGACACAGTAATGCTTAGACGCCTCACACCACATACATTCCCTATCGGCGTCTTAGCCTTTGCGGATGATGTCACCCACCTAGAAGTATGCCTCTGGGAGTGCTGTGTTCAGTAATCTCGGTAGCGCATTCTGTAAATGTGTATTGCTGTAGTGTGATAAGGGAGTTAGGTCTGTGTTCTAATCCCAATCCTCCCACGTGTGTGTGGGTGTATGTGTGTGTGAGAGTTTCCCGCTGCATGACAACAGTACATTGCTTTTACACTATTCACTCTCCGTAGAATCCGTACGTTGTCTTTGCCTTTGATGCTGATGCCAGCAAGCTAGACATATGCCTGTGTGAATGCTGTGATCTAGTAATCACGGTAGCGTGTTCTGTACATGCGTAATGCTGTAGTGTGATAAGGTAGTTAGGTCTGTGTTCTGCTCCCAACCCTGCCAAGTATGTGTGTGTGTGTATATCTATTTATATATATGTAATGTAGATAGATATTGATATGTATGTGGATATTAGAACTATTGAATGTGCTGCATTATCTGTACATGAATACCTTTGATGTATGTAAATCTGCTATGGCTCTGTGATAGTGCACATACTGTGTGCTGTAGTGATCCTGGGTTATAGTTGTGTAGTAACCAGTTATTTTGTTGCTGGGTATTACAAGGGACATTGACAACGATGATAGTACAGCACCTTTAAACGGTCATGTGCACATCTCAGCAACAGTCAGCAGTGGTTATTACTTTGGAGGATGAGTATGGCTCATATCACTATGTATTAACTGACACTACTATGCAAATCAGGTTAACATCACTGACTCCCGTTTATCCACAGGTTGTGATACAGATCCCAGGAATGTATGTGTATACATTGACAGGTGCAGGACTGGAATATTGTTGAATGCATGGAGGGGTGTCCATGGCCAGTAATGGCGATCTGTACAGCCTGGCAGGTACGGTCTGTGACTGTCCCACAACCTCCTGTATATGGCTGACACATGCTGAAACTGTGTACATGCAGACACACACCCATGAAACAAACAGCTAGGGCTAACACATACACACATACATTGCATCAACATTGGTCCATGCAAACACTGTTGTCCCTCACACACACACACATACTTACATGTTGATTGGATGGCTCAATGACAGGCTCTGGAAAAGAAACACCATGCCCTGTGCATATGATGACACCTGTGCCACCACCTGTAATGTGTAACATTGATGCAGGAACAGACTAACATGGTACTGATGCACAGGGTGGCTTTATAGCACTGTATGAATGTTATACTGTTGTTAACCCAAAGTGTGATATCCTTCTAGGTGTATGTAAGCAGACATGATGCATTGCAGCTATGACCATCAATGTAGTATAGTTTACAGCACTGTTGATTCTGAAGATTTATTATCCATCCATGTGCCATTTGACTGATGTGTGTAGTATTGGCAGCATGTGTTTCAGAGTGTGCAGTACATGTGTGATGTGTGTAGTACAGATTTATACATGCTTACAAATGTGTACACTGGCTTACATGACATTACACGGGCTTCAACACTAGCTTACTCGTTCTTCAAACCGCGCACATGGGCTGACACGTGTGCACACATGCTTACTCAGGCTTACAGATGCGCACAGGCGTGAACACACTGTCAGCAGGCTTGCAAGACACTTCAGTGATATCCATGGCATACACTGTCAGTTTCCTGACTGTACCTAGGATAAATCATAACACGCCTCTTCCATTGATGAGTAACTGACAGCAAACATGTGACACAATGCTCCGATAGGATTACAGTGTTTTATACATACACACTCATGATGTCACCTATCATCTACTCTGATAGTCCCCTTAACCTACTCTTCCACTGTAGTGGCTTGGCCCATATGGCATGACAAATTGTGATTCACTATCCTCAGCCTCAATTGCATCGGATTGCCTACTAATGCTTGGTTACATCTCTAACAGAGTGCTTCCACACATAGCAACCAGTACTCAGTAGCCATCTTGTCTTCAGCTTGCCATTCACCTGCATAGCGAACTAACTGTTAACTAAAATTACAATTTCCATGTGTATTTTAAATATTTTTCTTGTTTTAAAAGTGCAGCGCGTTTTCGCGCCACTGCACTACGCTTACACACCGGAGATCAGGGGAGGACAGATAGAGTTTTACTAATTTCCAATAGGAAAATATGCCACTGGCCTTATATTTGGCCATTGGCATGCTTTTTCAACTGAATTCATCCTTTATTTGCAGCTAACATTGCTCAGTTTAGCTACTTGCAGAACATAACTCCGTTAACATACGAGTACATTTCTGCACATAACTCTACTCTTGCACGGACAGCTTACTGTTTCATGTATCACGGATTTACATCATTTGCATAGCTTTCACCTACAAATGGGGTTTTTTGCATATCCTAACATTGTCCGTGCAACGTTCGTTTTAGGGGCTGTCTTACATGCCCCTACAGGATATTGCTGAATAGCTCAGCAGACATCTTGCCTTGCTCTACTCTTCCTCTACTCGTACACGCCGGCCAAGGCTCCATGACTCCTGGCCTAAGCTTTGCTGTATGCTAATATGTCTAATTGTGGAGTATGCATGGCTGTAGGTATGTTTTGACCTGCTACGTCTGACATTTCTACAAAGCAGCTCCCACTTTCATCATTTGAAAGGGTGATAGCCCTAAAGGTACTATATACACAGCTGTGACATTTGACATGTCAACACCTACCTGCGGTCAATACTAAACTGACTACTTCAGCGCTTTTCATACCTTCAGATTTTTCTTGTAGTAGTATAGTCGATAATACTGTTTCCTATAACATGTATCTGTTTCTGATACAAGATATATCATTTTATTACACCACTACACACAAGAAGAAATCACAGGCCAGATGCCATTACATTCCTTTTGCAGGACACACCTGCCAAGAGTGTTGTGTTCCTCACAAAAGCCAAAAAGTGCTAATCAAAACATATTATGCTATCATCTACCTTATGTGTTCGCCGGTATTTCCGCTTTCCATCAGTGGCAGAACTCACATGCGAGTGTGGGAGACTGAACACTGTATCGGGGACACTGCATAACAGCCTGAGGGACACTATTAACCTTCCACATTGACTATCACAGGGCATAAGTATTCATTCATATTTATAGTGCTACATGCTTTTGACTTATATATGTTTTGTCATTTGTCATCCCGTCTTTCTTCACACCTGTCCACCTGATATCACTAGTTCTGTACATTTATTTCGGACAGGATTACCTTCATACCTCTCAACTGTACACATTTTGGGTAAATGTCCCTAACTTAGATTTATAATGTTGTTCCTTTCTCCATAATATTGTGCCTTTCTGGTAAATTAGTGGCAGGTCATTAAGGACGGTGAGGTTTGATAATAATGACAGACATTAGTAGTTTAAAACTAATAACCCTCAAAACATTCATACTAATGAATTATCCATTATTCTATCAATGTTCTAACTTTGTCAGAGGAATATTTAACATAGTCCCTATTTGTACTTATTTAAATATGCCTTTGTCCAGAAGTCTTAGTCTGAAAGGTTGAGAGGTATGGTTACCATCTTATTTGTATGCATGTACGTCTATGATAATCACTTACATGACACTGATATAAGTCCCTACATCTTCCCCCAATGGTTTACACAATATCCAGTAGTTGGTTTCTTCATTTTTGGAAGGTATAGGCTTTGTGCTATACCCATATAGGAATATTAATCACTCCCATTGGGCGGACCTAATAAATCTGTGCCAACCAACACCTGTGAACCTAGGCCCAAAATTGCATACCCATGATTCCCATACCTGACACCCCTCCACAGTAGTCATAAGACATATTTAATGTGAGCGATAATAAAGTATGAAGATACTTCTAAGCACTATCCACTCTCCGCGTATCAGGACATATGTCATAAATTCTGTCAACCCATGTGTTATTACCCTTGCACACGCTACTGTTGCATGTACAGCTATATTGTAGCTGCGGATTTGACGTACTTAGCTTAGATTATTACTGGCCGCTGCCTGTAAAAAACACTTTTTGGAGTCCTGTAAAGGACACCTATATCCATGTTTAAAGAGTAGAACTTGCAGATTTGGCACACTGGTACTTTCCGGCCAATGGTTTTGAAAGCAGCAGTGTATTTACCTTTCTTGCATGTCTGTATGTCTATCCATAATAGCTATGACGTAACCTATTTATGTACATGTGTTATATCTACAAGGACAAATGTTTATATGTTTGTTATGTATATATCGATTAATGTAATTGTGTATATATATATATATATATATATATATATATATATATATATATATATATATATATATATATATATATATATATATATATATATATGTCTGTACAGTCTTTATTTCATATATTTATTTAGTTTAAGTCTGTGGATATATATCTATACACAAATATATATATATCCATATATAGATATATAAATAAACGTGTAGAAAACAGCATTCATTTGCTATGCTGTGAGCGGATTACACACGCGCATGCGCACTTGCATATCCTTATTGTGAGTTACATATGTTTACTAAGTCTTTGTGCTTACATGGGCTTTCTTTATTGTGACGGTACCAGTACAATATCTGTAATCCGGTTAACGGACATATGCGAAACACACATTCACCTTTACATATTTAAATATCTTTACAGCACACACGCATTCATTAACTCATATGTGCTGTAGCCATAGTTGACCCAGGACTGGATGCTGTAACCACTATACTATTGGTGTTCTGACTCATTTATATGCATACCCATAGTGCATAGCTACATTAACATATGCCTCACTGCTTCACTTACAACACAGGCATCCATTCTCCTGCTGGGAAAAATGCAGTACTACATATTACACATTCCCTATTCCCTACTGCTCTGGACCCAAGCTGCATATTTAATCACTCCAAGGATATGCAGAACTCCAAGGCTTATAGTCCTGGCACATAAACATTTGATTGTCAGGGTGTTCATGTGGTGATCTGGGTTTAGGCTTGTCCGCATGGTGAACGGAACTGCCCTGACTGAGTTCAAATGTCAGACGAAGCACATGGACAGAATTTGTCCATTTTATAGAGGTGTAACTGTGTTTACAGAAACAGGTCTTTTGGCACCTACCAGCAGCTTTTTATGTTGGCAATACATAATATGGGTGGGAGTGGTTGCAATACATAATCCACGGTGAGGGGTGTTCCCATTCACATTTGACTATTTCCTGTATGCATTCGTACGGGGATTATTATTTTGGACATGAATTAACTACAGGTATGCAGTAGTACAGAAAATAAATGTGAAGGTTTGTTACTGTAAATATGTACAGACCTCTGTAATACACTGTTGTTTTCTGGCACATCAGTAGCTAGTCATAAAAGACTGAAGTCAGAACATAATGACAGACAGTTGAGTTTCAGACTTCATACTCTTCAGGAAATTAATGCCAATGTACAAACTGTTATTCTATCAACTTTCTAAATTTCTAAGAGCAATCTTTACAAATTGTCCATACTTTTGGGCCTTTGTCCCACTTTTATTCACGGCTTTGTCCAGATATCTTGCTCTCAGAGGTTGACAGGTATACTTTTATTCACGGCTTTGTCCAGATATCTTGCTCTCAGAGGTTGACAGGTATACATTTATTCACGGCTTTGTCCAGATATCTTGCTCTCAGAGGTTGACACGTATACTTTTATTCACGGCTTTGTCCAGATATCTTGCTCTCAGAGGTTGACAGGTATGGTCGGTCACACCTACACACACATTAAGTGTCCCTCACACAATAGATCAGGGTTATCCTGTTTACGTCAGTGCCTTCATCACCCTTATACCATTTGCCACTATGCGAGTGTGTGCAATATATTTCCGCTTATTCGTGCCGGGACACGTGCATCACGGGCAAGTGTTTGATCCTGGGTAGTAGGTTATGCATGACCACTTATGGCTGGACAGTGTCATGCACCTCTAATGCACATTCCAACGTCTGTCCAGATATCTACAGGACTGGACTTTGTGTCTTCCATTCTAATGTTTACACAGGTTACGTATACCATGAGGGATATCCAAACATTGTACTGATCCACAACACGAGGAATACCAAACATCATTTTGGAGTTACGAAAATGTGCTGAGGTCGTGTGCAATCCTGCAACTGCCTAGGCTGACACTACCTACTACATATGTGTAGTGGTCACTATGTGTAGCTGTGGCTGCACCAAACCAGTAGGCCACATACGGCTGGATTTGGTGGGCGTTCAGGTACGGGAGTGGGTTGTGTGATGTGGAGGGGATGCTGGGTAGTCCATTATGCATCCAGGTGTGTTGCATTTGTTATGGCCAGTTCCATCCAGGTGTGTTGCATTTGTTATGGCCAGTTCCATCAGGGCCAATCTGTGGGTATGTGCCCGTGACATATCTATACATTTGTATCACACATTTCAATATTCCTCTATTTGTGGGAGTGTGTTCTACAGTATGGCCTGTCTGCTTGTATTACAGCTGTTTATACATGTGCTTGTGTTTCTTTCAGCTTCACCCGCTGCTCTCTCATACACCTCTGGTTCACCTATTCTGCATACGACACAGTATCGCCTTGGAGGATTGTACCATTACCCATCCACCCCACACACACAGATTCCTCACACCCCATACATCTGTGCTTTGGTTGTTGACCCATGACACGGCCAGAGTAACACATTGAATACCCTACATGTGTCTGGTACCTGTATGGTTGTGTGGACTACCCTGCCATGTTTGCTTTCCACATGCTATACCTCACGCACATAGGTACATGCCCATACTTCACTTTCATTACATGTGTGGTATACCCGGGTAATACCCGTTCGACTGTTACACATCCTGACAAGTTCGGCCTGTACCGCTGACTTCTGGAGTTTGGCAGCCTGTTGTACTCATTGGTAGGATGCCACCTTTTCCTATGTCCGGGATGGGATATATTCCGTCCACATGTCCAACTGTAGTGGACAACACCTCCCCACAGTCGACGGTAGGGTTGCCACCTTTTCAGTTGGCCAAAGTGGGACATTTTTGGTACACACATCACATTTTACAGGCCGACACATACCCATGGTCAGTACACAGGATAGAACTTAGACTTCTTGCCTATATAACAGCTTATTCTTGTTGCAGTTCAGTTGCTTATTCTGTTTCTTATAACATTTATGTAATTTAGATACAGGAACCCTGTTTAATGCAACTATTACATAACGTATAGGGAATAATTTTGTCCTATAATCTCAGGACATTTGCCATTGTTACATGTTTTTGTCAGGACACAACTGCCCAAAGAGGGACTGTCACTCGCAAAGTGGGACAGGTGGTAATCCTAGTCGACGGTACAGATAATACTGTTCCTTTCAGCCTACATGTGTCCTTATTGTTGTGGCTGTTTGTATGTTCCTTCTGTTTCGTTTACATGCTTATTCTATTTCCTATCACATTTGATATGTGACATACGGACATACCTTTTGTATGTGACTATTACATGCCTTGTGGGATATAATTCGGACATACGGTCACTAGATATCTACATTTCTCGTGTATTTTGTTATGGACATATCTGCCCAGCTATGTACCCTCCCTCACATTATGGGTCAGCTGGTGACCCTCACCATTGGCTGGACGTACCTACTGGTGGATCGCTAACATATGATGCGTTTCACTTCCACTTGGTATGGCTATCTACACTGCATTGGACTACGGCCACACGGTCTTCCATGTCATTTGTTCGCAGGATAGGGACCCGTTATTCCCTACCATGCACTTTGTGTTCGCAGGTACTTTCTTGCATGCTTTGCATACGTTTCAGTATCCAGGGACACTGACATGGCTACTATTTTGCAACTTGTTATATGCAAGCATTTTAGGTTGCACATAGACAGCTGCCATTTCCATGCCTCCATGCGGCACTTCGACATGCCCTATGCACTTGCGCTCCTTTCCTGTGCACGTGGCTGTGTCGGCAGCGTGCCTTCATTACTATGCATTTGGCGCTACTGCACCATCTTCCCGCCGCACGGTCGGCACAAGCCTAACGCTGGCCTTGCGCCGAGCTTCATGAATCCCGGGGAATGTTTATTTTCATTGGAGCTTTTCTTTCTACTCCTCCTCAGAACATAACATTCACCATGTCAGAGTATCACACTCAAAAATGAAAATGAACACAATTAAAAATTGATTTCCCTACCTTATAGGCAATATGGGCTTAGCTTGGTTATTGGAGTAGATATCTTTTTTCCTGTTGGGTGTTTTATCCTTAAAGTTTCAAGATTAGAATAAAAAAGGTCTCCTATCCTGAATGCTGACTGCCACATGTCCAGTGAAGGGCAAGACTTTGTACTGACTGTGGTCACTGCTGCAGTAACCCCACAGACATTTGCTTGTCTCTCAGTGGATGATGACCCACCTGTACTGGCTGGAAGTAGCCCCCATCTGACAAGTGCCCTTTAACAAACCTATTATTATTTATGGGGAACAACCATTCAATATCAAGATGCCTGGTTCTGTGGCATCTTGTGAGCAGTCATTGATCCCCTCAATCAATGAGTTATTGATTATAGCAAAGAAAAAATCTTCCAGAATTAATTTATTTTGCTGCATTAGTTTTCTAAAGCTTCAGTGTCTGTACCTAAACAATTGCAACAGACTGCTGATGTAATCCATTCAAGTGTGCACATCATGAGACTTCAGCTACTGTTCCATCTGTGGTGTCAGTGGCTCATGTACAGTACTATGAACTTTGATCTAAAGTAGCCAGGTATTCAAGTCTGTCAAGGTAAAACTACTGAATCTGTAACACACTGGACTGGCTGCTCAAAGGCAATTGGGGGTTACAGTTGTACTTAGTGTAAACTTTTGCAATTGGAAAGACATGCCTCGTTTTGTAATCTCTTTAATGGAAGCCATATACATTAAAACACAATGCTGAGGTTATCCCTTCAAGTATGTGTTGTCTGAGAAGTGTGACATGAAGTCTTGTGTGGCATCCCCAGCTAGTGCACAGATTAATAGGAGCTTGAATTGCATACATTCTGTTCCAGAGGTGTATGCCTTTTATTATTTTGTTCATGTTACAGTGGTTACAGGCAATAATGACTTATTCAAAACATCTTGATGTGTTTCATGCAGCATAGTTGTCAGAAAAGGCAATAGTCTCATTGTTATGCTAGTTTGCTATGGTTTTGGGATGGATTGATGATGTCCATCCATTATTTCCATTAATTTCTGTTTCCCTCTATTAGTATACTCAGTATAATGATGTATCACACTGCACAGTGACTAGCAGACCACACAATGAGTAATCAGTGTTGTGGGATAGTTATTATAATTTGTAGTTTTTGTGGAAAATTATTAAAATGATGCCTCCAAAGCATGTCTCTACCAACTGCTGCACACTGGAAGTAGATGCCAATGCATAAACTACAACATTGTTCCAGTGGGTTGTACATCTGTCGAGTGTGATCTCTAGCACTTTCTACAGTTCACTTACTAACAGATTGTACTATTGCACCTGTATGTGAGGTACTTCATGTGTTGTGATCCAGTAATTACTTAAGTATTGCACAATGCTCAGTCTCAGGGCCTCAAACCTGCCGACCTTGCCTGTGTATCAGACTCTGGCATGTAGAAGTTTCTTGGACAAGACCTTCCCTGGGTGGCAGGCTTCCCCCTGTTTAGTTCCGTGGACCAGGACTCCTCTAGCCCGTCCCACACACATCTTCAGTAAGAGCCAAATGTCTCTGTTGCTTCCTGATTCCATTCTTGTTTTATACAATAATTACTTTGGATCCATCTACAAGTCATCTCATTAGATGACACATTTACTAACCCTGTCTCTCTCCCTCTCTCTCTATCTCTCTCTCTCTCTCTCTCAGGTTCCATCTATGGGCCACTTTATAGAATGACAGGTCATGCATATGAGCAGTGCTACATTACACACATTACTAGGAGCAATGCTACATTACATACATTACTAGGCGCAGTGCTACATTACATACATTACAAGGAGCAGTGATACATTACACACATTACTAGGAGCAATGCTACATTACATACATTAATAGGTGCAGTGCTACATTACATACATTACTAGGAGCAGTGCTACATTACACACATTACTAGGCGCAATGCTACATTACATACATTATGATAGGAAGCTCTTCAAGAAACTGTACATCTGCTAAACTCCTCTTTGAAACTTTCCTTATTCTGGATGCTTTTCTTCTTGTATCTGCATGTGTTCAATTCTGTAGTCAAGTCTTAGCTCAGAAATTATTCATCCGTGTGTAAGCCATGAAGCTCTTATCATCTTTCTTCACTCTTCTGTATATTCTAAACACATTTTCTATCTTCAGCTCATTTCAGGCTGTGAGTTCAGTCCTTTCTAGGTGTTTGCCTAGGTCGTTTCCTTAAAGTACATCTATCTGATGCATGCGCTGCACTGATTTGTTTCTTACTTCTGTAATCTTTCAATACGACTTGTAATGCAGATAAAGAATGCTGTGTTTTACACAGTTTGTTAATTTAATGTGCTGAGTTAAATGTTTGTGCAGGATCTCAATACTGGAAAGTACAGTGGATCAGACTCCAGCATTGTTGCCTCATCTCACTGTTCTCCAGTTCATTTTTTGATGGAGCTGTCTTGTGTGCCAAGTGTGTATACCACCCTTGTGCCTATATGGACTTCTGCTGAGTACTGCTGTTTAAATCCTCATCCCAAAGACATTGTGACAAATAAACTGATGAAACTCAAATACCATAGGTGTATATGCAGTACGCTAGTGTGCATATGCAAAGTGTGTGTGTGTGTGGGGGGGGGGGTTGTGTGTCTGTGTCTTTGTGTACATGCATGCATGCATATGTCTGCCTCTCTGGGCACATACTGCAATAAATTAATGCTGCACACAGGGCTTGGTCACTGCTTTGTCCATTTTGCTTGCTAGTATAAGTTCCAACTTCCCAGTGTCTCTGTAAAGAATAAAATAGATACTGCAAAAGGTATAAATTAACAAACTGAATACTTAATTCCAGCACAAATATCAACCCAGAATGTTACAGCACAGAAAAGCATAACTTCTCCAGGATTCATACATCTTAGACAGATACATTATTCCTATATTTTATTACCTGCTTGGATTCCTATTTTCAATGGAAAAAACTGGAACATCATCAGGCAAACACAGAACTACATGAAAAGCTAGTACCAGCTCACTAAACTGCTAGATTTAGCTAATTATGTGATACTAAAATCATAAATCGTTCTTAATTGCAGTGCAAACTTAAATGTACTTCTTTGGAATTTGTCACAATTAATGCATTGTCTCCATTACCTTGTGCTTTTGCCGTCCCATGTAGTCGGGACTTGTGTTTAGGTGACATTTGCTCTATTGTATAGTCATATTATTTTAATGATAAATTCTGTTTTCAAACCTTTGAACTGTGTTTTAGATTTTTCAAAGCCTGTAATATTTTCCCATTCTGGGTACTTGCTTGTTAAGACTGGTTTAAAAAAGAAAATCTATAAAAAAGTGATGTGCATTTAATCCCTTCCTTGAGGTTCCCACAGAGACAACGAATGGGAATCAAAAGGCTTAAATGGAAAACAGTCTCTGAAATCCCCTTTTACCTTCTCAGTCAACTCCATTTGCCCGCTTACCCTTGACCCATTATGCTACCTGCACATGTTATTTGTGGGCCCAGTTGCTTTGTATTCCAACTATCCTTCAAGAGCTGACTGAATATATTTATATATATATTAAGGTCAGTAGACTGAAAAGGCAGCTATCTCAGACAGTAATAACCCATCCTGCTTCTTGTTTATGTCAGAGTTAGTTATATTATCTCAGGAATACACCTGCCGCATGCTGGTGTGTATGGTGGGGGGATGGGGGCATTATTACATTTGCAGACCTTGATGGAATGAGTTTAGCTGGAAATGCATTTGATAAAGTAAACCAAAACCCTCATGTTTGCTGTACTGTCTTTGTCCAGTTAGCAAATGAAAATAAATAAAATGATGATCTGTTAAGATAATTCCTTTCATATCCATATGCAGTGCTGCTGAGAGGTAAAGAAGAGCTGTCAATACAGGAATAAAAAGAAAGTGGACCTAAATGTAGCTGAGACATTTTATTTGCTGATACCTCTTTTAGCAGGACAAAATACTGCATTATTTGGGATCTGAATGTAATGTTTTATGCCGTTCTAGTGCTATGAGCACTGGAACCTAACTGACAGATGTAATGTCTGATGTACAGAATGACTTTAAATACCTTGCATCTCCATTCTAGTGAACAGTAGTTTCCATATTGTAATAAAACTGTGTCTAAAATGATACTGAGTATTTAGTGATCTGGTAGACAGTAATGCACATCTGATGAAGAATCAAAGCTCAGCCTTCTCCTTTGTTGTTTTGTATGCAGGTATGTGATGACGAGTGGCACCATTATGCACTGAACTTGGAATTCCCAACAGTTACGCTGTATGTGGATGGTGTATCCTATGATCCAGCCCTGATCCATGACAATGGCCCACTGAGACCACCAAAACCAGAATCCCGCTTGGTGGTTGGAGCTTGTTGGATAGGTAGGTGCATAGTGAAGCTTCTCTGTTGATAAGACTCAATCACACTTTCATTAAAATGGCTGATTTCTACTTCTTGATTAAATCTTTAACATGTGTCACCCCCTTCCAAATTGAGGACTATGAGTGATGTGGGTGTGTTCCTTATGAGTGACAATGTGGAGAGTGGGTGACTGATACTGATGCTGGTTGCAGGACATTCACCAGAATGGTACCTTCTGATGATGATGATGATGTTTCTGTTTTACTAAAAAGTATGATATGACCTAGTTGTGATTGACCTTTTATATTTTTATGTATTGTTCTCTGGGTTAGCGCTGCTGGGCATTACCCATTTTCAGATGGGAACCAAGGGGGAACTTTCCTATAAGCATATTTAATTATTGAAAATAAATGCATCAATTAAAAAAACAGATAAAACAGAGATAAAACACAACAGAGTAAAGGAAGACATTAATTTAGGAGACATATAATAGCAAGATGAAGTGCGAGAAGATAAAGTAAAAAGACTGACAGTATAGTGAAAAGTATTTAAAAAGTGGTGATTTTAATGGGAGGTTAACATAGTGGTTAAGGTAACCAGCTGCCTCCTCATTCTCCATCACCAAATGAAAACTAAAAACAAGAAACACCAACAAATGAAAACAAAAATGAAGCAGGCGACCAGGCTCCACACAAATGTTTAATGAAATTAAGCGCTTCCGTCCAAAAATTCAAAGGACTTCATCAGAATAACTACTAAATCTAAAATCACAATATAAATACCCACTTCAATTAACAAAAAACCCTCCCCTGAATTAACATTTCTAAGGCAACTGAAATAATCACATGACATCTTTCTCATAAAGGTTACATATATAAAAAGCAATAAGTATGTATACAAACACTTCTTATTCGGGGAGGGGTTTTTGTTAATTGAAGTGGGTATTTATATTGTGATTTTAGATGTAGTAGTTATTCTGATGAAGTCCTTTGAATTTTCGGGCAAAAGCACTTAATTTCATTAAATATTTGTGTGGAGCCTGGTTGCCTGCTTCATTTTTGTTTTCATATAATAGTTAAAGTGTTTACCTTGCAGACCCATAGTACAGGGTTTGATTCTCCCATGAAGTAATTGGCTAGGTTTAAAATAGCTCAAAAATGCATGATTTCAGTGTAGATGAAAAATGTTTAAAGGAGTGGAGATAAAATTTAAACAATGTTGCATGATATGCGTGTGTTATTCTTGAGAAAGTAAGCTTTACATTTAAATTTGAATGTTGCATGTTTAACAATGGCTCTTAATTACAGTGATTGTCCATTCCATGTGAATGCTTGATAAATGCTTAGAGCTGTTTTGAAATGTACTTGCTTCTAAAATAAATTGATTTATTGATGTAAGTAATCTGCAATGCATCATTTTAATATGTTATTTACATATGGTGAAGAAAGAGTGTAAATTACTTTTTGAGAAAAACAATTTCAGTTTATTTTCTAAAGACAATCCATGAGATATGTACAATGGTGGGTGTTTGACTTTTTTAGGATAGCTGCTAACTTTGTGATTTTATAGTAAGTTGTCATCATGTTTGGAGAAAATAATGTCCTTAGCTTTCCTTTTTCTGGATGTTGGGGTGAGGTAGTTATTAATTTGGTAAAGGACTGCAAACCTTTTATGAATAGCCTTTAAGGTATAGTTTGCATTTTCAAGAAATTTACTTTCATTGTTTACTGTAATACTTTGGTATTTGCTTGCTAGCAGTGTTTCTGTTGATTGAGAAAATCCATATATTGTTGTGTATGCTTGGGTGTTTGATGGTCTGCAAGGAAATCCTGGAAATATCAGTAGCTTTGTTTTCCTTTCTTTAAGTCTGAGGTTGTTGGATTTATTTTCTGGGAAAGGAAAGTTAAAGACATTCTGAAGAACAGAAATTAATATTTAAAAGTCATCTGTGTATTTTATTATTTCTACTCCATTGGTATGGTTATCAATGTTATTGGTTAACATTTAAAGGTCTAAGAACAAATCCTTGAGACTCTACTGTTCATTATATAACTAAGATAAGCATTCTGTCAACATACATCAAGAGTATGGTCTTTGATGTAATTTCAGAATCAAAGTAAATCAGTTTGGGAAGATAAAAAGCTTTACATTCTGGAGAGTGGGTTCTACTACGAAATGTTGACTTCCTGAAAGCCAGCAGGCCAAACGGATAGGAAAAAATGCCCAAACCTCTGAAGGACAAATTAAATCAATTTTTGTTTCTCCCCGTGCATCCCTCCAACTTGGGGGGCATATCACCTATACCCCTCAAACATAGTTACACCAACTACATGGTTGCACCAACTTGAAAAAAAGAGAAATCTTCCAAGACACATGAACCACTGCCAGCACACTCTTAGAAACCTCAACAGCAATGATTTCCAATGGAAAACAGCAGTCAGCATTATGCCAGTCACCTTATTTTCTACATGATTCTATTATTAGATACATGTGTATGACAGCACCAGAGAGTGACCATATCACATGCTTTAGAAAAGTCTAAAATATGGCTGCTCTGGGAAGGCCTTAATTTCAGTCCTTTGCTTTTTAATCGCCTAGATTTATTGGTGCTGCTTAGGTGTTGTGTCCAGCTGTAACCCCATGCCTAGTTTCAGTTATTATTATTTTTTATTTAATTGGTAAATTAATTATTGAGTACATGTGACATATTCTAATATTTTTAAAGTGGCCTTAGAATTATAATTGTTGAGTAGTTCTCCCTTTAGTTCTTGTTAGCTGCTTGGAGGAAAACTAAAAATTTAGTATCTTTCTAAAATGTGTGGAATGTTCCTTCCATAAAATTTAACTTCATTAATCTGGCTAATGGTGCAGCAATATATGATGGTAGTTTCTTTAATGGTGATAGTTTATCCCTTGTGGGTGATCCATGGTCTGGAATGTATTTTCTAAACTTCTGCAGTTATTTTGAAGTAAATTTCAAAATATGCTGTTTAATATGGTTGATGGTTCTGTGTGGTAGGGTGCTGCTGAGAAGAGTGCTGGTTAGAGTCAGGGTTAACATGCATTAGTAAATTGCAAGAGGGAGTTAGATCGAAAAAAGAAACTTTTTGTTTCCCTTCTTCACTCTGTATATGCTAGCTATAAAAGTAAATGTGGGCAAAGTGGTTAAGAATGGGAGTGGAAGGTCAGTGAATCAGGCAGACCAGTTACTTGGAGTATGCAGATAAGAAAGGGAAACTGCAGATAAGGACCAGAATACTGTTAAATAAATTGATGTTACTATTTTTTTTTTTGAGGGGGGATCCTAGAAGTCAAGAGAACTGCATTTTCAAGAAGTGATTATTGAGGAGTCAGTTATAACTGTCCAAAATGCAGACTGCTATAGATTCCATCTCCGAGTTGTGCAGAAGACAGCTGCAGAGCACAGGGTAACATGACCTTAGACTTGCAAGGTTTATAATCAAGAATTTTCATCTGTATCACAAATAAATAGCAGCCTCAAGTTATCAATAGTCATTGGAGGTAGTCTGTTTATAATCCGCATATCTCATTATGGCAAGAAATTTAATTATGCCCAAAACACAGACAGTTTTTGCCAACTGAAGTAATATATGATGGAGACTATTTCTGGGAAGTTAATTGTATCACAATGAATATTTTTGGAAAGTTAATTGTATTACAAGATGGAAATGTGAAAAGTGAGTTTTCGTAGGGAAGCAACAGTCGGTGCTACATGGGCAGCAAAGTAACAGCGCATATACCTGGTCAGTTGCAGAGCAGTAGTAAATTGTGCATATAGTCTGTAACAAATGCACAACAGTACTAAACTATGTATATAGTCTGTAACAAATGCATAACAGTACTAAACTGTGCATATAGTCTGTAACAAATGCATAACAGTACTAAATTGTGCATATAGTCTGTAACAAATGCATAACAGTACTAAACTGTGCATATAGTCTGTAACAAATGCATAACAGTACTAAACTGTGCATATAGTCTGTAATAAATGCATAACAGTACTAAATTGTGCATATAGTCTGTAACAAATGCATAACAGTACTAAACTGTGCTTATACTCGACACTCATTAGACCCATTATAGAGAACAATTCCCCTTTTAATATGTACCTCACAAGACATCTATAACAACTGGAAAGGCCGCAGAAATACCTCACAAAGATGATTACTGGCGTCAAACAGATGCCCTATATATACCATCTCAAAAAATCTCCAGCTTTACTCCGTCGCATATCGCTTAATCAGAGGTGATCACTAGCTAACATACAAAGCTATGTCAAACCCAGAGCTGTTGGACATACGCCATTTAAGGAAATCCCAGTCCCTCCAAGCTACACACTCTAGGGACCTAAACCTTGTCACCAGAATAAACATAATATGCTGGAGGTATAGATTCCTGTCCCAGAGACTTCCCTTACTCTGGAACAAGCTTCTTATCTATATCAAACAAAGCTCCTCATTAGCACTCTTCAAGAAAAATCTTGATGATTGGATGGGAAATAGGAAATTCACCCAGGGGATCACCTTTGTGACTCTGCTTGACAGGGGCACAGGAGAATAATTTTCTTGGGTGGCGAAAGCCGTGGTATCTTTTGGCTAGTCTTATATAGGCCCTAGGGCCAATAGCCTAGTACCTACCTATGAACCTATATAGTCTGTAACAAATGCATAACAGTACTAAACTGTGCATATAGTCTGTAACAAATGCATAACGGTACTAAACTGTGCATATAGTCTGTAACAAATGCATAACAGTACTAAACTGTGCATATAGTCTGACAAATGCATAACAGTACTAAACTGTGCATATAGTCTAACAAATGCATAACAATACTAAACTGTGCATATAGACTGTAACAAATGTATAACAGTACTAAACTGTTGATATTGACTGTAACATATGCATAACAGTACTAAACTGTGCATATAGTCTGACAAATGCATAACAGTACTAAACTGTGCATATAGTCTGTAACAAATGCATAACAGTACAAAATTGTGCATATAGTCTGTAACAAATGCATAACAGTACTAAACTGAGCATACACTCGACACTCATTAGACCCATTACAGAGAACAATGCCCCTTTCAATATGTACCTCACAAGACATCTATAACAACTGGAAAGGCCACAGAAATACCTCACAAAGAGGATTACTGGCCTCAAACAGATGCCCTATACAGACCATCTCAAAAAAACTCCAGATTTACTCCGTCACATATCACTACTCAAGGACGATCACTGGCTAACATACAAATCTATGTCAAACCCAGAGCTGTTGGACATGCTCCACTTAAAGAAATCCCAATCTCTCCAAGCTACACACTCTAGGGACTTAAACCTTGTCACCACAATAAACAGAACATGCTGGAAGGATAGATTCCTGTCCCTGAGACTTCCCATACTCTGGAACAAACTTCCTATCTATATCAAACAAAGCTCCTCATTAGCACTCCAAGAAAAATCTTGATGATTGGATGGGAAATAGGAAATTCACCCAGGGGATCACCTCTGTGACTCTGCTTGACAGGGGCACAGGAAAATAATGTTCTTGGGTGGCGAAAGCCAGGGTATCTTTTGGCTAGGCTTGTATAGGCCCTAGGGCCAATAGCCTAGTACCTACCTATGAACCTATGAACCTATATAGTCTGTAACAAATGCATAACAGTACTAAACTGTGCATATAGTCTGCAACAAATGTATAACAGTACTAAACTGTGCATATAGTCTGTAACAAATGCATAACAGTACTAAACTGTGCATATAGTCTGACAAATGCATAACAGTACTAAACTGTACATATAGTTTAACAAATGCATAACAGTACTAAACTGTGCATATAGTCTGTAACAGATGTATAACAGTACTAAACTGTGTATATAGTCTGTAACAAATGGATAACAGTACTAAACTGTGCATACAGTCTGTAACAAATGCATAACAGTACTAAACTGTGCATATAGTCTAACAAATGCATACCAGTACTAAACTGTGCATATAGTCTGTAACACATGCATAACAATACTAAACTGTGCATATAGTCTGTAACAAATGCATAACAGTACTAAATTGTGCATATAGTCTGTTACACATGCATAACAGTACTAAATTGTGCATATAGTCTGTAAGAAATTCCTAACAGTACTAAACTGTGCATATAGACTGTAACAAATGCATAACAGTACTAAACTGTGCATATAGTCTGTAACAAATGCATAGCAGTACTAAACTGTGCATATAGTCTGTAACAAATGCATAACAGTACTAAACTGTTGATATTGACTGTAACATATGCATAGCAGTACTAAATTATGCATATAGTCTGTAACAAATGCATAACAGTACTAAACTGTGCATATAGTCTGTAACAAATGCATAGCAGTACTAAACTGTGCATATAGTCTGTAACAAATGCATAAAAGTACTAAACTGTGCATATAGTCTGTAACAAATGCATAACAGCACTAAACTGTGCATATAGTCTGTAACAAATGCACAACAGTACTAAACTGTGCATATAGTCTGTAACAAATGCTTAACATTACTAAACTATGCATATAGTCTGTAAGAAATGCGTAACAGTACTAAACTGTGCATATAGTCTAACAAATGCATAACAGTACTAAATTGTGCATATAGTCTGTAACAGATGCATAACAGACCATTGCACAGGTTCAAGAGATGAGTTTTGTGTTGTGCAGAAGAAGAAAAACGCATTTCTAGTATATAGAATGTCCTGGGGGGGTTGTTTTTTCTTGGGGGGGGGTAAACTGTCAACTGCATTTTCCATGAAGGAAAAGTCATTATTTTAGTGAGATGTAAAACACATGAATATGTTACTGACATCAGATGATCGACTGTTAGCTCCTTATCTTCCAACTCATAGTACTGTGGGGGTGGGTTCTTCCCTTCCGTTCCCTACCCTTCCCATCCCATTCTATCTCAATTAGGAACTACCCATATGAAGAACAGCTGTGCCTCATTTCTGTGCCTACTATTGAGTGGAAAGGTTTACTAAGTACGTACAAATTCAATTAAATTTGCTTTCATATGGTTAAAGTTCAGCAGAAGTTCATTGAAAAAATGACTTCAAGAGTAATGCATGTTGATATTTCATTTGTAGCACAGGGTCTTCTTTTCACTTCCTTACAGTTTTCTAACTGATGTCACAGAGTGTTTACCAGCAAAGAATGTCATAAATCAGAAGTATGGAAATGACAGACTGTTCATAACTCTGCCATTAATCCTGGCTTCAGTACAGATGGTTTTAATAAATGAGTGCATGGAACAGCTGAACCACAAATCATGTTTGTTTAATGACAGGATTCATTAGCTTCTTTTGGATTTTTTTTCTTATTACGGCAAACTTGACAATATCTGATCTACATAAGAATTATGTGTGATGTGCCTTAAGAATCTTTGCAGAGAAATATATTTTTTCAAATGTTTGATTTCAATAATTTATTTTGTATAACACAAGGGCAGATTACAGCGGCAATTAATGTTTTTGGGAGACTGTGGGCATTGCCGTTAAACAGTAGTAAGAATAAAGGCAGCACAGTCTGATTTCAACATCATTAAACCAGTACTCAGATACAGAGATCAGCTGATGTGTGAAAAGGAACCACGCAGTTTTCATCCAATACCTTTGGTAGTAGTAATATGGATAGAATTACAATTAGACTGCTTAACGGCTCTTATGTAATCTTCTTATTGTATGCATTCTTTACTGCACTTCAGATAACTTTTTTGATGTATGGTTTGAGTGGTAATGGCAACTTTTTTTTCTTGGGTTCAGTGCTCTCTCTCTCTCTCTCTCTATTATAAAGACAGATAGGCATGCTTCATTTACATAGGCATGAAACCAAGGATCTGAATAAATGGAAGTCAAATGAACTAAGAACCTCAAATACAGAGACTATTGCTGGTAAGAAAAACTTGCAAGAACACTGCTGAGTCTCCAAAAAAATTTATTTAATTCAATGACAGAATAAAACACGAGATGCTAAGCGCTCTTGTCCCTAATAACAAACAGGACTTCATCAGAATGTGTGAAACCCGGAAGCATCCTTATATAAATATCAACACACATAGTAGGTTAATTAATTAACCAGTCACCATTGTTAGAATTAGTAAACATTTATGCACTAAAAAAAAAATCTAAAATGATAAAATGCTAAACTGCTGCAAACATCTTCAAACAGCTGTCAGCGAACTAAATCAAAATAATGTCTGCTATGTTATACAAACCCAACAAATCAATAATGTGCTTTACAAGTGCATGTTGGAATGCTTAAGAAATAAAAAAATATTTTCTTTATTTTAGAACAATATCTGCCTAATACGGGGGGGGGGTATGGGAAGTTACACTGGAGTATCGTGAACTCCAGTGGCACACAAGGCTTAATACTAATAATCTGCCCGGTCTCAATGACATGCTTTCATTAAACATCAACCTGAGAAAAACCCTGCCCTTCTAAATATTCTCCAGCCCTATACCACAAATCGAAGTTTTTGCTCAACAAATAAATCTCTACTACAAGTGTCCAATTCCACTAATAAGGTAGGCGACTCCCTATTTTCTCATCATGTAGCAATAAGGTGGAATTCACTGCCTCACAGCATCAGAACCAACATAAATACCAACCAATTTAAAAAGATTCTTAAAAACTATCTTGATACCTGACTTTGTTCCTGTACTACTCCTGGCTAAGTAGTTTTAATAGTTTATGGGCATACTTTTTCTTCTTCCCTGACCACCTCATACTCTATGCTCTCTCTCTCATGTATAAATAATCTCTAACCTCATCCTTTTCTATCCAGTTCCTCCCCTACAAACCCTTCATCAGCTCACTTTGAGAAACTACAATGTTTACACTACAATAAGGAATTATACCAGATTATTGTACAATACAAATGTATGCTATAATAGCATAGAATGTAATTTCTAGTGTACTGTATGTCTTGTATATTTTTTGTATAATTTCTTGTATAAATTTTGTATAATCTCTATATGTGGAGCTTTTCTCCCTGGGCCTCTGCTGAAACTGGGTCTTATCCCAGTTGGACTTTCCCGATAAACAAATGTAAAATGAATAAATAAATTAATTAAATAGTGGTTTAAAACTAAGAGCTGCTAAATTACAGCTTTTTGCACAGATGTTATTTTGATTTAGTCCCCTGACAGCTGTTTGAAGATGTTCACAGCAGTTTAGCATTTTATCATTATAGATTTTTTTAGTGCATAAATGTTTACTAATTCTGACAATGTTTGGTGACTGGTTAATTAATTAATCTATTGTCTTTGTTAATTACTAGATACTTCTGGGTTTTTTATACATTCTGATGAAGTCCTCTTTGTCATTAGGGATGAAAGCTCTTAACACCTGGCGTTTTAGTCTGTTACTGAATTAAATTCATTTTTTTGGAGATGAAGCAGTGTCCTCATAAGTTTTTCTTACTGGGCAATACTCTCAGTATTTGCAATTCTAACTTGTTTCTTGCTGAGGTTTTCTCCCATTTTGTGTGGTTCCAAGTCAAATGAATGCTAAAATTTAATGTTCAAATTTTATGTTCTACTGCCACCTACTGGTTAATGAGTTAAATTTATAGTTTTGCATTATTGCTTCCTACCGAAGCTTTAAAACATTATTGTGTGTCCAGTAAAACCGTGGAAATCATTTTTTTCCCTAAACAACATAGATGATACTGACTAATAAAACATGGTAATTAAGGAAGTGTTTGCTTTATGATTATGAGCTTGGAATCGTAGGTGCAAAGGTCATTACTATTATGTACAGCATGCACTTCAAGGAGAATACCTCATTTTATTATTGCTGGCATAGATTTTAAATCGTACAGCATATGATAATGTTCTGAACTTAGTGTTTATTTGGGATGATATTTTTCTTTCCATTTTTTTCTTGTTTACGTGTTTACTTTACAGTTGGCATGATGTCACTAGGTGGACGTACTTTCACTAGAGTAAGCATGTTGTCTGCATGTGGGGATTAGTATGACTTCTGTGCCTTTATTCAATATTTGTTATTTGTTTTCATTTCTGTCATGGTTTATGCATTTGAGCAAAGCCTTTCTATTTTAAACCAACTGCTTCATTTCATGTCTGAGGCATTTACACAGTTGTAATGTTTTCAGCTACAGTATATTAAACTGCTTTGGCTCCAAATGCAAAATAGTACAATAACTTTTGTGATGTGACAAAAACTCTATAATAACAACATTATTATCTGTGTGTAAAATATATTTGTAAACCTTCCTTTATCAATGCATCCTCCTCTGAGATATATACATTTCCTTGCAAACCTAATTTTCTTGCAGCACATTAGAGCATCAATGTGGCACACAGATATGAATAATGCACCCAGTACAGCAAGCACATCTCTATTTTCTGTAGACATGAATCACACTTTAAAGAACTCATCAGGATACCATAAGTGGATACTCTGTTCATGTTTTGAAAGATGCCGGACGAGGTAAAGACTAGTAGGAAAGTAAGGTAGATCTGCAGGTAATGGCACAGCACCAGACATACAACTGTAAGGAGGGATGTGCCCATAAGGATGGAACGATATGGGATGGACATAGACAAACAGAGAGCACACAACTGGTAATAGGAAGCTTTGGACAATGCAGAAGGTATGGAACATGACACATGAGAAATGGGCACACCTGTCTGGGGTAGGTTTAGGTCATGCAGATTCATGCTGCCTGCCATCCCAGACCTGTTAGACATTAATGTGATTCATCAGCTGATGATGGAGCTGGGTGCCCAGTGATATAGGCCACAGCCTCTTCTGGTGGCCTGGTAGTCTGGCTTGGCCCAGTGAGTGATTCACTAAAACACTCCAGGAGGCTGTCCATATGGGCCTCATACCTGTCAAATGCTGTCTTGAATATAGCCTCCCTCACCTCCTCCAGCTGTGTCTGGACTATTTCAGACAGTGGTGCTGGGCTGTCTGATAGTAGGAGGCCAGGACCACCCCCAATAAAGCACTCTCACCATCAACACCACTACATTCCCCAGCTGCAGCCTTCACAGGTGCAGACCACGGATGAAGTGCCTTCTCAATAAATCTATCTTTCAGACTTGCACTGAGGAGAAGCAGTGCAAATCTTGCCATAAGTTAATATGGCCTGAAAATAGACTGAATTAGACAGAGGTCAGCTTTTGTGAGAATTAGTAACCATGAGTAGTCACTAGCCTTTCCAGGTTCACACAGTAAGTGACATAGTTACATATTCATTCTGCTCATGCTGAAGGAGAACAGGCATATCAGAGAAATGTGGCAGGTGAAAGTTAAGATCTCAGAAAAACTATCACAGTCCCATACATATGTCCCATTAGCTGCATCTGAGACTGCAGGCTGATGTTTATTCTCTTTGAAGACTTTATCATACCGACCCAGAAAAGTGTTTCAGGTCCACAGGGGGATAAATCACTTAGTCTACAGGCACCATGAGATGGTGTGGTGTAAACCTTCAGCACAAAATGTACCAGGAAAAGCCTGCATGAAATCAAGCTTGCATGTACCATCATGTACCAGCACACTGCAGCTGACACTAAACCTCCACACAGTAGCCTATGCATACCTAAGTTGTCTCTGCAACTGCATTCTGGTACAAAGACCAGAGACAACTATCAGGAAAGGAAATTGGTTATACCACTGAGGTAGTCATTGTCTTACTTCATTTCCCAGGCATGGAGATCATCGTTGTTTCAGTTCTGCAGGTCATTGTAATAAGGCCTGCATTGCTTCCCTCTTTTTGTAATGCCATTTCAGTAAGACGTTGTCCTGTTCGATTCTCAGCTAGAGCGTCTTCTGTGCGGAGACATGCGTGAATGGGTGTACCTTCATTGAAGGTTGTGCATCAGGGCCGGCAACTCGGCACGTAAAAATCTATTGCCAATCCTTAGAGGACCGGAGTTCCACTGTGGCAACCCCTAACCGGAAAAAGCCGAAAGACAAACAACAACAACAACATTTCCCCACCCAGGTCATATCAGGTGTCCACTTTCTTGAAAGCTCCACTAGAAGGGGCCAGTAGGTTCTGCCTTAACTTGCTCTCTGTTTTACACCATGTATGCTTCCCCAAGTAGGCACAAGTAGAAAGTATGTTTTTAAGCCATTTTTAGACAAATTTATTGTAATATTTGATCATAATTAATAAGCAAATGTTTATATTAACTCACATGTATATATACATATGTACAAGTTGGATTAATATGTGTTCTTGTAATTTATTTTTTGTAGGTGTTTTTTATTCTACATTTATTCTGTTCACCAATATTCTTTATATATAAATATTGGCTATATTTTATCTAATAAGTTACAGTGATATATATACACTTTATTTTTTATAGATTTTTATAGGCAATACTTCCATTTTTTTGTTATCATTGCCATTAGAGTGTTTCATGAAATCTATTATAAATTGTGAAAATAATGATTTTTAGAAGAATCTTTTTTGCGTGTTTTTTCGTCATTTCCACTTCTCTAAAAACAGCTGGAATGTAAATGATATGGCATCCAACTGTTATATTGATCCATATGCTTCTCACTTTTTATTTTTTTATCTTGACACTTGTTATATGCATTATTTATTATTCTTGGCCGTTTTCAGCTGTTGATGTCAATATAGTTCGAGCTGAACATGGTCCGATGCACAAATATTATCTTGTCCGGACAAATTAAACTATTGTTGTCGTTAGATTTTGAGTAATGAGTTTAACAAACGCCACAGGTATTTCGTGCTTAAAGTCTGATTTAAGATGCGTATTAAACACCTTTATATACACGTTTTTGAATTTAGGCGTTTTATAATATAGTATAGCTACGTAACACGCAGTTTCCAAGAATGTTATGAACGTCATAACTTCCATTTAGTTTATAAAGCGAATGATTTTTGAAGCAGGTATTATTGCAACTAGAGACAGTTTTATGATTTACATCAAGTGATTGTGCTTGGTTTCTATGTGCACACTGCTATATTGTTCCTTTGACATGCGATGGTCTATTGCTAACATGCCATGTTTATTTTATTAATATGTGGTTTAGATAAATAAGTATAGTTATCTTATTTTAAAAGACGTTTTATACTGCCTGATTTGTTATATGTTTTTAAAAAATTACATTCATATACATTAGGTGCAAGTTTACTAACCATTTCATGCATTCTAGATTATGTGTATAGAGCATGTTTATCTGGATTTATGTCGCAGGGTCTTTTAATGAGAACATCGGCATTTTATGATTTAATTTTGAACGAACTTGGACATCATGGTTATATTTCTTAGAATTTGGGAAACATTTTTTTGTTTCTTGTCTCCTTGGTTTCTTGAATTGTTCTTTCAACACTCTCCACAGTTTATCAGCTGTTGATCTGTGTTTTAATCACATAGATTTGGATTACTTAGGTCTTAAAGCGGCAAGCTTCATATTTTAAACCATAGATCAGTTGTTACTGAGATTTGGGCATCATTTTGCATACACTAAATGTATATTTGAGCTTGATGTCGAGCCAACTTTGACCTGCTTCATCTGTTTTATTATCATTAACATCGAAGCGGACGTCCAGTTGGTTGGCGTTATAGAACTCAAACCACTATACCAGTTGTGATTTATTTAACCTTTCAGAAAGCCGGTTACATTTTTATGCTAGTATACCGGAACTTCGACTTTCAATATTTACATGTGTTTCTAGTACTTTTTGTATAGATCTAATTTGATGCAATATTATAAATACTCGGAGCACTAAATTTAATATGTGCCTTGTCCTTACGGATTTGTGCTTTTTATTCACAGATCAGTTGTTTTGTTCAAAATCCCTATCGCCACTTTAAGAATAGTTGTGGCTAATCACAACATTAATTAATGATTGTTTTGTGTTTTGGCTTGCGCGCCAAAAGTTTTATATAAAAGAAGGCTAACTTTTACTGATATTTACACCTGAAGAAGCGTAGTTTATCTACGTGAAAGCGCTTGTGTGTTTTTATGGCTCAATAAAAGATTTTATACCTACTCGATTTCTCCATGTGGTGACTCCTGTTGGGATCTGATATCATCACAAGTAGAAAGTGTGATTCTTCAAATTATCCTCAGAAAAGTGGTAGCATTTTTACAAGAAACAAAATAGTAACCTGTGCCAAATCACTCAGAAAAAGACTTCTAGACAAAGCCAAAAAATAATGAGGAGACAAATGCCCAAAATAAGGAACAGATTTTAAATCATTATTTTATCAATTTTGCAAGTTGCTACAACAATAGGTTCTGCATGCAATTTCTGAAGGATATTAAGTCTGAAGCACATGTCTGTCATTATTTAGTGACTTTAGTTCTCAATGATTAACCAGAAAACCACAAATTCTATGAGGAACATACCAAAAATATAGGCATAAATCTGGACATTCTGTAAAATTATTATATGATTTTTGAATCACGAGTAGTGTAATATAGAGCTGTGAACTTGTACATTGTGCACGTGTGCAAATTCACACAGATGATGTGCACAAACTCATTGCCACAACTGACAGTGGGAAGCAGAGGCAGCTAACTGCTCCTTATGCCACAGAGGTGCTACAACATAATAAAGCCATCCATGGCCACACTTATCCCTCAGCTAATCTGACTGTAGGTCTTATAAACGCATATAGATTTGAATTTTTTCGAAGCAAACAGCCAGGAGCAGCCTTAGGTCAACTGGTGACCTAGACAAAAGGGCTCCACGGTGCCCCCACCACTCCACCCAGTGCCCCCATCTTGGTCTACCTACACCAAAAAAATACTGGAAAAGCGCCCCTACTACAGTGACGCCCTTGGCAACTGCCTAGTTGGCCTATGCCTAAGGACGGCTATGCACACAGCAATTCTGCTTTTCCTAAGTCACAGATTTTGGAACTTATACTGCATATTTTGACAGCATCATTAGGTGAAACAGCAACACTGTCTAGATCTGCAGGTAGTACTAAGGAGGCATGCACTACTCTGTGAGTTTATGGTAAGCTGTTTCAGTCTGCCTTCCTAACAATGCCCAGCCTTGTAGACACATTCACAAAACATAAGGCTTGCAAATTTTCCTGTATGTAAATATCATCCTGTATATGTATATAGTAAATAAATTATATTGGTAACAAGACAGTCCACTGTATCAAGACAGCCTGTAACTGTACATGCCTATCAACCTGTAGGGCGAGGGTATGGCCTGTGTAGCCTATATGGTAACCCATACTGTTCAATAAAGCACTCCCATGGCTATATAAGTGTTCCCTCCTCACTGTCAAATTGAGGAGCTGTGTAATCATTGCTTGTCTCATGTCCCCTATTGTTGCCAGCAGAACACTTCAGGTGGCATAATGGTTAAAGTCTTTGCCTGTCGTGCAGCATGTACAGGGTTCTATTCTGACCTCCTGCCAATACCTGTTTGCAGTTTGTATGTTCTCCCTATATCTTTGTGAGGTTCCTCCCACTTCTGAGAAACACGCTGAGTGTATCACAACACAGACTCTACATCTTGCCCTATCCTCATGATAGGAGAACACAGATCACAGACTCCATGCTGTGGCAGGGCTAGCCACCTCAACAGTGTAAAAAATATGTCTCTAGATGATTTGGTCTTGTTGACTAAAGTCACAAATGATGGGTTGAGGACCTGACCTATGCCATGAGCCATGCTAATGGTGGGAGTGGTGTATGTGCCCCTATTAGACAGTGTGTGCCCACCATAAACAGCCAATGGCCAATACCAATCACCTTCTGATATACATGAACTAAGAATTGCTACACTCAATGTAAGTTTACTTCACTATCAGGATGCAATGGATGAAATGATGTTAAGGAGGAGGCTGAATATCCTATGTATCCAGGAAACAAGATGGAAGGGCAGCATAGCAAAGCCACTTGGCTTGGACTCCAAAGCCTATTACTCAGAAGGGCAGACTAGAAATGCTGCAGGAATTGTGGTGAGGGAGATGCTTTAGAAGAGAGTGAAGGATATCAGAATTAATGGCAGACTCATGGCAATCAGTATAGGATAGTATTCATAATCTCGGCCTGTACCCCACAGTAATAGTGAGGAAAAGTGCACACAGACAACAGTTGTAGGACTGACTAGATAAAGCAGGACAGATTTGGTGTTGATAATGGGCGAATTGAATGCAGATGCAAGGACTGCCTGGTCCACATGGGTGGGACAGCAGGAATAATGAAGGAAAGGACATTATAGTCTTCGGTCTGGCAAATGGCTTGATAGTGGTCAACACTTGGCTCAGAGAGAGAGACGGTGACAAGATCACATACAAGAGCGGTAAACATGCAGACTTCCTCCTAGTAAGAAAAGGGCACTAGAACAGAATCAGTGCTTGCAAAGTCATCCCCAGTGAAACAGTCAGCTGCAAGCTGTGGTCAGTGAAGGCTCTAAGGTCAACAAAGAGCAGCCTGAAGACAGTTGACTGGAGAGAAAGCACAACAACTCAAGGAATTACTCAGGGCTCTAGAACCTCAAGAAGAGGAAGAAATTAGTGGAGTTGAAGAAGAATGGCAGCACCTCAAAATAGCGTGTATGAGGACTACAGAATAGATATGTGGCAGAGTCAGGTGTGGAAATAAGATACATAAGGAAAGCTGTTGGTTGAATGCAGAAGTTCAGATAAAAAAGACAGTTAAGGCTAGGAATGAATACTGGCTATCAGGCTAAGTACGGAGTTGCAGTAGCAAAGAACAAGGCATCAGAGGCACTCTACCAGCTTCTGGAAAGATAAAGAAGATAGTCAGACACCCTTCTTAAGCGATTCAAACAATAACCTGATAACCAGTCCACAGGACATCAAAAGCAGATGGAAGGAGTACTTCTAGCAGTTTCTGAATGAAGAAAACCCCCAGAAACCCCAGACACAGCCCATGGTAAAAGAAGAGGAGGAGCCCACTCTAGAAGAAGTAAGAAAAGCACTAAGGAAAATAAAGTCAGGCTCAGATGAGGTCACAGTAGATATGATAAAGATACTTGGTGAGATAAGAGTGAAATGGCTCCTGAGGGTACTCATAGCAGTGTGGAGAGAAAGGTGTTTCCCAGAATAAGCATACTAGTGCCAGCGTTCAAGAACAAAGGGGGCATTTACAACTTGGGGCAGTACATTAGCATCAAATTTCTGTCACAGTGTATGAAAGTTCTGGAAAGGGGGATTGATAAATGAATATGCAGAATAGTAGAAAGTAAGATTGGAGATATCCAGTTTGGATTCAGATCAGGATGCAGCATAACTGACCTGATGTTTGCGATGAGACAGATAGTTGAGAAGAAGCTAGAGATGAGAAGAGAGTCCAACTGGGTATTCCTAGACTTGGAGAAAGCATATGACAAGGTCCCAAGAAAATTGATTCGGGCAGTCCTGTGGTGGCTCAAAGTCCCACAGACACTGGTCGAATTAGAGCAGATTATCTACAATGACCCAGTGTCTCAAGTACAAACAGAATTCAGTGTCACAGAGGGGTTGCCAATATGTACCAGGGTTCAGCTCTGAGCATAATGCTGTTAGTACTGGTGGTGGACTACATTAGTAAACAGTTTGGAGGGGACAGATCAACAAAGTTCCTGTATGCAGACAATGTTGCATTACAGACAGACACTGAGCAAAAACATCAGCAAAGGATAGGGGAATGGAATGAAAAACTGAAGGAACATGGGATGAAACTGACTACAGATAAGGCAGTTGTAATGGCAGTAAAGGGCAGAGTTCAGAAGAAGCTGAGACTTGAGATAGAAGATAAAACAGTGGAACAGATTAACAGATCCAAGTATCTGGGAGGGGTGGCTGAGGAGAAGTGCGATCTGAATGAGGAGCTCAAAGCTAAAATTAGAGGAGATGCAGTCAAACGATGTAGAATTTGACAGAAGAATGCCAAAACGTAAGGTGTACAAAACGGTGGTGTGACCAGTACTACTGTATGGTACAGAAACTTGGGCAGCAAAGGCAGAGCAGTTGAAGAAGCTAAATGTGATAGAGATGAAGTGCTTGAGCTGGATGATAGAATGCACCATGTGGGTCAGATGAACAAATAAGGACATAAGAGAGAAGCTGCATTAGCTCCAATTGTAGAAAAGTTAAAAAAGAAGAGATTACAGTGTGTCAGGCACATGTGCAGAAAAGCAGAAGATAGTCTGGTGAAGAACATTTGGGTCAGCTAGGATGAAGGCAAGAGGAAAAAAGGATGTCCAGTAAAGAGGTGGATGGATTGTATGAGAAGACCTGCAACAGTCAGGCATGACTGTTGAAGAAGGCAGGAAAGTAGCATTGAATAGAGACAGATGGTGACAGTTAACATGACAATTAGAGACGCACTGGTCTTGCTGGATATCGAGATGAGTAAATATTTCATTCTGACTATTCTGCTAATGTAAATTAGCAATGTGCTGTGTCCTGCAGTGGGTGTATATTAGAAGGTCAAAGTTTGAAAAGAGCGAACACTCTTAAATTGGCACAAAATACGCAAAACCACAGAAAGTCGAACATATGGAACAGCGATTTTTTTTTTCCCATGGAAAAAAAATCGCTGCTCCAAAAAAAAAACAAAAAAAAAAAACAAAAAAAAAAAAACCCCAAAACAAATCCAAAGACAAAATAAAGTGGGGGGCTTCACACCACACACACCCTGATGTGGGGGGCTGTGCCCCCCTACTTAAATATACCAACACTGGAGGAAACAGCAAAGTCCCAACAATGGCCCAGCGATTTTTTCCCCTGGGAAAAAAATTACTGTTCCGGCCGTTTGACATTCTGTTGCTTCGCGTATTTGGTGTCAATGTAAGAGCGTTTGTTCTTTTGAAACACTGACTTTCTAACATAGACGCCCTGGAGCTGAACACTGTGATTAAAATAGAAAGACAGAATGATTCAGAGAAATGTTATACCATGTTATTTCTTGCACAGCATTAAGGACTGAATGCAGTAGACTTACAGTGTGCATCTATTGTGTCTAAGGCAGCAATGGGTCTGTTAGCACTTCAGCATTTAAGCACTTGCTTAGGCTGCAATACGTGTTGTCACTTATGAGCTGTTCCTCAGTGCAACTCTTGTATGTCTCTGAATTGCTTGTTGTTACCATATAAATAGTAGTGCTCACTGGCAAATCCCTAGTACCACTATGGTGATACCTTTCCTAAATCCCAACAATGTTTTTAATTGCATAATATGTTGCCATTCTTCCACAGTCAAATTATAAAAGCATCACTGGAGGGAGGGGGATGTTACAACATACCTCCCTAATGTCTTTTTGCATAAATTTTCAGACATTATGATAGTGGACTGCAGTGGTAGGTGGGTATGATCTCACAGCTGATTGAAAAGTGCAGAGTAACCCTTGTACCATGCAATAAATATTTAAGATTCAGATTCCTAATGTGATGTCTCAATTATAAAACCTAGTCACATGCACCTTTCCAGGTAGCCTAAATATGAACCTTTTTTAAGTACATTAAATATGACAAGAGAAATTGGTACACCAGTCAAAGTCCCAAATTCAAAATTACGGAGGCTAGTTAAGAGCTAGACTTCCAGCGAGTGGACATATATGACATAGCTATGATGCAATAAAAGATTGAAAAATGCAATGAGGATAAATCAGAGTATATAGAAAGCAAAGCCTACCTGGTTTCCATGACTAGAAGATCAATCCATTCTGAGATAGCAGCTGAAGATGTCATCAACCCTTATACAACCATTAGGCATTTGTTTCTAATCAGAAAATAAACACCAGCTCAGCAGCAGCACTGCTGTCTCTAACTGGCTGCTCAGCAAACCCAGGGATTTCAGAGAGGTCCACACTATCCTAAGACCAATCAGTGCCCTCAAATCCAAACTTGGAACCAATAGGAAATGAGCAAGGGCCTTTCATCAGCCTCAAAAAGGGATGGCCACCCAATACAGCAAAAGGATCCAGAATGGATGCTGAAGATGTTTAAGTTGTTGAGGATTTTAAAATCTCCAACTTCTCTGAGATATCAGTTCTTATTGTTATGTTTATTGTACTTAAAGAAGGTAACATTAAAATCTATAGCTACGCATACTACATGCAAAATGTGGTAACCCCCCATGTGTTGACCCTCTGTTACATTTAATGCCAGATACCTACTAGAGTCATGCCTTATAATAGCCACACAGAGAGGTCAAACTCTTATAAAACACAACACCTGAGCAAACACAGCACATCATAGATTATGTGCTCGACCTGCTGAAAGCTCACTTACCATTCTATGTCTACTGGGTGATTTCAACTACCCTGCCATTAACTGGGAAAACTACTTGTGCACCAACACCTTTGCCCAATGGTTCTTGGAATTCATAAATTCCAATGTCCTGGGTCAACTAATCCATAGTCCCACCAGGGGCTCCAATATCCTAGACCTGGTCATTACCAACATGGGAAATCAATGCTCCACACCTATGGTCACACCCTCGTTAGTCAGGTCAGACCATAAGCTAATCACCCTTAACATCCACATCCCACCCCCACCCCCTAGTAAGGAAACCTCCATAAAAAACTTCTCCAAGGCCAACTTCATGCTACTCAAGTCAGAAGTTACAAACTTCATGACACCCATGCAGACAGGAACTGAAAGTTCGACTGCTGAGTCCCACACTAAGACACTGTACGAGCACATCCACTCATGCATGAATCATGCCATCCCAAATAGAACCAAGATGCTCTCCTCCAAAAAAAGGAAGCCAATCTGGTGGTCCCATGTCATAAACAAACTTTACAACAAAAGGAAAAAACTGTTGCAGAAAAGAGGAAAATCCCAGGATGCAAAAAACTCCCCTACCAGCCTCAGTAAGAAGCTGAGATCCCTCATAAAATCCTCCAAAGCTAGTTACAAAAATAAAATTGCCAAAGATTCCAAAGACAACCACAAGGCATTCTATAACTATGTCCAGAATCTAAATGGCAATGTTCAGATCTGCTCTGAGCTACAACAGAATGGCATTAAATATACTGATCCCAAGGATATTGCCAATATTCTGGCAGATAGATTCAGTGCCAACTTCACCCCCCTCTCACCCCCTAAATGGCCCATCTCAATACCGGAAGATTGCCAAATTCCGATAATAATGGCCACACAGGTAAAAAACGCACTCTCCAAAGCTAAGAATACAGCATCCATGGGAACAGATGACATCCCGGGCTGTGTACTACATGAACTACAAAATGAACTGGCACCTCACCTAAGTGTCATGTTTAATCATACCCTCACCTCAAGCTTCTTGCCCACTGAGTGGCGCACAGCTACATTTATCCCACTCCACAAGGGGGGATCCACCTTGGATCCTGGGAACTATCACCCCATCAGTCTGACAAGCCTGATCTGCAAGGCCATGGAACTTATAAACAAAGACATTGGCAACCTTAAAACACTGGACCCCACCCAGTTTGGGTTTGTGAAGGGCTGATCTTGTCTACTGAACCTTATTGACTTCTTTGAATCAGTCTCTAGAGCTGTGGACGAGGGTAAGGCAGTCCACACAGCCTATCTGGACCTTGCCAAGGCCTTTGACACCATCCCCCACTCTGGAATCGTAGATAAACTTACTAAGCTGGGCATTAATCCCTACGTCACTCAATGGGTTGCCAACTGGCTTACTGACAGAACCTATGAACCTATGAATCATCATCCCATCCACTTCCAACCGATGTTCTGTCAATTAAACTATATTAAGTGTAACAATCCTTAGGTCATGTCTGGCAGGTTGATTGGATTTACATTCAGCTCTCTATCAACAGAGCGATTACAGGTAAACCAAGCTGGGCAAGTGGACACTAGCTGCCCAGTAATTTACTGACCCAGGGTTGTTGGGCTTTATAGCCGCAGACTCTGGCCAGTAGGGGCACATTAGACCTCCTATTAGTAGCATGAGTCCTTGGCATAGGTCTCAGTTTTTGGCAACATTAGCCAATATGACCAAATCACCTAGAGCCACGTTTTACACTGTTGCTAGCCCTGACTTGGCATGCAATTTATGACCCATGTTCTCCTATCTACAGATTACTGTGGTCCACAGTTGATGCCCAAAGCAGTTGGCCTTTAGAACTCTTCCTCCAATATTCTCCATCTAGATTCTGTGCTGTTGCCCACAACTCCATTCTTGGGTGACTCTGAGGTGGGAACATGCAGCATGTTATTGGGAGGTTGGAGGAATCCCACAGAGATACAGTGACAATATACAAACTCCACACAGGCATTGGCTGGAAGTCAGGACCAAACCATGTATTTGTGCATGGAAAGTGATGACCTTAATCATTATGTCAGCTGTACCTTTGGGTGCCCTAGCAAGGAATCTGTTGCTGTGAGAAATTTTTCCCTTACAAGACTTGGTGTGATTATGGAGTTGGTATGTGTAAGTAGCTGTGGTGCGGGGGGCACAGGTTCCCACATGAATGGTGCAAAGGGATTTTCATTTTTCATTTTGTATTGCAGAATATGCATTCAGGATATGCTAATTTCGACATTGCTTGTCAGTATTGCAATGTATCGATGTTGTGAGCATTGATATTTCCTCATTGCCTTTTTTATTCATTGACCTTTTAATTTTTAGATGTTATTTATTATTCCTTTCTCTCCCTCCCTTATATATATATATATATATATATATATATATATATATATATATATATATAGATAGATAGATATATTTATGGGTCTATGTCAGAAGCTCGAGTTTTCAGAAACTTTGAAATTTATATTGTCGAGACAATATGATCAACTTTCTGAAAACACAAACTTCAAAAACAACAAAAATCTACCTTTGGCACTACAGTGGGGAAAAGGCTAAATTCCCTGATCCACACTGTACCATGATCTCCATTCAACAGGTCTGAGTTTTGGGAAATTTGATCATATCGTCTCGACAATATGAATTTCGAGTATATATATCTATATATATATCTATATATGTATCTATATATATATATATTTATATATATATATATGTATATATATATATATATATATATATATATATTTATATATATATATATATATATATAGACAGATATATATATATATATATATATGTAGGGTCTATATTAAAACAACGAAAAATCAAAATGTTGAATGATGAGCGAAAACGCATGTAATCAAAATCGCTATTGTGGGGGGCTGCACCCCCCCTTAAAATTATATTCCAACTACAAGATCGGACTACAGTGAGGAAAGGGCACATTTTCCCATTTTCACTGTACCGCGATCTCACAATATGGATTTTGATTACCTGCGTTTTCGTTCATCCGAGCATTCGAGATTTTAATTTTTTTGTCGTTCTGATAGGAACCCTATATGTGCATATATATATATATATATATATATATATATAGTCTTACTACTTTTCAGTCTTTTTACTTTTGATCTTATATTATTTCAGTCCTATCTCTCTCTCTATATGTAAAAAAAAAAAATATATATATATATATATATATATATATATATATATATATAGGGCATTTCATTTGATTGAATACTCAAAATATTAAAGCTCAAAATATTGAAAGGGGACTTTGTCCATTCCCAGATCTTGAACAATATTGGAATTGGTTTATATGATTATTGGAGGGGGCAGGGGGATTGCCCCTGCATTTAAGATGTTTCAATATTTTGAGTTTCAGTATTTTGAGTTTTCAATATTATGAATGACATCCATAGACAGATAGATAGATAGATATAGTTATTCATTTATTTGTTTACTGGTGTAGTGCACTGATCAATGCTGACCAATTTCAGGCTCAGCCCAGGTAAGCTACATAACATTTCACAAACAAAAAAATACAAAATGTAAGCAATAACAGAGTAGTGTAGACTAATTACATAATAATAACTGTGTATATACATTGTGTAATGTACAATATATACTTTAGCTTCTGAAGTGAGTCAATCTTCAGTAAATCTTGAGAAAGGAGAAGAGACTCAAAAAGGAGATATGTTAGGCGTTGGATAGCTAAGATACATTGATATATAGATAGGTAAATAAATGTCAATCACAAAACCCAGCCTCACACCAAAGGTAAAGTGGGCCAATCTTCAGTAAATCTTTAGAAAGGAGAAGAGACTCAGAAAAGAGATAGGGATTTAATGCAGAAAAAGCATGTATCTAGTCTACTTTCAATTAAAGCTTCATCAGTATCCAAAAGATTTTTGCATCGCAAAGCTCTCCTTTTTTCGGTTATTTCCTTACATACAGGAAGTTCATATTGCATGGTCAAAGCTAGCAGACAACAGAAATAATTTCTTCATTAAAATAACTATTGTTAAAATGCACATGCAAATAAAAAAGAAAACAATAAAACAACTGAAATTAAATATTTTGTCTAATCCTATAAATCAGTAAAGAAGTTAGTATAAAACTGTATGGAGTACATCTCACATGATCACAACAAGCAAACAGCAAGAACAACTTCAGGAGTAAACTGTTTCTAAAATATAAACAAAAGCAAGCACCAAAAGCTACAAGAGATACCTCTCTTAAATAGTTTATAGCAGTATAGGTAAAAACAGTATATAATGCTAAAGAATACATATAAATCAAAAGTAAAACTAGCATTTAAATGTGATGGGGTGAACAGAACATTAACATGTATAGTATCTAATAATATCCAAAGCAAACAATTGCATACAATATATTTTTATAATAACACAAATACATCTACTGCATGCAAAAATACCATTTAAAAACTTTCATTTAACTTAGTGCAATAAGAACCTCAGCATTTATAATCCTAACCATTTAGTTTTTGCTCAAGAGTGCATGCATGAATTGTGTTATAATTGATTATTTAGTCTGTGATTTATATTCTTTTTTTAAGTAATGGCACTTATATAAATCTCAATTTGTTATCTAACATACAAAAAGTTTGCTACCACAGGAAAAAAGATCCACAGGTGCAGAATGCAATAGAAATAACAGAGTGTGTGGTGCAAGAGATATCATGCCTGATTTCAAAAGTTCTCAATGACTGTTTTTTTGCAGAAAACCTGCACTTGAATGCACCCTACTACAGTGTGTGCATCTGCACATCCAAAGCACCCCCATAAGAATGGATTTAAATGTATTCTAGGTTCCCTCTTATATTCTTACTCAAAATCATGGCTAAAGTGTTCACTCTCCTGTAACTAAATTTACAGTTGTCAGCTAAATGCATACTAAGAATGCAATTGTTCTTAAGAATGTGCCAGTGTTTATTGTGGTAAATCTCATTATAGTCTCTTTAGTGTTATTCTTTTCGTAATATCGTATACGTTTTACACCATTCATTTTATCTACTGCTGTATTGGTCTGAATATCATTGGTCCTGTAACCCCTAAGTTTCAAATGGGGTATAAGATCCAAACATCTCCAACGCCCAAGTAAGAACTGCTCTCTCCAAAGCAAAAAACACAGCATCCATGGGACCTGATGGTGTCCCCGGCTGTGTGCTCCACGAACTCAACGAGGAATTAAACCCACAGCTAGGACAGCTGTTTAATCATAGTCTTACCTCTGGATACGTACCCAGGGAGTGGCGCACTGCAACTGTGGTCCCACTTCACAAAGGCGGTGCCTCCACCGACCCTGGAAATTACCGGCCCATTAGCTTGACAAGCCTTATCTGCAAAGCCATGGAGAGGATCATAATGGACCTCATAAATAAAGACATAGGGAATTTGCAGACTTTGGATCCATCCCAGTTTGGCTTTGTCAAAGGCAGATCATGCCTTCTAAACTTGGTTGACTTTTTGAAACAGTCACCAAAGCCATTGATGAGGGAAAGGCAGTCCATACAGCCTACCTCGATCTGGCGAAGGCCTTTGATACAATACCCCACTCGGGTATCATTGAAAAACTCATCAGCTTAAATGTTAACCCATACATCACAAGATGGGTTGCAAACTGGCTGAGTGACAGAACCCACAGGGTCAGAGTTGCTGGCGCCATGTCAGACTCAAAGCCTGTCACAAGTGGTGTACCACAGGGCTCAGTCCTGGGCCCACTCTTGTTTGGCATCTACTTTTCCAAGTACAAGCAAACACAGGAGGGTTATGGCTGACAAAGTTTGCAGATGACTGCAAACTGGGCCATAGTAGAAAACACATCTGACACAGATATCCTTCAGAAGGGTCTCACAGAAGCGGATAACTGGTGCCAGAGCCATGGCCTAAAGTTAAATGCCAAAAATGCATAGTCATACCCTTCGGGAAAAACAAGGTTACCCCTAGCTACCAAATAGGTGGCAATCCACTGAGTACAGAAGAAGTTATCAGGGACCTGGGGACCCAGGTTGATAGTAGTCTGTCATTCGACACCCATGTAGCTAAAGTAGTTAGGAAGACCTTCTACATTGCCCACCTTATCATGA
Organism: Protopterus annectens; assembly: GCF_019279795.1. Lineage (NCBI taxonomy): Eukaryota > Metazoa > Chordata > Ceratodontiformes > Protopteridae > Protopterus > Protopterus annectens. The sequence continues at coordinate 225,963,637 of NC_056741.1, forward strand.
AGGGATTCTCATCTAGATCAAGGGAGGTCATAGTACTCATCACTCATCAGACCAATGATTGAGTACAATGCCCCATTCGGAATGTATCTGACCCGACACTTGCAGCAGCTGGAGAGGCCACAAAAGTTCCTCACCAAAAGGATAAAGGGTCTCAAACATCTGTCCTATGCTGCCCGACTGAAAGAACTCCAGCTCTATTCAGTCGCCACCGCTTGCTCAGAGGTGACCTTTGCCTAACATACAAGGCCATGTCAAACCCAGATTTGATGAATATGCTTCACCTCAAAAATCTAGATCCGTCAGAGCCACAAGGGCGGAGACTTCAACCTCGACACGGCTATTAATAGGACGTGCTGGAGGGATAGATTCATCACCCAAAGACTCCCTATGCTGTGGAATAAAATCCCGGTATATGTGAGGCAGAGCACCTCGCTGGCCTTGTTCAAGAGAAATCTTGACCAATGGATGGGAGATCGCAGATATACCCCAGGGATTACCTCAGTGTCACTGCTCAACAGAGGCACAGCAAAATAATGGGTATAGTTCCCCATACTAAAGGGGTGGCGTAAGCCACAAAACTATGGGCTAGGCTTGTAAATGCCCTCGGGCAGATAGCCTAGTATGAACCTATGAACCTATGAACCTATTAATAATATTTATGATATGAAAAGAGTTACTACTATAAATTGTGGTAAATCTCATTATAGTCTCTTTAGTGTTATTCTTTTCGTAATATCGTATACGTTTTACACCATTCATTTTATCTACTGCTGTATTGGTCTGAATATCATTGGTCCTGTAACCCCTAAGTTTCAAATGGGGTATAAGATCCAAAGATGCTGCAGTATATGCCTCTTCAGTACTGCATGTTCCTTTGAGCCTCATGAGCTGTGTATGTTGTGTATAGTATGTCTAGGGTGGGAGCTATCTGCAGAAAGTAAAGAATTCTTACTAAATGACTTTCTGTAGATTTCTCTGCTCAGAGAACCATCTAAAAATTTTGTTAACACTGCATCCAATATATCAATATTAAATAATTCAGATTTTCATGCGAGCTATATGCCAAGTGTATTACTGTTCAGATATTCTGGAAAAGACTTCAGCAAGTTCACATTTCCAAATTATATGCCAAGTGTATTACTGTTCAGATATTCAGGAAAAGACTTCAGCAAGTTCACATTTCCAAATTACCCAGAAATCATCATGATATGCCCTCCACATGTTGATGTATTTTATAAATGAGTAAATATGACATAATTGATATACTTGGTTTCAAAGTACACCAAAAAAATGATCAGCATGTAACAGTACAAAGGTAGCATCCATTGCTATTCCTTGTACCTGTAAATAACAATCATGGCCAGAATAAAAGATGTCCTTAGTAAATACCAGTTCAGTAAGCTGTACTAGAAAGTATTTAAATTCAAAAGTTTATACATTAACAGTATCTAATCAGAACCTAATAGCTTCTAATCCATAATAATGGAATAAGCTGGCATATAGGGAACATATATTTACAGTACAAAGCAGTGTCCTTCAACCTGTATAGTAGATGTCAGCTAAAGAAATTATGTTGTGTTTCTGATCATAGATCTTATGTGGGATATCAAGGATCGAAAACATTTTTCATGAAAAAAAATTGGTTCCATCAAGGAATCAGCTAAGGAAACAACAGGACATCCATATGGTTTAGTGCCATGTTTGTGGATTTTAAGGAAAATGTAAAACTACTGAGACTGTGGTGAGTCTACAGTGAGTTCAAACTTCACTTCCTTAATAATCACCCCCAAATCTACCCAGTATTGTAAAAAATCCGCTATTCACTGGTTAAAAAAAAAAAAAAACAGTTGTGAGATCAGAGGATACATTTATGTAAACTCTCCTGTCAATGAGTTTGCAAGCTTCCTGTAAATATGCATCATTTTGCCAAATAACAATAGTCCCTCCTTTATCTACATTCAAAAAATTAAATCTTCAGAAGAGGCTAGTTCAGTTAGAGAATCACATCCATTCTTAAGCAAATTATCATAAAATCGTTTGAAAATATTACTAGATTCGTCATTCATTATATAAATCTCTGCTAACCAGTTCTTCTCATCTACATACTGTGCTAGTGGGGAGGGGAGTCAGAAACATGTTGAACTTAAATGGGACTACATGAAATAACTCTTCACCTGTTTGTTGTTTCTCAGAAAAAATATTAACAAATTTAGTCTCCTACAAAATTATCTCAAGTCTCAAATAGTTTGACAGTAAGATATTGCATTTGTAGTGACAAATGCAAGTGGGGCGGCCACAGTGGTGCAGTGGTTAGCATTGCTGCCTTACAGGAAGAGGTTCTCCAGTTCGATCCTTAGCTGGGGTGCCTTCTGTGCAGAATCTGCATGTCCACCCTGTGGTCGTGTGGGTTTCCTCCGGGTGCTCCGGTTTCCTCCCACATCCCAAAGACATGCTGCAGGTGGATTGGACACCCTAAATTGTCCCTAGGTGTAAGTGTGTGCATGTGTGTGCCTTCTGTGGAAGGTTGGGTGCCAGGCTGACAACTCAGCACTGTAAAACTCCACTGCCAATCATGAGCGGACAAGGTGATCCACTGTGGCAACCCCTAACCGGGAAAAGCCGAAAGAAGAAGTGACAAATGCAAGTCCTTTGACAAAGGACAATCAGTCTGCTAAAATTTTATCTGAAGAATTCTTCACCAGTTCATGAGCCTCTTTAAAACATTTCTCAGTCATGCAGTTGCATTGAATACCTGTTCTGTTTCTGTAAGGTCTACAATGCTTGCGGTGCCCTGTCGTGATGGTCTGTGCTGTAAAGGACTACTTGGTGGAGTTTGTTAGTTCTTTTTTTTCCTGGTTTGTGATGTATTAATGCATTAAAGTCCATACGTTCCTGAAAAGAACGTAGTTTTATTATAAAACCAGACAAAATCCAGTGCTACAATCTAGTATGTAAAATCTATAACGGCAACATATTTATTTAACATTTGTTAACTGGGAAAGTCCGACTTGGAATGAAGCCAATTTTCTTCAGAGGCCCAGGGAGAAATGTTCTAGACGCATGTCTTTATAATGTGGGAGGAAAGCAGAGCACCCAGACGGAACCCACATGAATGCAGGGAGTACATACAGACTCCACACAGAAGGCACCCCAGCTGAGAATCTAACCAGAGAACCTCTTACTGTGAAGCGACAACACTACCACTTGCACAACTGCGCCATCTGATATATGGAAAAATGCATGCAACATATCTTCTTTAATTGAAACAAAGGGAAAAACAATATGTTCCTTCTTTCTTTCAAAGTCATGAGTCCCACAAATGAAGGGATACATACAAAGTCCAGTAGTTCAATTTTGGAACATGATTTTGAAGAAGAATTCATATAAACAGCACATAATTGCTTCCGAGTAGTTCTCTTTTCTCTGGATTCATTTATAAGAAGATATCTAGGTTGCCTTATGTATAATTCACAACAATTCTTCCTACTGCAGCATCCCATAGTACACATACCTGATGTTTCAGGTATACAATCCCTCTCCACAAGAAGTCCACAGCCATCTTCTTATACATCACTTAATGTATAATTAGTTATATTAACCAAACAATGCAGAAATCATCTCTATACAATCTTTGGGAGTATGTTAATCTTTTTAATTAAAAAAGTCTTTCTGCTTTTCCCAGTTAGGGATCACTACGGCAGAACTCCGGACCGCTAATGATTGGCAGTGGATTTTTATGGTGCCGAGTTGCCAGCCCGATCCCCAACCTTCAAGGAAGGCACACTCATTCATACACACACCTACCTGCATGTCTTTTGACCTCATTCAACCACGGGGAGGACATGCAGGCTTCACACAGAAGACACTCCAGCCGAGAATCACATGGGAGAACCTCTTGCTGTGATGCAACAATGCTAACCGCTGCATCACCGCAGAGATGTTAATCTTTGTAATTATGTAGATGAAAGCAGGAATTTGTGGATAATCTCTAAATAAATTTAGTCTAACTGGTACATAGGAAATGTTTAAGACAAACAAAGTCACTCACTTAACATTTTTCCCTTCCTAGAAGAATCATAGTCTCCCTGTTTTTAGCTTCAAATTCATTTTTTATAAGTGCATAGGTCATAAGCACTTTTTACAAACATTGAACATTAAATGAAAATGACCACAGCTACAAAAATCTGAAATATAAAGAATTATCTAAATGCAAACAGTGCTCTAAAATCAATGTAATTACCTACAATGCACTCTTCATTTAAGTAAGCAATGAATATTCCCCAAATAAACTCCATGTGAAGTGGTATAAAATTAATTCTGCTGCAAATGATTTAACAAAGACATGAGTACTAAAATATTTACTGTTTCATTACTCGCAGAATCTAATACAAGGTAAATAAACTTAATTCTAACTTCACCAGAGCCTCTCCAGCTTTCATCATTATATCAGCTCCATACAATGACATCCCAATAGTGGCTAATTGCCAATAACCCAAACATCCTCCAGCCACAAAAGACACAGAAGTCATATACTCACATGATCACACAACAGTTATTAGGAAACCCCCATAACACAATCACTGAATAAGCATGTCCCAACTCAATCAGTGAACTGACAAAAAGATGAGAACTCCAGAAGTAAAACGCCAATTACCAGCCTGTTATCACCTCCATGTAATGAAGTGTCTGATTAATTACTAATACATCAAAAGCCCTTTAGGCACAAAAGCCACAGGAATGATAGATTCAAGCTGTTTGAAATGTCCTACCATTCTTCAATTCATGAAATGACAAGCTAATGGAAGTTTAATATTTCAAATGCACACTAAAATAACTAAGTAGCTGTAGTAGTATAGTAAACAATTAGTGTAGTACTAAAAAGCACTAAAACAAAGATGTAAATTGCAGGATCAAGAAGGTAAACTTGAACATATGTGCTCATCAAAGTTTTCACAACAGCGCCAGAAACAGGATCTTTATAAAATTAACTCAGAAATTTGAAGCTCCTACATCAATGTGCTGCATAATGGACATAAAACCAACAAATGTCCACAGCACTCATCCAGTGCAGCTATTCATCACATCTGTTTTGGACTTTAAATGAAAGAATTACAAACTGTATCCAGGCTTTACTGGATTATCAAGATGGCCATGTACTATAACTGTTATTACTAGACTGTGTGTGTATTACAAGAAAACTACTAATAATTGTGCACATAGAAATATGTCATGAACACGTATGTAAAACTGTATTACTCTAATAAATTAATAATGAACATGGGAACCTGTCATGCACATGTGTGTAAAACAGTATTACTATTATAAATTGCTAGTACAAAACCTGGAAATGTCATGAACACATATGTAAAAGTGGATTATTCTTATAAATTGTTAGTAATGAACATGAAAACATTTCAACAAGAATGCAAAATTCCATTACTCTTATGAATTGTTAGCAATGTGCATTACATGAAATATTTGCGTTTATATTACACTGTCAAAAACTCAAACTGTCAACAGCGTAATAATCGACACAAAAATGTCAAAACCCCCAAACATCGAACACACACACACAAAAAAAAAAAAAACACCCAAACACAACACAAATTGCTCTATGCAGGGGGGCAAGCCCCCCTGCACCCCCCACACCCCCGCTACTTAAATATACCAACTCTGAGTTTGCACTACATTGCAGTAAATGGAAATCTCCCCTTACGGAGATTTCCATTTACATGCGTGATGACTTTCGCTTTCGACATTTTTGTGCCAACAATATCAGCTTCGATATTGTCGGCCTTCAACAGGGTGAAGTAGACCCAAATATTCAATATCTGTAACACAATGAGGTAAATTCATGAAGGTAGAATGATGTGTACACCTTTGTAGTATTCATCTTGTGGTAAATATTCAGCAATATCCCAAACACAATGCTGCATGGTGATCTAACATGAAGACGTGCAGCATTGCATAGTGTAGCATTGCATCATTGTGCTGAATGCTAATGATGCAATCTGGGAGAGAGGCATATGCTAATTAGTCACATACTCTTTCCCCTGGAACTGCCTCCAGGAAGGCATCTACATGTCAGGTGATTCAAGAAATTGTTTAGCCATGTAGTTCAGCATAGCTGACCGCATTATGCTGTGGTAGTGAACATGGCCAAAAGGCTCTGTTTACCTACCTAATGTGACCGTGCTCGTGGATTGGGACATGGGGGCAATAAATACCAGTGATCACTCTATAGTTAAGTGCCATAATGGCATCAACCATATATGGGGATCAGTGATAGGCAAGAACACTAGACACTAGGGATCACCCTGCAGTTAAATTATGCAATGAGACTGACATCAGTACAGGATTGTGAAGGGGGTGGAATCACTAAATGTTAGGAATGATTCTACAGTTAAGTGCCATAATGGCACTGACATCAGTATGGGGACTAGGGGGTGGGGGGATTCACTAGACACTACAATTGTGCCATAATGGCACTCACAGCAGTATGGGAATGAGTGGTACATGATATACCAGGGACTGTACAAGTGTGCCAAAACAGCTCTTAAATTATTACAAGGATAGCAGGTGGGGTGAAGCACTAGCCAGTAGACATACTAGGAACTTACCAAAATGACACTTCAACTGTAATGGGAATCAGGAGGCGAGAGCGAACCATGGGAGGGCAAATCAGTCAGGGACATGTATGGGGACTGTGGAGTGTGTGTGTGTGTGTGTGTGTGTGTGTGTGTGTGTGTGTGTGTGTGTGTGTGTGTGTGTGTGTGTGTGTGTGTGTGAATGTGTACTTGTGTATGTGGGAGAGTGATTGTGTGTAGGGTAATGACAAAGCTTACACAAGCAGTAGTTTACTACTGCAACATACAGATCTAGAGACATGCAAATTAGCTGATAATGAGGCCTTTCTCTCCTTATGGTTAGCATGTCAAGTGTAATGCCTTTTTAACAAAGCCATACAGATTTTAATGAATTTTCTGGGAATATTTTTGCCATTTACATCTTTCTATGTCTAACTACCAACATGAAAATTTCATCATAACGCAAAATAAAGATCATGCAGCTAAATGCTAGGAGTCTAAACATGAAACTACACTCACTGCAAGCATTCTTAGCCCTGGAAGATGCTGATATTTGTGTATTCACAGAAACCTGGTTCAAAGCTGGGAAGAGCACCCTAGTCATACCAGGTTACTCATCCTATCATACATTCAGATGCCAAACCATGGGCAGCAAAGCAAAAGGAGGTGGAGCTGCAGTATATATTAAAGACATGCACTCCTCCAGGTTGGTCAAACAGTATGATACACAGGAGACACTCCAAGTGCAGTTAACTGTTGACAAGAACTCTATTCAAATCACAGCTAGCTACTGGCCCACAATTTTGACTCAAAATGCCCACTCTGTCTATCTGGACCTCTTCTAATCTATCAAGATTTAACCCTTTACACTGACCCTGGGTGACTTTAACTATCCAACCATAGACTGGAAGAACTACTCAAGGCAAAACAGAAATGACCAGAGATTCCTTGATTTCGTCAATGCAAATGTCTTGGTCCAGCTGGTCAACACTCCCACAAGAGGTGATAGTGCCTTGGACTTGGTATTGACCAATATGAGTAACCACTGCAGCATCCCTACAGTGTCATCTTCCCTGGTAATATCCAACCACAAAGCAGTCACTTTCGACATCACCATTTCCCCCAACCCCCACAGCTACGGTCAAACAAAATAACTTCTCCAAATCTGATTACAACCTCCTTGGGGAAGGAATAAACAGTTTCACAGCCCCCTCTCCCTCCATAGGAACTGGCACATATGTCCAACCCTACACCAAAGTACTATACGAGCATTTATATAGTTGTATGGAATCAGGAATACTCAGCAGGACAAAATCCTCCTCCTCATGGAAGAGTAAACCTGCCTGGTGAACATCTGCAATAAATAAACTCTACAATAACAGGAAAAAATTGCTGTCCAGGATCAAGAAGGAGCAGGTGCCTAATTGGAAGCAATTTCTACTTAGTCTGAACAAGCAAATAAGAGCACAGCTGAAATCCTCCAAAGCAAACTTCGAATCCAAACTGGCCATATCTACTAAAGACAATCATAAGGCCTTATTCACATATGTCTGCAATCTCAAAGGAAGCACTCAGATCTTAGAACTGGTGGTCAAGAACACCACATACACAAATCCCATAGATATAGCCAACCTGCTGGCAGACAGGTTCAGTGAAAACTTCACTCCTCTGTCCCCCCATTAGTAAATCAGGACATCCCCAGCACCTGTCCCCCTCCCCTAATCTCTAGGCAGCAAGTCATCACTGCCCTCTCAAAGGTAAAAAATACAGCCTCCATGGGACCCAATAACATCCTAGGCTGCATCCTACATGAGCTCAGGCAGGAACATGCAGCACCATTAGGCACCCTACTCAACCAAAGCCTGAGTACTGGCTTCCCCCCATCTGAGTGGAGGACAGCCACTGTCATCCCTTTGCACAAAGGTGAAGTGTCCACCGATCCAGTAAATTATAGACCCATCAGCCTAACTAGCCTGATCTGCAAGGCCATGGAATGAATTATTATAGACCTCATTAACAAGGATATTAGCAACCTCCAAACACTCGATCCCACACAGTTTGGTTTCATCAAGGGAGGTCATGCCTGTTAAACTTGGTTGACCTCTTTGAGGCAGACCCCAAAGCCATGGATGAGTTAAATATAATGCGCACTGCCTTCCCTGATCTGGCCAAAGCCTTTGATGCTATTCCCCTGTCAGGTATAATAGGCAAACTCTCTCAACTAGGCCTCAATCCATATGTTACCAGATGGGTAGCAAACTGGCTTACTGATAGAACCCACCTAGTCAAAATAGGGGAAGCCACCATAAGCAGTAGACCCATAATGAAAGGTGTACCCCAGAGAGATCAGTCTTGGAGCCTCTGTTGTTTGGGGTATACTTTTCTGAGGTGCAGGCCAAAACCAGTGGAATATGGCTGTCCAAGTTTACAGATGACTGTAAGCTGGGCAATGTCATCAATTCCCCTAGTGACGTGGACATCCTCCAAGAGGGTGTCACCCAAACAAATGACTGGTGCCAGAAACATGGCCTCAAAATGATTGCCAAAAAATGCATCATCATCCCCTTTGAGGAGAGTGACATCATCAGAAATTATCACATTAATAGCAAGGTCCTAAGCATGCAATCAGCCATGAGGGACTAGGGCACCCAGGTTGATAGCAAACTGACTTCTGACCACCATGCTGCTTAATTTCTACAGAAAGCTTTCTACATGGCCCACCTCATTAGTAAGGGTATCTCATCCAGGGACAAGGAGGTCATAACATCCCTGTATTTTTCCCTTATAAGACCCATTATTGAGTACAATGTCCCTTTTGGTATGTACCTCACAATGCACATGCAGCAGCTGGAAAGACCACAGAGGTTCCTCAACAGGAGAATCCAGGACCTCAAACATCTTCCCTACACAAATAGGCTAAAATCCCTGTCTGTCTACTCAGTCTCATACAGACTCCTCAGAGGTGACCTCTGTCTGGCATACCAAGCAATCTTAAACTCTGCCTTGATGGGATTGCTGCATATCCGCAAGTCAAGGTCCACTCGAGTAACCCGCACACGTGACCTCAACCTGGTCTATGACATAATAGGACTTGTTGGAGGGACAGATTTGTGTCCCAGAGACTCCCCCTTCTGTGGAACACATTCACTCTCTGTGTCAAGCAGAATACCTCATTAACCCTTTTTAAGCGCAACCTGGATAACTGGATGGGGGAACAGAAAATACACACCTGGGATTCCCCCTGTTTCCCTGCTTGTTAGGGACATCAAGTGTTGACTTGTCGGAACATGGGCTAAATTCTTGGTTAGGCTTGTAAGGGCCTCAGGGCCAATAACCTAGTAACTTCCTATGATCCTATGAACCTTTATTAGTATGAGATACAAACTAATTCTGTCACAATTATTTCAAAATTATCCGTGTTATAGTTTATGATATGTAAACAAAGTCTTCTACAATCCTGACAAAATTAAACATGTACTAGTGTCATTATTAGCATCTCTGTAATGGATTATGCAATTGCACCCAGGACGTAGGTGAAACGGATGCTTAGACCAGTTTATTTATTGGTCAACAACAGGACAAATAAGATAAAAATAAATAAATAATACACAATGTTAACTATTTATTTAAAGCAACAGTTCTATGAACAGTCTTTCTATGCAGTATTTATACCATTTTAACAGGATATTTACATTTGTAAAATATTTACATAATTTTGAGATCATTCTGGTGATAACCACCCCATTATGTTACATTTTCTATATCTAAATCTATATCCTTACCCTTATCTATATCTATATTTATATCTAATCTATATTTTTATCCATCTTTCTATCTATCTGACTGTCTACTGATATGTATTTAGTGCTAAACTCAGCTTATATTATTTTTGCACACACAGATGAATACACCTTTGTTTTGTTACCACTGCAGTTCATTTTTGTAGCACCATGACAATATTTCTTAACAAATCAGGTACCTGATAACACCTGGTCATTTCCTGCATTAATATTAGGCTTACACACCCAGAATTCAGCTACAGTTGGTGGATGTCCTTTGAAGTGTCCACTGTAGTGGTATTAGGGCTTTGCTGGTGAGCCCAAGTAGTGCTATGATGATAAAAAATAATTCAGAGACATGAAAGTTATATTGAGCAAAAGCTCATTATCAGATTGTCTATATGCCTCTGAACTAAATACATAACATACATACAAACACAGAGACGCACTCATGCACACGAGCACACACACACACACACACACACACACACACACACACACACACACACACACACACACACACACACACACACACACACACACACACACACGCGCATGCACGTACACACACACACACACACACACACACACACACACACACACACACACACACACACACACACACACACACACACACATGCACGTACACACACACACACACACACACACACACACACACACACACACACACACACACACACACACACACACACACACTCAGCCTCACAGTACTTACTTTTTTGGTGCTAACAGGCTGGCCCCTGCCTTAGAAAGCAACAAATGCACATCATAAGAAGATGATATATATTCTCATTACTTATTCTAGAAATAGTGTGGTAGTGCTCGTCTTTAAATCACTCTTCTGTCATATTCTGATCACATTGTATGGCACTATGGATGAGCACATTGTTAATCTACGTTAGTAATGTCCCCAGACTGCTGTAGCACTACTTGTCAGAAAATTCCTCTGTAATGGTATAACGAGTTTTTGAAATGCTCCCTCATAATGCATAGAACAATCATTTGAAATGGAACTTTGTAGTGTATTATGTTTTTCTGAATACCCCTTCATGGTGTTATCTTTCTGATTGCATGAACTCTCCAACTCGTGAGGAATTTGTCCGATAAAATATATCCTGAACTGCACTTCACATAAGTAGCCAAGCATGTGACTCTTTGTGCCATATTCTCCCTTACTAGTCCATTTCTGTGTTATCCAAACAAATCATTCTGTATAATGTTCAGAGACGTTGAACTCTATTTCAATTTTTTTGTCATTTTATTTGCTTGTGAAAACAAAATCACACATTTCATAGCATTCAACAAGACAAAACATTATAACCATAGAAACAAAATAACAACAAATGCTTAGCAACAAAATCAGTATAAGAATTACATTCACCTTTGTGAGAAAAACCCACAATTAAATTGCCCAAACTTTCACTAAAAAGTAAAAGAAAATGCAGAAATAAAACTTAGTCAATTTTATAGTGGCTACACACCTGCAGCTGTGTATCTTTAATCCTAAGCTTGACTGCCCTTTCACCTTGAACTTGAAGTACACAAGTATAATCTCTAATATTATTAGGGGCCATTAGGCTCAGACCCCATACAATCCCCTCCCCTTCCATTCTTTCATAATTGAAGTATGAACCCGACCAGCCTAAAAGAGAACAATAATTTTATCATCCTCGGTCCAACCATAGTGTTCCCCACCAATGTCTAATAACACAAAATACCAACAACTAGGTTGTGTTTGAAGAGAGTCAGGGAGGGGTTCTGTTTCATGTGAATTGGAAGCTTCTTCCAGAGAAGTGGCAGTCTCTGGGAGATGTATCTATCTCTCCAGCATGACCTGTTCATGTTAGAGGCTCGGTTAAGATCCCTGGAGCAAGTGACCCTCATGCAACTTGATTTACGAAAGTGTAACATTTCCATCAGGGCAAGGTCAGAGTCTGCCCTGTGAGCCAGACAAAGGTCACCTCTTAGCAACCTGTAGGAGACAGAATAAAATGACAGGGCTTTCAGTTTTTCCACATACGACTTGTTTGTGTACCCTGTAATTTCTTGGTGAGAAACATCTGTGGTCTTTCCAGTTGTTGCAGGAGTCTGGTGAGGTACATGGAAAAGTGAGCATTGTGCTCAATTATTTGCATGATGAGGGTTGAGTATAATGGAATCATAACATTCTTAGATCTAGATGCAATGCCTTTACTTATAAGATGTGCCACATAGAAGGATTTCCTTACTCCTGCTGATATGTGGTGGTCAAAATTCAGATTGCTATTAACCTGAGTACCCAGATCACATACCACTAGGTCTACACTTAGGGGGGTGCTGTCTATAATCTAATTAACAGGGATAGAAGCTTTCTGACAGGGAATAATAATGCATTTTTGCATTTAACTTTAATCCATGGCTTTGGCACCAGTCATTTGACTACGTTAACCCTGTCTGCAGTATCTTAACATTGGGGACACTCGATGATTGCTCCCAATTTGCGGTCATCAGTGAACTTGGTCAGCCATAGGCCAACCAAGTTTGCCTGAACATCTGGGAAATAAATTCTCAACAGTATAGGGCCTAGCAAAGAACCTTGTAGTATGCCACAGGTGACTGGTCTTTTGCTAGAGGTGAGGTCACCTACTTTGACAGTATGTGTCCTGTCAGGCTATCCATCTGGTAATGTAGGGATTAATTCCTATTTGGGAGAGCTTCTATATAATACGTGAGTGGGGGATTGTGTCCAATGCCTTGGCTAGGTAAAGGTGGCGGGTATGCATTGTCTTTACCTCATCCAAGGCCTTGGTGACTTTCTTGAAGAATTCAACCATGCTTAACATACAAGATCTACCTTTAATTAATCCGAACTGGGTTGGGTGCGGAGTTTGGAGATTACATATGTCCTTGTTAATAAGTAACACAATGATTCTTTCCATGGCCTTGCAGATGAGGCTATTTAAGCTTATGGGCCTATAATTCCCAGGATCAGTTGATGGTTCCCCTTTGTGCAGAAGGATTACTGTTGCTGTCCTCCATTCCACTGAAACATAGCCAGTTTGCAGGCTGTGGTTAAACAAGGATCCAGCTGGCTCTTTTAGGTCATGTTTTAAGTTGTTTAAGAGGCAACCTGAGATGTTGTCTGGTCCCACTGATGCCATGCTTTTGACCTTGGAAAGTGCCGAGTTGACCTGTTCTCTTGAGATAATAAGCTGAGGAATGGTGGCAGGTATACTTTGAGGAATGATTGGAAGAGATAAGGAGGTGAAGTTTGCTCCAAGTCTGTCAGCTAGCAGGTTGGTTAGTACCTTCAGCTGGGTGTGGGTGGTGCCATCCCAACCAGTTCATTGCATAGCTGGGTATTCCTTTTTAGATTTCAGGCATAGTTAAAGAATGCCTTGTGATTATCTTTAGCTAAGGAGGCCATTTTTGCATTATTATTAGCTTTGAATTACTTGACAAGACTATGCCTACTCAAGGTAGCATGCCTCCATGATGTTCACGATGAAGACCTTCCCAGGGATTCAATAAATTAATTTTTCCATGCAGGAATAGTGCAGCAGCTCCTGCAAGGAATATGGATGTCAAGCGATCCAGTAAACAAGGCCCTGGGGGGGGGGGGGGGGGGTACACAAGCCTGCTAGCATTGTTCTAGCATGGGCACCACTGAATAATGCTAATTACCTCATTTGCTGGTGAAAACCATGCAAATGAGGTGAATTACTGATTCAGTAAACAGACAGGCATCCATGCCAGAACAGTGTGAGGTGCAGAAATGTATTCGGTTACTAACCGAGTACATTTCTGCAAAAATCAAAATTGAGGCATGCCAGCTCAAAGTAAAGCATGTATTATAACCATTAGGCATGCCAATGTCCAAAAATATGTCAATTGGCATGGAAAAGTGTTGCAAAAACATGAAAATCAAAAGGGGGGTTTTGGCCGATTTCGAACATTTAAGCATAGTGCAGTGGGGCGCAAACGGGATCATGCTGAAAATAAAAAAAAAAATATATGAAAAGACAATTTTAAGTGAAATCTATGTTTTGCCATTATAGTGTATGGCATGCAGAATCAAAACAATAACAGATAACACTGACTGCTAAGGAGGAAGGCTCTGGTGTAGTGGTGTAACAAGGGAATAAAGAAGTGTGGTATGCAAATGAGAAAATTTTACTGAATCACTAAATGGGAGACCATCCTCTGGCTACACCTAACCATGTAGGAGCTATAAGGCAGTGGTGTAAGCAGGAGAAGCAGTTGACATGAAAAGGGGTGTACCATGCTTCCTGTAAGCAAATTGGAGCTCCACGGTTCCCATTTGAGCTTAGCTAAGCACAGCTAAGCAAGGGGGTGTGTCTGAGCCTGTATTGACTTATTCCATGACATGACGAGTAGGGTCGCATCCAGGGGAGGGCCATTTCTGCTGCAAAGTGTTTACTTTAGCTAAATGGGTTTCAGCAGTATGCACTGGGTCTAAAAGAAAACAAACAACACCCCCCTCCCCAGAAATAGCAGAACTGTTTACATTTGGACACTGGGTTTGCACAGTGTGCCTTGGAGGTTAAAAGGGGTGGAAATGGGAAGGGGAAAAAAGAGAAATACCAGAATAAAAGTACAAATAATCTAGCAGGCAGGTGGAATGTATCATAGCCAGCCAATCATACAGGCAGCATCTCCAGCACAACAGTATAAACTGTGCAAACACCTTTCAGTCTGTCTTTTCCCACAAACTTTGCCCCATTGGTGTACACACTCGGGGGAATTTTAACTGACAAAATGTTAGGGGCTGCTGTCATTTGATACATCAGTATGTGCTAGAGGCTGAGGTTGGTGAGGAGGATAATGCTGGAAACAACCCCAGACTGAGGAGTAGGAGAAGACTGTTCAGACCAAGGGTGGCCTAAAGCACTACAGGATGCACAGGAACATACTTCAGCAACTCATCAAGCTGTGCCGGCCTCACCTCAGACCCAGAACCAACAGAGGGGGAAAACCATCCCAGTGGATACCAAGGTATGTGTAGCCTTAAGAATACTAGCTACAGGTACTTTCCAAAGTGCTACTGGGGACATCATGGGGGTCTTACAGGCATCTGCATCCAGGGTACTCCATCAATTCCTGGATGCCATGCTACCACACGCCGGTGAGCACATTTACTTCCCCAGCACCTGTGAGGAGAGGACCAGCAATATGCACCTTTTCCACCATGTAGTAGACTACCCAGTGGTACTGAGTGCCATAGACTGCACGCACATCCACATCAAAGCACCACCCGGTGAACAGGGTAGAGTCTACATAAACTGCAAGGGCTTTCACTCCATCAACTACCAGGTTGTGTTCAAAGCCCAGGGCATTATCATTAATGTGTGTGCTGGCAGCCCTGAAAGCTATCACGACTCCCACATCTGGCATTCCTCATAGCTATACTAGGGATTTGCCAGGGGGGGACATCCCATATGGCCATCTGCTGGGGGATGCTGGCCATGCACTGGAGCCGTGGATGATGACACCCATCTGAAATGCACACACACCCACTAAAGAATGCCATAATGAGGCACACGCACAAACCAGGATCATTATAGAGCATGTGTTTGGGATGCTAAAGTCACGGTTCTGCTGCCTTGAAATATCTGGTGGAGCCCTGCAGTACTCTCCAACCACATGTGCACATATGTTCACAGTATGTGCCATGCTGCACAATATGATCCTGCAGAAACAGCTGCAGCAGGAACAGCATGGGGAAGTGCCACACAGCCCCCCACCATTGCCAAGGTCCCCACAGGCACAGAGGGACTCAGAGGAGGAACCCCCTGAGCCAGCTCCTGTTGGCAGATGGAGGTGTGCCCAGTATGCCCTGGCCTTGACAAAGAGGCAATGCATAGCACACACACATACACTGTAGGGACCCAGGGACTGACACCTCTCTCTGATTTGCATACACAGTAAAATGGATGCCACACACATCATACTATCTGTACCATACCATGTATAGGCAGTGTACTGTGTGCATATGACATAGGCAGCCCTCAAGCACTGTCCTCACAATTCCTGCATGTACAAGGTAAGTCTGTCTTCTTAACAATAAATGAAAGGATTAATATGTTCTGGTAGCATATCTATGGTATTTCTGTGTGCATGCAAGGGAATGGGGTGGCCTACTGGGATAGCAGCAGACAACTGACAGCTATGTGGGACACCAGGATGTGTTTGCCCAATACTGGCCACCCCACACTATTCAGTAGTACCCAAGGTGACAAATCCCACTGCAGTATAGGTGGAAGGGCCAACTAACTGGAAGGTCATAGGTCTCAGGCATGGATGTCAGTGTGGGGTCCCATACTCACCCCACAGCTTCACCCAGCAAGTCAGCTATAGAAAACCATAAAGAAATGTCTTGCAAAGGCCTACAAATGGTGACGATGATGAAATATGTCCCTACAGACTTACACAATGATAGCACAGCAGGTCTTGCAATTACAGTAAGGGTCTGAAGGCTAAGAAGTCTGAAACTCAAATGTATGCCATTACAATCTGACCTGTGGTCTTTAGTGATATGCCTCTAGTCTCCAAGACAGGGCACAAGACTATGCTAAATTAAACCAAAATGTAAAGCAAATATCAACACAGTCTGTGCAAATGTGTACAGTTGACAGGTGTGCCCCCCCCCACACCCATATTCCCATAGAAATGCAGTAAAATGTACATTTGCAGGGAAACAGCAGCAGAGCACACATTGCCAGGGCTGTCCCAATCAACATGATAACATGTTGCATGTCCACAATATGCAGGGGTCAATTGAGCTATGTATATGTGTGGTTAATACTGTCAGGATGTGGCCAGCTCTTACTCCTGGCTGTTGTGTTGTAGTGGCCTAAGTACAGTGCTGTCTTTGACAGGGCCATGTTCCAAGAACTGCAGTGCCAAGTATTCTGCATGTCAGCTACACCTACGCTGGGAGTTGTACACACTGACCAGATGTCAATAGCTGTTAATGCAGGAAAGCTGTACAGGTCATGGACAGGGGGCCACACATATGGCCAGTACACAGCTTGGAGTAACCTACACAGTGCCTGCCATACCTCTCAGCTGTACAGACCTATTGCAGAATGTCCAGAGGTTTGTATCATAATTGTGGTCTGTATAACATGAAATAATAGTTGTCTGACAATTCATTTGCAAATCACGTAATACTAAGGTCAGAAAATAATGACAGATTGTAATATTAGACCTCATACCCTATAGAAACATGCATGCTAATGCAAAACCTGTTACTGAATCACCTTTCTAGGTTTGTAAGGCCAATACTTAAAAATGGTTCCTATATTTAGGCCTCTGTCCCCCAATCAATTATGGCTTTGTCCAGGTGTCTGGCTCTCAGAAGTTGAACGATATGGTGCCTAGTAGGACAGCAGGTAACTGAAGTTCAGTGTACTGCCAGTGTATAAAAGGCTGCCACCTTCCTATGTCAGCACTAACAACATGTCACTGGCCAAAAGCCATACCCTGGAGTGACACAGGTTGTCACACAAGGAGCACAAGTATGCCTTGTATATTTGTTCTGCTTGTCCTAACATTACATTTGCCTGCCAGATATTTGCAAAACAAGAAAGGGTCATATCAAAACAGCAATGGTAAACAGTGGGAAAGCAAACCTCAAACCCATAAAAGCAAACAGGCAATTACCAAACTGGTCTTACAACTGTCTATGAACATTATTAACACCCTGTCCCCATGTGTGGGCCATAGTCTGACTGTCATATTTGGGCCTGTGCAGATGTCAGTCTGTGATAGTATGACAGCTAGGCCTACATGTAGCCTCATAATAACATATAGCAACACAAACCATCTAAGGACCACAGCAAATGGAGTGGTGCAATGATGTACAACCTGCTAAATAGATACACGCAGAGGTGTGAAGTCCACAACCCTGTGTGCAATGTAATGGCATGTACTCCACCCACATCAGAATTACAAATAAATAGCAGCGACTGTGGCCAATGTTTGTGACTGGACTACAGAAGGACAGAGAGACACACATAAGGGGAAGTGAACCACTGACCAGGCAAATGGAGAATGTGCACACCAGAACAGATTGTGCAGTAACATAGGTGCCATGCAGTGTAAGGAGTCAGTAAACATCACCTGCAAATACACAACACACATCCATGTAAGTGGAGGTCCACTGCAAAATAAAACTCAAACAATGGACACCTCAGTGGCAAAATCACATGAGAATTCCACAAACCTACATACCACAGACCATGTAAACTCCACACACCAGGGTCTTGCAAATACTAAGGTATTATCCCAAACCCCTAACATCTACCCTACATAGATAGGCTAACTGCACTGTCCCTCTACCTCATTCCATACAGACGCTGCTGAGGTGACCGTGTCTGGCATACAAAGCAGTCCAGACCCTGCCTTGATGGGAGTGTTCCACATCTGGAACTCAAGGCCCACACCACAGCATCAACCTGGGCTGTGAAAGCAATACAGCTTGTTGGCGTGACAGGTATGTGTACCACACACTCCCCCATCTGTGGAATACACTCCCTGTCAACAGCAAGCCAAGTGCCTCAATACCCCTAGTGATGTGCTCCCTGTATAACTGCACAGGAAACACAAAATACAGTCCTGTGATCCCACCTATGTTCCTGCTGGGCAGGGGCTCTGTGTGCTGACATGTTGTAACATGGGCTACACTCTCATATGTGTGAGTTATAAGGGCTTCAGGGCCAATACCCTACTAACGTCATAGCAACCTATCAACCTATACGCAACGGTCTGTCAGTGGTTCACCACATTACTCTGTACTGCTCTGTCACTGACATACCTGGAAGTCACAGTGCTATCTGGAATATACTACACATATAATGGACAGTTCTGCACAGTAGAATGCACTCTGTACCCACACCCATACATCCCAACCTCTGACAGCAAGACATCTAGACAAGGTCATAAATATAAGTGGGACAAAGGCACAATGATAGGCATGTGTTGTAAATATTGTCCTTACATACTGAAAAAGTTAGTAGGATAAGGGGTTTTGCATTAGCAGGAATTGTCCGAAGGTTATGAAGTCTAAAACACTAATGTTTGTCATTATTTTTTAACATCAGTCTTCAATTATTTGCAACTAACTTGCCATAAAAACACAAGTTTACGTAGACTAAATGAAACCTCCAGACAAACATATAGACAATCTGCCAAAAAATGTACTGTTGGGAGGTATGGCCACACCAGGATATGACTTCTCAGGTAAGAAGAATACCACACAAGCAGGAGATCCCCAGCCAGTATATCACCAAGTTGCTGGACTGTTTACACAGCTTCATCAGTCAACTGGCTGTAGCCACACCTCTCAACTCGCAGTTTTGGGCAAGAATGTACATAGTCGGGCTCATAATATTAACCTGTGCATCATAAATCTTGTATTCCTCTGGTAAAGCACTGTGATGATCTGAAGATGTCTGTCACTAGGTAATAACACAATACATTCAAGTGTCAGGCTTCAGATATGTCAGAAAATGTCCTCTAAAACAAACCCAGTACCTCTAGGAAAGTCCTGTTCACTTATGAGAGGTATGGCTATAGCACACAAAACCCTGGACCGGAGTACACCTATCTCTGGAATGGAGTCCCACTCTCACTATAGAAGGTCACACTGGGCATGTTCCTATACTTAGAGAATCACAAGCCATGTGGGAACCCATATCAGACTATATAACTGTATTGTGCACATATGTCTTTGCATACAGACAGCTATGTACACCTTACCTATCCCTACACACACCCACCAGACAGGAGTACCCATATGTGATATATCTGCATCTGTTGTGTGTGATACACAGACATATATATGGGCAACAGATAACAATATGTCAAGCAAACACATACATAGAAGCGGGGAAGATAGAGACAGACAGTGATAGAGAGAGAGAGACATAGATGGACACACACAGAGTGAGTTACACATATGGATACCCTGAATGACATAGAGTGATGTCTTGCTGTGGACAGTGGCATACCAGTAGTAACCAGTCGCATGTGCCAGCATGGAAGCGAGCTCCATTGTGTAATAGTACTGAGGTAGGGGTTATAATATCACATCACTTGCCTGTGTGTGTGTGTGTGTGTGTGTGTGTGTGTGTGTGTGTGTGTGTGTGTGTGTGTGTGTGTGTGTGTGTGTTTGTAGGTGAACAGTTTTAGGCCATTCCCACACAGTACACTTCCCAGTGCCCCTTGTTATCAGTCCTGCTGTTATCATTCCCCTTAGAAGTACTTTGCACAGCTCCAGCACTAAGCTCTGTGGCATGTACAATAACTATGTAATAGTATAGTAAAAATAGCTAGATAGGTAGGGGTTATATTCCTATTTCTGTCAAGTCTGTGTGTGTGTGTGTGTGTGTGTGTGTGTGTGTGTGTGTGTGTGTGTGTGTGTGTGTATGGGTAAGTGCATATGTTTATAGGATGACATATTTTGAGGACTTCTCCACCCACAACACTTCCCAGTACCCTACTTTAGCAGTCCTACTGATGTCAGTCACCTTAGAAGTACCTTTGTGCACTTGTCAACCCTATAGGTTCTGTAGCACGTGTGATAACTGCATAAAACTGTAGTATAAGTAACTAGAGAGGCAGAGATTCTATTCCCAGTTCTGGCAAATGTGTGCATGTGTGTAGGCTGAAGTATGTGGAAGACTTTCCTGCCCAGTACACATCCCAGTGCCCAACTTTAACAGTCCTGTTGGTGACATTCACCTTAGAAGTACCTTTGTGCACTTGTCAGCTCTGTAGTGCATGCAATAACTGCTTAATACTATAGTACAAATAACTAAATAGGCAAGGGTTCTGTTCTCAAGTCTGGC